>NC_059165.1:96913262-97218565 GCF_019923935.1 Bubalus bubalis | reverse complement strand
TAAGTCATTTATATAAATCTTATTTTCTCAAATACAATTCTAGATATTTCTCTCACTTTTCTATTTACAAATCTCTATGAAATTCAAGACTATGTCACCTGGATTCTAAATCAAAGATGAATGTTCGTAATCAGAAACATTTTGTTTGATCTTCAGAGTTTTATTCATCCTTTGTTTTTCTGTCTTCCTTCCTTCATGAAATAGAGATTATTCAAATATCAGAGCTGTCTTTCAGAAGTCATTTAGGATATATTCGATATCTTTGACTTTGGTGGACTTCAAATTCTAATCAACTTTGTTTAATTAAGAGCACAAGATCTAATGTGTTGGTGACTACATAGATAGTGTTCGTGTGCACAGTATTGTCATGATTAAATGATAATGAAATTTAAGTAACCCTCTTGAAATTTTTTATCTTATACAGGATCATTTGTTTTGAACCATCTCAGTAAAATGTCTGAAGTATGAGACCACTTTACATTGCTTGAACTCTGTTCTGTACTGACAGGATAATACTACTTCATTGTTTTTCTTTTTTTCAGTTTATTGAAGTGATTGACAAAATGGCATATATTCGGGTGGGTTGTGTGAGATGAAACTTTTTAAAGATATACAAAAGGATGGTTTAAATACATATACACACGGGGAATGATCACCACAGTCAAGTTAATTAATATATCCGTCACCTCACATAGTTTCTTTGCGTGTGTGTGTGTGTGTGTGTGTGTGTAACAGGTAAGCCAACCTCTCTTAGCAAATCTCAACTACACAGTGCAGAATTATTAGCTATAACTGATTATAGCTAATAATTCTGCACTGTGTACATTAGATCCACAGAACTTACTCATTTTATAACTGAAAGTTTGTACCCTTTGACTAACATCTCCCCACTTTCTCCACCACCAATCCTCACAACTACAGTTTAAACTATAGTGCTAAGAGCTTGATATTCTTCGCTTCCACACATAAGTGAGATCATACACTTTTTGACTATGTCTGGTGTATATATTTTAATATGCAAATACTTCTCAGGTCCATCCATGTTGTCACAAATGGCAAGATTTCCTTGTTTTTATGGCTAAATAATGGCCCATCATTTATATATACACAGCACATTTTCTTTATTCATCTGTCAATAGACACATATCCACATTTCACTATTTAAAATAATATCATAAGGACAAGGGAACGCATATATCTCTTAAAGCTTTTGAGTTCATTTTATTAGCACGTAATCTGAAGTGCAGTTGCTGGGTCCTGTGGTAGTTCTATTTCAGTTCATTGCAGTTTTTTCTTTTTTAGGGCACCTCCATTCTGTTTTTCTAGTGTCTATAAATATTCATTCCCACCAACCAAGTACAAAGATTCACTTACCTCCATATCCTCACCAACATTTGTGTTTTTTTAATATATAATAGCCATCTTAACAGATATAAGATGATATTTAATTTACATTTCTCCTTGCATGTCTTCATATTAACTGATGTTGAGGGCCTTTTACCTGGTGATCTTGTTCTCCTGATCATAAACTCTCTTATTTATAGTTGAGGAGTTTCAGGGGAGATTTCACAGTCAGGTCAGAACTCAACCTTCTTATCGTGATGCAACAAATTTCCATGTCAATCCTTCCTGATTCAGGGATTGCAATTCTTACACTTCTGCCTTTAAAAGGTAATTCTGGTTCATTATTTTGGTATCCAAACTATAATTTAATTGTGTAAAAGATCAAAATAGAATACTGAAAACACATCTGGGCAGTTTCCTTATCCATGAAATTATTATAGTAATTGAACCTACCTAATAGGACTATTGCAAGAACTTTTAAAGAAAAATCATTAATGTTGCTTAGACCAGGTTTTCAGGTCCAGTTGATCTATTATTTATATGTGCATATTTTAAAAATACTCAGTTACCCCAGCCTCAGTCTAGAACCAGTTCTAGGATGTCTACATGTGAATTTCTTGGTCTCCCTTCTGTGAAGCTGGGCTTGATAAACACCGCCTTAGAATACTGCACAACACTGAGAAGAAGGTCCATGACTATTATATCTATTAATACTATCATGAATACTTCACCTACTTTGAAAATATGGACATTAATAATATTTGCTTCAGATGTCATATTTTATAAAAATTTAAAACATTGAAATTTTCATTTCATCTCAGTTCAATCCCATCTTCTCCATGCATATCCCAGAAAGCAACCAGTGTTGTGAAGTTGATGGGTTTGTTTCCTTGTAAATGTTTCCATAATGTCAGTATTCATTTATGTATCCAAAACCAGCTTTCATAAAATCTTCTCTAAACAGAATACTATCAATATTGCCCCTGAAATGCACTTCTTTACATGACATTTTGGTTCCATCTCTCTGTGAAATACATACAACTACTTCATTTTCCTGACACACGTTTTTGCATAAGGAAAGACATTTCATCAGTTCATAAATGTACATTTATAGAAAGCAATATAAATTTAACAAATTTAAAATATATCTTTGACATATGTATTAAAGGCAATAATACATACTTTAATATAGTGTATATATAAAGTGAATATTTAATTTATATTATATGTATTATATTTTTATTCATATCAGTTTCTGCTAACAACAATCCTATGAAAATTTTTGTACCTTTCTCTATATCAAACAGATGAAGATTTGTATGTAATATGTGAGTGGTAATTAGTCATTCAAGTTCTAATAATTGATTCATAATCAGTTTTACTAATTAATATTAGTAATTACTAATATTTGTTTCAATGAAAAAATCATTTTTGACAATGGCACTGTCTTTTAATAAGGTATCTTTTGAAAAGATCTTTGAAGTCTGTCTTGTGATAATTTCACATTAGCTGCACATTTTCATCTTACATAAGAAATCTTCTCAACCTTAAATTTCAAAACTGGACAGCAAAATGCATGGCTAATCATTGAAAACCCTATAATCCTCCATTTTAGGGTCATTATGGCCTCTGTAAACTGCTGTGTCACTTTCATAATTCACAGATACACCCCTTGAACCAAAAGAAGATGAAACCGTTTACCTGTCACTTCTGGAACCCAAGTAGATTTGAGAAGAAACTCTTACTAGGTACGTGGAGGTTACTGAGAACTTTTGTAAGAATGAGCAGACCAGGGTTTGAGTCCTGGGTCTTTCACCCCCTGTAAGTGGAGTATGTGCAAATCTCTCCACTTCTCTGTGTTTCTGTTCCTTCCTGAAAATTCAGTCCAATATTTGCCTCTACAGTGTATATCACACCTAAAGGGAAGTGTGGAACTTAATGAATAATCAATCATTTGTATAAAGAATTTCAATCATTATTGGGAGATCATACTCATTAATAAAATAAACTTCCCCCAGTTTAATGACCTTTCATGGGTTCCAAGGCAAAGAGATCAAAGCCTTTCCTGTCTCAGAGCTGGAGCATAGAAAACATGAAATCCTAAAATACATCTTGGCTCATGCATCAAGATGTGCATGTCCTCTTCTTTTCTGACTCTTTTTTCCCGTATATTCATGAAACTTTCTTCAATGACTTCTCAGAGATTGAATGCTGTAGAGGCTATTGAATAGAAAATGATAGGTCCCAAAGAAAGCCCCAGGATACAGGAAAAAACAAGCAATGTTTTAACTTGTCTCTGGTCCTATGGGACATTCTGAAAAGGATGAAAACACTAGAGTGAATGGTCCACTGTGTGGAAGCTATATTGCCCACACATTGTTTCTATGAAAAATGGAAGGGTTTATTCAACACTAAAATGGGTTTTGCACCCTTGTCGCCTCCACTGTGCTACCAAGATATAGGCTCTGAGGAATCAGAAATAAATAAACCTCAGTCATTTCTCTTCATTATGAAGAATGCACTTGTATGAACAAAAATCACAATAAACTAAACAATAAAATAAGCAAAAATCTCCTGTCAGGGATGTGAGGAAACCATAGCATCAGATGAAGAGATAATTAAATCTGATGACAGGAGAATTAGCCTTATCATTATTAGTAACAAAATATCAAAAATGTATTTTTCCCTTTCTTCATCCATCATATAGTTATTGCACAGAGGGCTACCATTATTTCTTTAGTCCTAATTCAGTGAGTTTGTATCAATGAGGAATCAAGTCTGTTGACAATCCTAAGTCTCACAGATTCTAAGAAATTTCCCTATAACACACTAAGAATTAGTGGAGCATAAAAGATTCAAAATAAAGTTTTTCTTCTCTGAGTCTCATACCCCAAATTTCACTGTTTTCAGACTTTCTGAAAGTTTTCAGCAAAAGTACAGAGATATAGCAACATATACATCTGGAGTATATTATTTTAAACTATTTTCATTTACCTGAGTAAGAATGGACCACAAGACTCTGATTTTGTATCTGCTTTCATGACTGAGTTGGCTGATCATCAGTGCAGAGGAAAAAGTGGACAGATGAAGTGAAATCCAGAAACAATGTCAACAGAGAGATCTACCCTGGAGTATCAGGTGGCAATCATTTCTCGGTCTTTGCCTGTATCTCATATGTTCTTCCTAAAGCTGACACAGAAATAGCTACCTACTGCTCTTCACTGTGCCCTCCAGAAAACTCCAAGGGGAAGGGCACAGTGAGCAGGGAATCTCTGCCAGGACTGACAAGGAAGTGGCACGATGGTTTGAGGTGGCAGAGGGACTTCCCTACCTTACATCTGCAGTCAGTCTGTCTAAATCACTGGCTTCAAACTTGGTTTTAACAATGTCTAACTCATGGTCTGGTTGCTGTTGTTTAGTCCTTAAGTTGCATCTGACTCTTTGAGACCCCATGAATTGTAGCCTACCAGTCTCCTCTGTCCATGGGATTTCCCAGGCAAGAATACTGGAGTGGGTTGCCATTTCCTTCTCCAGGGAATCTTTTTGACCCATGATTTGAACCCACTTCTGCATTTGCAGGCAGGTTCTTTACCACTAAGCCACCAGGAAAACCCCTTGAACTGGTACATGCTACATAAAATATTTCACTTCTCTCTTCTTATTAAAATAATACTAATGTGTGTACATATAATTGGGGAGAAATTATGCAGATGTACTCAAGCAATAAATATAAAACAATTCCAAACCCATGCAGATTGCTCCCAAACTCCCTTCGTCATCACTATCTCCCTCAGCACTTACTGGGCTGGGCTGCATCTCTGCCGGAACATGACCAAGGAGCACAGACTCACTGCCTCTCTCCTGCCTAGTGTGTGAGGAAGTCTCAGGGTCCCTCCTCAGGACGGACAGGAAGACAGACTCAGGCTGGACATTCTGATGTAGGTTCCTACAAAGGATAGAGACAGAGGTGTGGATTCACAACATGAGAACAGGCAAACCAAAGAGCTGGAGGCACTGGCCAATTATTTACAATGATATGACCTTAGGGCTCAATGCATAAAGCTCATCATTAGCTAGTTAGTCTATATTATTCCAATCTCTGGGGACTTGTTAATATTAATAGAACAGGAAAAGGAGAAAAGTGAATGTCCTAGGATGAGTCTGGGTCCCTCTTCTCTTCAGGAGGAAATTCCCTGTACTCTTGCTCCTTACTTCCAAGTCACAGGATCTTAACATAAAGTCTGATTTTTTCTCATTTTGCCACTCAGTGTGTGGTTTTGAGAGCTGAAAATCCATGTATCAATCATGAAATGTATGCAGCATGAGGTCCATGCCAAGGATGTGTACACTTTCCATTTTCAGAGTTAATAATTGTTTCTAAGGATAACTTGTTTTCATTTCCTTACTTTAGCTCACATTCGATGTGAGGAAATACCCAATGGAATGAAAACCAGAAGTTGAGATCAGTGAGAGCATCTCAGATCCTGCCCACCACACAGGCCTCATGCTCTATAAAGACTGTGTGCTCCAAGCCATTCAAGGCTCAGGTCCTGCCCATCTGCTTTGTAATATGTCCCCAGATTCACTGCACCAACATGATCTCAACAAAAAGTCCCTGGAAACAAACTAGAAACAGGTAGACTTTCCTCTCTACTGGGTACTGCAGACCCCACTGTATAGCTCAGGTCATGCAGTTTCCAATGACCCCTGGTTTGTGATACACAGGAGAGCCCCTCCATCAGCATCAAGGCAGGTGTGGAGCCACAATATTAGAACTGGCAAACTAATGAGCTAGAGGCACGGGCCAATTATTTACAATGATATGACCTTAGGGTTCAGTGCCTGAAGCTCATCATGAGCAAGTTGGCCTATGTTGTCCCAATCTCTGGAGACTTGTTAATATTAATGGAACATGAAAAGGAAAAAAGTGAATGTCCTGGGAAGCATCTGGGTCCCTTTTCTCCTCAGGAGAAAAATTTCCTATATTCTTGCTTATTACTTCTCACTTGCAGGATCTTAACACAAAATTCAGACTTTTCCCCTCAATTTAGCCATGCAATGTGTTATTTTGATATCTATAAATTGATAGTATCAATCATGAAATCTACAAAGCATTAGGTCTATACTATGGATATGACATACTTTCCATTTTCACAGTCTCTGAAATTAAAAGATGCTTACACCTTGGAAGGAAAGCTATGACCAACCTCGACAGCATATTAAAAAGTAAAGACAATACTTTGCCAACAAAAGTCCATCTAGTCAAGGCTATGGTTTTTCCAGTAGTCATGTATGGATATGAGAGTTGGACTGTGAAGAAAGTTGAGCGCCGAAGAATTGATGCTTTTGAACTGTGGTGTTGGAGAAGACTCTTGAGACACCCATGGACTGCAAGGAGATCCAACCAGTCCATTCTAAAGGAGATCAGTCCTGGGTGTTCTTTGGAAGGAATGATGCTAAAGCTGAAACTCCAGTACTTTGGCCACCTCATGCGAAGAGATGACTCATTGGAAAAGACTCTGATGCTGGGAGGGATTGGGGGCAGGAGGAAAACGGGACGACAGAGGATGAGATGGCTGGATGGCATCACCGACTTGATGAACATGAGTTTGGGTGAACTCCAGGAGTTGGTGATGGACAGGGAGGACTGGCATGCTGCGATTCATGGGGTCCCAAAGAGTCGGACACGACTGATTGACTGAACTGAACTGAACTGTGGTGAGCAGAGCAAGCTTGGACTTGGGAACCCTTATCAACCAGGAATCAACTCAGGTAACAATATGGAGGTTCAGAGGTACTCAGTACTTGTTCCATTTTTCTAGATAGCAAGTAGAGCAGACAGGATTTTAAATTATATTGTGCACAAATTAGCGACAAAGCAACAACAGGGAATCTTTAATAAAGGTTCATGATACCAAGTCTATAGCTTGTTGTTCACTTGCTTTGTCATGTCCAGCTCTTTTCAACCCCTTGGACTGCAGCATGCCAGGCTACCCTGTCCTTCACTATCTCCCAGAGCTTTTTCAAACTCATTTCCATTGATTCAATGAAGCCATCCAACCGTCTCATCCTCTGTCACCTCCTTCTGCTTTTGTCTTCAATCTTTTCCAGCATCAGGGTCTTTTCCACAGAGTTGGCTTTTCACATCAGATGGCCAAAGTATTGGAGCTTAAGCTTCAGAATCAGTCCTTCCAATGAATATTCAGGGTTGATTCCCTTCAGGGTGACTGGTTTGATCTCCTTGCTGTCCAAGGGACTCTCAAGAGGCTTCTCAGTACTGAAGTTCAAAATATGTGTAGCTGACATCATTCCCCTGCTCATTTTCATCATCACTTTCATGATCACTGATCACTTTGAAATACTTAAGGGACAGTTGTTTGTTTTTGTTTTATGTTTTTTTTTAATTATTATTTTGGCAATGCCATGCAGCTTAGGCCATGAGCAGGGATCGAACCTGTGCCCCTGCAGCAGAAATATGGACTTCTAACCACTGGGCCCACAAGGGAATTCCCCTAGGGGATGGTTTACAGGGACTCATTTCCTGCTCCAGTGAGATAGATGCCAATGGGCACTAGAGTCCCTGTGGGAGGAAAACAGAAATCTAAATAACAGTCCCAGAATCCCCACCAGAACCAATACCATAAACTCCATGGGCCTATGAACTGACTGCCTATGGTGCCCTACCATCTTCTACTCCAACTGTGCTTCTTATCCTGATGATCAAGACACAACCCTCCACCAGTCCCTCCCATATCCAGTATCTCCAGTGGCACTCACTGTGCTGCACCTCCTTTATGCTGGCTCATGACAAAGGACTAACAATCCGCTGCCCTTCCCATTCTTGGTAAGTGATGAAGGTTCAGGCTTCATTCTCTGGACTGGCAGAAAGACAGAGTTAGACCTGAACCCCTTGATGCATACAATGACTCTGGGAATAGAAGACACACATACAGATGCAACTGTACAAGGACTTGCAAACTGAAAGCTTGCACAGCACAGGCTGATTATTTGAAGTTGTGTGGGCTTGAAGATTTGATGCACAGAGCTCCTAATTAGGAGAAGGCAATGGCACCCCACTCCAGTGTTCTTGCCTGGAGAATCCCAGGGGCAGGACAGCCTGGTGGGCTGATGTCTATGGGGTCACACAGAGTCGGACACGACTGAAGTGACTTAGCAGAAGCAGTAGCAGCTCCTAATTAGCAAAATTCGTCCATGTTCTCTCAGTCTCTGACGATTTGTTGATGTTAATTGTACTGGATTATACAAAAAGTAAATGCTTTTTGTCGGGACTAAGGATTTCCACTTCTTAGGAGAAATCTTGCCTGTACTTCTCCTTCTGACTTTCAGGTTTCATATCCCTTAATGAAAAATTCAGACTTACTATATGTGTATGTGTTAGTTTCAGGTATAGTGCAAAGTGATTCAATTATATACACATATGTATAAATATTTTGTATATATATATATACATATATATATATATATATACCCTTTTTCAGATTCTTTTCCATTATAGGTTATTACAAGATATTGAATATAGTTCCCTGTGCTATATACCATAGGTCCTTGGGTGTTTATTTAATATATAGTAGTGTGTAAATGTAAATTTCAAAGTGCTAATTTATCTCTCCACCCCCACTGCTGTTATTCCTTTTGGTAACAATTTGTTTTCTATGTCTATGATTCTATTTCTGTTTTGTAAATAAGTTTACCTGCATCATTTTTGAGATTCTACATTAAGTGATATCATATGATATTTGTTTTTCTCTGTCTGACTAACTTCACTTAGTATGATTATCTCTAGGTCCATCCATGTTCCTGCAAATGGCATTATTTCATTCTTCTTTATGGCTGAGCAATATTCCCTTGAGTATACCACATCTTCTTTATCCATTCATCTGTCAATGGACACTTAAGTTGTTTCCATGTCTTGGCTTTTGTAAATAGTGCTGCTAAGAACATTGTATGTATGTATGTATCTTTTTGAATTAAAGTTATCCCTGGATATTTGCCCAGGAGTGGGATTGCTGAATTATATAGTAAGTTTATTTTTAGTTTTCTAAGGAACATTCATACTGTTCTCAGTATGGCTGCACCAATTTATATTTCCACAGACTTACTTTTTAAAATAACATACATTACTTAAATTGAAGAAGGAAATGGCAACCCGCTCCAGTATTCTTGCCTGGAGAGTCCCCATAGACAGAGGAGCTTAGCGGGCTAGAGTCCCTGGGGTCGCAAAGAGTTGGACATGACTAATTCAACTTAGCACATCACTGAAATGGGAAGAGGCTCTAAAAAAGGGATATATGTATCTGTATAACTGATTCACTCTGTTATATACTAGAAACTAACACAACATTGTAAAGCAACCATACTTCAATAGCAATTAATTAACGTACATCAAAATATGAGTTTATCATCATCAAATGTATTCAAATGACCAAGAAATTTAGGGAAAATTAGGTCTTCTATAACAAGAACCTGATGGTATATGTCCTGAAATATTAACTGAAAGGTAATGTTCATGTCTCTAAGGACAATTCTTTTTTTTATTGTGAAAGGAACACTTACCATGAGATCTGCCCTTTTAACAAATCTCAAAGTGTTCATATATTATTGTTAACTGTAGGTACAATGTTGTAGAGCAGATCTCTAGAGCTTATTAATTTTAATTGACTGAAGATTTATGCCCTTTAAGTAGTAACTCTCCATTTGCCCCTCCTCTCAGCCCCTGGCAGTCACCATTCCACTCTATGATCTTGTGAATTTGACTCTGTTAGATAAATTATGTAAGTAGAATTAGGCAGTATTTGTCTTTCTGTGATTAGTTTATTTCTCTTAGCATGATATCCTAAAGTCACCCATGTTGTTGCAAATGACAAGATTTCCTTCTTTTTTCAGACTGAAGAGTATTCCCATTTCCTAATTCCTTCATCTGTCTATGACATTTAAGTTGTTTCCAGAGCTTGGCTATTATCAGTAGTAGAGCAATGAACATAGAAATGCTACTATTTCTTTGAGATCATGATTTCAATTCTTTTGATTAAATACTGAGAGATAGAATTGCTGGATCATATAGCAGTTCTGTTTTTAATTTTCTAAGGATGCTTCATACTGTTTTCCACAGTGGTTGCCACATTTTTTTTTATTTACACCAACAATGCATAAAGGTTCCAATTTCTCCACGTCCTTGCCAGCATTGTCTTATAGATTTTGTTTTCTTTTTTTTTTTAGCCATACTGACAGGTCTGAAGTGATATCTCCGTGTGGTTTTGATTTGCATTTCTCTGATGAATAGTGATACTGAGCAACTTTTCAGATACCTGTTAGCCATTTGTATATATCCTTGGGAGAATTGTCTATTTAAGAAATTAGTCCATTCAGGGGGGCTTCCCTAAGCAGTCCAGTGGTTAAGACTTCAAAGGACTGTAGGTTCGAGCCCTAGTAAGGGAATTTAGATCCCACATGCTGCATAGTGCATCAAAAATAAATAAATAAATAACAGAGAATCAATACATGTGTGGTGACACAAACAGATAGAGAGATAGACAATGTTTTTGGATTGGAAGAATCAAGATGTGAAAATGACTATACTACCCAAAGCAATCTATAGATTCAATGCAATTCCTATCAAATTACCAATGACATTTTACTAGAACTAGAGCCAAAAAATTACAATATGTATGGAAACACAAAAGATCTCAAATAGACAAAGCAATCTTGAGAAAGCAAAAATAGAGCTGGAGGAATCAGGCTCCCTGACATCAGATCATACTACCAATCTACAGTAATCAAAACATATGGTAATGGCATGCAGGTGCTAAGTCACTTCAGTCGTGTCCAACTCGTTGCAACTTTATGGACTGTAGACCACCAGGCTCCTCTGTCCATGGGATTCTCCAGGCAAGAATACTAGAGTGGGTTGCCATCCCCTCCTCCAGGGGATCCTCCAAACCCAGGGATTGAACCCTGGTCTCTTATGTCTCCTGCACTAGCAGGTGGGTTCTTTACCACTAACACCACCTGTACCTCAAAGGAATAGGATAGAAAGCCCAGTGATAAACCCACACACCTATGGTCACCTTTCTTAGACAAAGGAGGTGAGAATATGCAATGAGAAAAGACAGTCTCTTCAATAAGTGGTGCTGAGAAAACTGAACAGCTACATGCAAAAGAAGGAAATTAGAAGACTTTCTAACACCATACACTAAAAGAAACTCAAAATGGATTAAAAACCAAAATGTAATGCTGGACACTATAAAACTTTCATAGGAAAACAAAGGCAGAACACTCTTTGACATATATTGCAGCAAGACATTTTTGGACCCATCACCCAGAGTAGTGAAACTAAAAACAAAACTAAAGAATTGGGACCTAATTAATCTTTTGCACAACAAAAGGAAACCATAAACAATGCAATAATACAGTCCTCAGAATGGGAGAAAATATTTGCATACGAAGCAACTGACAAAGGATTAATCTCCAAAATAAACAAGCAGCTCATGCGGCTCAATTAAAAAAAAAAAAAAAAAAAAAAACCCAATCAGTAATATGCTCCTGCTAAGTCACTTCAGTTATGTCTGACTCTGTGCGACCCCATCGACGTCAGCCCACCAGGGTGCCCAGTCCCTGGGATTCTCCAGGCAAGAACACTGGAGTGGGTTGCCATTTCCTTCTCCAATGCATGAAAGTGAAAAGTGAAAATGAAGCCGTTCAGTCATGTCCGACCCTCAGAGACCCCATGGACTGCAGCCCACCAGGCTCTTCTGTCCATGGGATTTTCCAGGCAAGAGTACTGGAGTGGGGTGCCTTTGCTTTCTCTATCAGTAATATGGGTAGAACCTAAATAGACAGTTCTCCAAAGAAGACATGGTGGTGTAGTTGCTAAGTCATGTCCAACTCTTGTGATCCCATGGACTGTAGCCTGCCAGGCTCCTCTGTCCATGGGATTTTCCAGGCAAGACTATTGGAGTGGGTTGCCATTTCCTCCTCCAAGGGATCTTCGCAACCCAGGGATCGAACCCAGGTCTCCTGCACTGCAGGCAGATTCTTTACCAACTAAGCTATGAGGGAAGCCCCAAAATACAGATGGCCAACAAACACATGAAAAGATGCTCAACATCACTAATTATTATGCTAATGCTATGCTAAGTCGCTTCAGTCGTGTCCGACTCCGTGCGACCCCATAGACGGCAGCCCACCAGGCTCCGCCATCTCTGGGATCCTCCAGGCAAGAATACTGGAGTGGGTTGCCATTTCCTTCTCCAATGCATGAAAGTGAAAAGTGAAAGTGCAAATCAAAACTACAATGAGGTATCACCTCACAGCAGTCAAAATGTCTGTCATTAAAAAGTCTATGGACATAAATGCTGGAGAAGGTGTGAAGAAAAAGGAACCTTCCTTCACTGTTGGTGAGAATGTAAACTGATAAGCCACTATGAAGAACAGTATGAAGGTGCTTTAAAAAAAGTGAAAATAGAACTACTATATAAGCCAGCAATCCCACTCCTGGGCATATATCAGGAGAAAACCATAAGTCAAAAACACATGCACCCCAATGTTCATTGCAGCACTATTTACAATAGCCAGGACACGGGAGTAATCTAAACGTCCATCAGCAGAGGAATAGATAAAATAGATGTTGCAATTGCACATATATATAATGGAATACTTCTCAGCCTTAAAAACAGTGAAATAATGTCAAATATTTGCAGCAATATGGATGAACCTAGAGACTGTCATAGTCAGTGAAGTAAGACAGAGAAAGACAAATATTATGATATCACTTATATGTGAAATCTAAAAAAAAGGTACAAATGAATTTATCTACAAAACAGATATAGAGTTACAGATGTAGAAACTAAACTTGCAGTTACTATGGAGTAAGGGGGGATGGGTTAAAGGGGAGATTGAGATTGACATATACCCACTACTGTATATAAAATAGATAACTAATAAAGACTTACTGTACAGCACAGGGAGCTCTACTCAATATTCTGTAATGATCTATATGGGAGAAGAATTTAAAACAGAGTGGGTGCGATGCTAAGTCACTTCAGTCGTGTCCGACTCTGTGCGACCTCATAGGCAGCAGCCCACCAGGCTCCCCCGTCCCCGGGGGAGTGGGTTGCCATTTCCTTCTCCAGTGCATGAAAGTGAAAAGTGAAAGTGAAGTCGCTCAGTCGTGTCCGATTCCTAGAGACCCCATGGACTGCAGCCTACCAGGCTCCTCCGTCCATGGGATTTTCCAGGCATGAGTACTGGAGTGGGGTGCCATTGCCTTCTCCGAACAGAGTGGGTACATGTTTGTATATAACTGATTCAATTTGTTGTACACCTGACACTATCACAACATTGTAAATCACCTACAGTGTAATAAAATATTGTTAAAAATGAAAAAGATTTTCCTAATAAGGCAATGTAATTCCATTGGAGGAAAACTTAGAAGACAAGATTCATTCAAATTAGAGAAATAAAAATCTATAAATCTTCACAGTAAAAAATGCTATCCAAAGCAAGGACTAAAGATGGCAGAAAGTGAAGAGTAACTAAGAAGCCTCTTGATGAAAGTAAAAGAGGAGAGTGAAAAAGTTGGCTTAAAGCTCAACATTCAGAAAATGAAGATCATGGCATCCAGTCCCATCACTTCATGGGAAATAGATGGGGAAACAGTGGAAACAGTGTCAGACTTTACTTTTCTGGGCTCCAAAATCACTGCAGATGGTGACTGCAGCCATGAAATTAAAAGACGCTTACTCCTTGGAAGGAAAGTTATGACCAACCTAGATAGCATATTCAAAAGCAGAGACATTACTTTGCCAACAAATGTTCGTCTACTCAAGGCTATGGTTTTTCCTGTGGTCATGTATGGATGTGAGAGTTGGACTGTGAAGAAGGCTGAGCACTGAAGAATTGATGCTTTTGAACTGTGGTGTTGGAGAAGACTCTTGAGAGTCCCTTGGACTGCAAGGAGATCCAACCAGTCCATTCTGAAGGAGATCAGCCCAGGGATTTCTTTGGAAGGAATGATGCTAAAGCTGAAACTCCAGTACTTTGGCCACCTCATGTGAAGAGATGACTCATTGGAAAAGACTCTGATGCTGGGAGGGATTTGGGGCAGGCGGAAAAGGGGACGACAGAGGATGAGATGGCTGGATGGCATCACCGACTTGATGAACATGAGTTTCTCCTGGGTGAACTTCAGGAGTTGGTGATGGACAGGGAGGCCTGGTGTGGTGCGATTCATGGGGTCCCAAAGAGTCGGACACGACTGATTGACTGAACTGAACTGAACTGAAGACAATGAAAATAAAAATATATACTTAGAGACAAATGTTAACTGAGAAAATGGAAAGTGCATCACATTTTTGGTATAGAAGGCATAATACAGCATAGATTTCATGATTAATAAAATGGATTTACAAATATCAAAATCACACATCACATGATTAAACTGAGGAAAAGAAGTCTGAATTTTATGTCATCATCCTACAACTTGGAAGTAGAAAGCAACAAGTACAAGTAAACAACCCCCTGAGAAGAGGAGAGATCTAGACCCTTCCCAGGACATTCGCTTTTCTCCTTTTCCTGTTGCATTAATATTAATGAGTCTCCAGAGACTGGGCCAACATGGACCAACTGGTGAATGATGAGCTTTGAGCACTGAGCCCTAAGGTCATACCATTGTGAATAACTGGCAGTGCCTCCAGCTCACTAATTTGCCTGTTCTAATATTGTGAGTCCACTCCTATGTCTCCATCCTTTGTAGGAACCTG
Organism: Bubalus bubalis; assembly: GCF_019923935.1. NCBI lineage: Eukaryota > Metazoa > Chordata > Mammalia > Artiodactyla > Bovidae > Bubalus > Bubalus bubalis. The sequence goes on along the minus strand of NC_059165.1, from coordinate 97,203,443 downwards.
CATCAGAAGGTCCAGCCTGAGTCTGTCTTCCTGATCATCCTGAGAAGGGACCCTGAGACTTCATCACACACCAGGCAGGAGACGGGCAGTGAGTCTGTGGTCCTTGGTCATGTTCTAGCAGAGATGCAGCCCAGCCCAGTAAGTAAGACAGGGATGGATGAAGGGACTGTTGAGAACATGAATTTTTCCAAAGACAAACGTAACAGTTGGGATAGACAGGTGGGAGGACACCAGTATACTAATTTCAGATTAGAGCCCTGTGATCTTCATGATCTTTGCTCCAGTTGGGGTGTGAGAACTCTCATTCAGAGTCCTGCTTCCACCATCACTGGTTCTGACTCTGGCTCGCACCCCACCCACCCAAGCAGCCAATGGGTCTCTATAACCTTCCCCTGAGCACTTCAATTCATTATGTAAGAAGTCATGGGGAGACTGAGTAGGATGACATTAATCAAAGTATCAGGTACTGTTATTCAAGGTTTCCTAAGTGTCAGGCTCTGGGGTGTGTTTTTGTGTTCTCGGTTAATTACATCTGCATCACCTCTTCCAAATTATAAGTGCACATATTATTATTATTATTTTATTAGGAAGAAAGGACAACATTTTTTTTTCACTGCCTGCCCTAGGCTCACTTCCAGGGATGTGTGAGTCTGGTGGGCTGCAGGCAAGGCAGCCAGGCATAAGTCCCAGGCAAGGGAGCTGCTGAAGGGCAGGTCCTGGCACCTGCCTTAAGCCTGGGCTGGCTGGCTCCTCCCCTGGGTGTGGAGAAACATGGTGAATGCAGGGTGGAGGGGCTGCAACAGTTGAGGGGTGCACTCCTCCACATGTCTTCACAGCTCCTCAAGAAGCACATTTTATGTCACATGTATCACGTCATGAGGTAGAAAATGCTAAAACCTTTTTGAAGCCAGTCACCCTGGGAAAGCTGATTCCAGACACAGGGCACCTGGGCCATCTTCCTGTTTTCACCCAGTCCTGCCACTTCCCTGTCAGCCCTGGTAGAGACTCCCTGTTCATTGTGCCCTTCCCCTTGGAGTTTTCTGGAGGACACAGAAGAAGGAAGTGGGTAGCACTTGCTGCATCAACTTTAGGAGGAATGTCTGAGATCACAGGCAAAGGTCAAAGAAATAATTGGCACCTGAAATTTTCAGGGTAGATCTCTCTGTTGATGCTGTTTCTTGATTTCAATCATCTATCCACTTTCTCCTCTGTATTTATAATCAACTGAATCAATCATGAATAGAGACATAAATATCAGAGTCTTGGTTTCTGGAAACTGAAAACAGTTCAAAATAATATACCCCAGGTACATCTGTTGTTATACCTCTGTACTCCTGCTTAAAACTTTCAGTAAGTCTGAAAACAGTGAAATTTAGGACAGGACTCAGAGAAGAAAAATGGAATTTTGAATCCTATAGCTCTACCAATTCTTAGTGTGTTATGGGGAAATTTCTTGGAATCTGTGAGATTTAGGATTATCAACTGGGTTGATTCCTCATTGATACAAACCCACTGAATTAAGACTAAACAAATAAGTGTTGCCCTCTGTTCAATAACTATGTGATGGATGCATAAAGAAAGTGCAAAATACCTTTTTGATATTTTGTTCCTAATAATGATAACGATAAGTCTCGTGTCATCAGATTTAAACATTTATTGATCTGATGTTATGGTTTCCCTATATCCCTGACAGGACATTTTATTTTTGTGTATACAAGTATATCCTTCAAATATGAAGAGAACTGAGTGAGGGTCATTTATTTCTGATTCCCCAGAGCCTATAACTTGATAGCACAGAAGTGGCCCCAAGAATTAAAAAAAAAACTCAGTTAAGTGTTGAATAAACCCTTCCAGTTTTCACAGAAACAAAGTGTGGGCAATATAGCTTTTGCATAGTGCACCATTCATGCCCGTGTTGTCATCCTTTTCAGAATACCCCATAGGACTAGAGACAAAATAAAATAGTATTTGTTTTTATGTCATGGACTTTCTATGGGGCCTATTATTTTCCATTTAATCTTCAGATTTCAATGATCAAAACACCATTTCTGAAGTTTTTATAAGTATTGGGGGAAAAAAGAGTCAGAAAACATGGGGACAGTACATTTTACTGCACTTGCAGAGACATATTTTAAAATTTCCTATCATTCCATGCTCTGGTGCCCTGGCACAGGAAAGGCTTTGAACTCTTCTGTCATATAATCCATTCTGCTGCTGCTGCTGTTTAGTTACTAAAGTGGTGTCCAGCTCTTTGCAACCCCATGGACTGTAGCCCATCAGGTTTCTCTGTCCATGAGATTTCTCAGGCAAGAATACTGGACTGGGTTGCCATTTCCTTCTCCAGGGGATCTTCCCAACCCAGCGATTGAACCCACAACTCCTGCATTGGCAGGAGGATTCTTTACCACTGAACCACCTGGGAAGCCCAATAGTCCTCTTCAGTTCAGTTCAGTTTAGTTCAGTCACTGAGTCATATCCGACTCTTTGCAACCCCATGAATCGCAGCACGCCAGGCCTCCCTGTCCAACACCAACTCCTGGAGTTCACCCAAACTCACGTCCATCGAGTCAGTGATACCATCCAGCCATCTCATCCTCTGTCATCCCCTTCTCCTCCTGCCTCCAATCCCTCCCAGCATCAGGGTCTTTTCCAATGAGTCAACTCTTGGCATGAGGTGGCCAAAGTACTGGAGTTTCAGCTTTAGCATCAGTCCTTCCATTGAACACCCAGGACTGATCTCCTTTAGAATGGACTGGTTGGATCTTGCCAACCAGTCCCTTGCCAAGGGACTCTCAAGAGTCTTCTCCAACACCACAGTTCAAAAGCATCAATTCTTCGGTGCTCAGTTTTCTTCACAGTCCGACTCTCACATCCATAAATGACTAAGGGAAAAACCATAGCCTTAACTAGATGGACCTTTGTTGACAAAGTAATGTCTCTGCTTTTGAATATGCTATCTAGGTTGGTCATAACTTTCCTTCCAAAGAGTAAGCGTCTTTTAATTTCATGGCTGCAATCTGCAGTGATTTTGGAGCCCCCCAAAATAAAGTCTAACACTGTTTCCATTGTTTCCCCATCAATAGTCCTCTTAGATAGGTTCAATTATTATCTGACAGATAAGGAATCTTCCAGGATGTGTTTATATTATTTATTTTGAATGCTTCTCAATTAAATCATGGGAGAAGGCAATGGCAACCCACTCTGGTATTCTTGCCTGGAATATCCCATGGACGGAAGAGCCTGGTGGGCTACAGTCCAAAGGGTCGCTAAGAGTCAGACATGACTGAGCAATGAAATATTATTCAGCCAGGAAAAGAAGGAAATTCTGCCATTTGTGACAACATGGGTGGACCTAGAGAATATTATGCTTATTAAAATACATACAACAGACATAGACAGTCAATATCATATGATCTCACTGATGTGTGGAAGTTAAGAAAATCAAACTCTTAGGGCCATAGATTAGAACTGTAGTTGTGAGGAAATGCTGGTGGAGAGAGTAGAGAGATTTTGGTCAAAGGGTACAAACTTTCAGTTATAAAATGAATACATTCTGGGGAGCTAGTACACAGTCTGGTGACTATAGCTAATAATTTTGTATTATATTCTTGAAATATGCTAAGAGAGATCTCCTTAACTATTACTATAAACACACACACACAAATAAAAATGATGTGAGGTGACAGATATGTTAATTAACCTGACTATGGTAACCATTCACAATGTATACATATATTAAATCATCATTTTGGACATCTTTTAAGAAATTTCCCATTGCACAACCCAAATATATGCAATTTTGTCAGTCAACTTCAGTAAACTGAAAAAAGAAAAACAATGACATAGTTAATCTGCCAGTACAGAATAGGGTCCAAAAAGAGTAAAGTGGTCTCATATATCAGACATTTTACTGAGATGGTATTGGACTGAAACAAATAAGCCTGTATAAAATAAAAAAGTTCAAGTAGGTTTCTTAAATTTTGTTACCATTTAATCATTGACAATCCTTGGTACACTGATAACATCTTCATAGTCACGAATGCTGTATTATGTGCACTTAATTAATTATCTTACAATAAATGACTCAACATAAAAAAAAAATAAACCATACTGATTGAAATTTGAAGTCCACTAAAGTCAAAGATATGAAGTATATATTAAGTGGCTTTTGATATTTGGCAAAACTAATACAATTATGTAAAGTTTAAAAATAAAATAAAATTTAAAAAAAAAATAAAATAAAATTTAAAAAAAATAAATAAAACATAACCCTGAGATTGAGTAATCACTCATTTCACGAAAGAGGGAAGACAGAGAAACCAAAGAATGATAAAACTTTGAATAGCATATAAAATATTTTCTGATTATGAACTTCAGCTTTAATTTAGAATCTAGATGACATAGTCCTGTGTTTCATAGAGATCTGTAAATATTCTAAATAAAAGAAATATCTAGAATTGCATTTGAATAAAATATAACTATATCTAAGTCTATTTAAATTGAAATTATATTTTTCCTTAAAGGGGGAGTTTCTCATTCTATATTATGTCTAAAAAAGTAAGCTGTATTTAACTGAGATCATGGATATGGCTGTATTACCTCTAATGTGCTTGTTCCCTTTCATCTTTCAGTGAAGTCTTATAAAGTAAGACTTTGTAGACAGAGGTGAATAACACAGAAATCAATGAGGAAACAGTTCTAAGCAGATAGAAACTGTCATAATAATGACAGTTATATAATGAGAAATATTGCTGAAGGAACTGGGGTGTATGATCTTAGAAATGAATTGCTTGAATCCAAAATTTAGACACAGTGTGCAAGGCCCGTTACTTAATTCCTATTTTTTCAGCCCTCTTTTATTTTTTCCAAAGGTGTCTAATCTACACAGAACTGGAAATCTAACCAGTGTCTCAGAATTCTTCCTCCTGGGCCTCTCAGATGATCCAGAACTACAGCCTTTGCTCTTTATCCTCTTCCTGTCTATGTACCTGGTCACCATTTTAGGGAACCTGTTCATCATCCTGGCTGTTACCTCTGACCCCCACCTCCACACCCCCATGTACTTCTTTCTCTCCAACCTGTCCTTGGCTGACATTGGTTTGGTCTCCACCGCAGTCCCCAAGATGATTGTAAACATCCAAACTCACAGCAGAGTCATCTCCTATGAAGGCTGCCTGACACAGATGTCTATTTTTCTCCTTTTTGGATGTATGGATAGTACTCTTCTCACTGCAATGGCTTATGACCGGTTTGTGGCCATCTGTCATCCACTGTACTACATGGCCATCATGAACCCACGCCTCTGCTGTCTCTTAGTTTTGGTGTCTTTTTTTGTTAGTCTTTTGGAGTCACAGCTGCACAATTGGATTGCGCTACAACTCACCTGCTTCAAAGATGTAGAAATCTCTAATTTCTTCTGTCACCCTTCGCAACTCCTCAAGCTTGCCTGTTGTGACAGTTTCACCAATAACATAGTCATGTATACTGCTGGTGCCATCTTCGGTTTTCTTCCTATCTCGGGGATCTTTTTCTCTTACTGTAAAATTCTCTCCTCTGTTCTGAGAGTCCCCTCATCAGGTGGCATGAATAAAGCCTTCTCCACCTGTGGTTCTCACCTGGCAGTTGTTTGTTTATTTTACATAACAGGCATTGACGTGTATCTCAGTTCAGCCATCTCACAATCTACTAGGAAGTTTGCAGTGGCCTCAGTGATGTACACTGTGCTCACTCCCATGCTGAACCCCTTCATCTACAGTCTGAGGAACAAGGACATCAAAAGGGCCATGCGGAGGTTTCTCAGCAAAATGTTCTACACTTAGTACCTGTGTTATGCATTTGGAAGGTAGGTTGCAAAATGCAGCAAAATTAAATCTAGACCTGAAAATTCTACCTCTCTCATACATCACTTTTTGTAGCTCTCATGGCTTTACTTCTCCTTTTGCTTAACCTCATAGTTAAATATTACTTTTCTTTTATGTCTTTAATGTGATGGGTGAGATTTCTAGGATTCTTGTGCATCAAAATCATTCCTTGGCTGAATATTTTTTTTCTTTTTTTTAAATTGGGAGGTAATTGCTTTACAATATTGTGTTGGCCTCTGCCATACATCAACATGAATCAGCTATAAGTATACATATGTCCCCTCCCCCTGAACCCCACTCCCATCTCCTACCCCATCCCACCTCTCTAGGTTGTCACAGAGAACTGGGCTGAGCTCCCTGTGTCACATAGCAAATTCCCACTTGGTATCTGTTTTCCCTATGGTCATGTATATATTTCCATGCTACTCTCTCAATTCAACCCACCCTCTCCTTCCCCTACTGTGTCCATAAGTCTGTTCTCTCTGTGAGTCCATTACTGCCTTGACTGAATCTTACTGCCTCTACAGAGATTATACAGATTATCTTTTGTGGCCCAAGCATCCTCAAAAGATGAATAATTCCCTTTTAATATATTGAAAATGTATAAGTTTTTCACAGCTCTTGTGTATTTTCCGCAGTAAATTCTATTTTTCAAATCTGTTTACATAGGTTATGTGTGAGTATTCGTGTCACTGCTTCTCAGCCTTGGGTTTTATTGAAATCATCTGGGAACTTCAAAATACTGTTCACTGGGTCTAACCACCATCAAATATTCTGATTTAATTAGACTCGGGTGTGGTCTGAGCATAAGGAATTTTAAAAGCACTCAAGTGGTTCTGGTATATGGCCAAGGTTGAAAACTACCAACGCAAATCAGATCTTTCATTCAAAGGTGACCTGTATACCTTGGGTCCTAACTGCTCATGAACAAATGCTGAACATCCAGAAGAGAACAGAGCTCAGAGGGGAAGCTATGAAGACCCTGATGTAGTAATAGGCAATGTGTTTACCATGTTATTTCTGATCATTTTCTTCACTTAGCTTCTCTACATCATACAAGGCTTTGCTTTGGGGTGGGGCTCTTGAAATCACTATTTTTCATCTTCGTCCATCTTACATACATTCAACAGTGGTCAGTAAAATTCTCTTTGCCCTAAGAGCTAAAGTGTTCCCTTTATGCCCCTCAAATCAAGTCTTCCTTCACTTATGATTGCTATGTTACTACTTTACTTTTTTAAAATTTTCAGTCTTTCAGTATCTCTTTAGCTGACTCTCTGTATTAAATTCTCTTTATTAAAATGACTAATTGGTTTCTCTTTTCTTGACTGAACCCCAACTGATATTGTAGCATGAGTACAAAAGTATATTTCGGGGTCTTCCCAGGTGGTCCTGTGGTTGGGAACCCGCCTTCCAATGCAGGAGACACAGGTTCAATCCCTGGTCAGGGATCTGAGATCCCACATGCCACAGGGCAAGTAAGCCCATGTGCCACAACTAGATAACCCAAGTGCCACAACTAAGATGTGACTAAAAGGTGACACAGCAAAACATTTTTTAAAAATCAGTATTGATTGTTTTGAAAAAGTGTATTTTGAGGCATCTGAAATTGAAGATGCAAAATGTGCACAGGGAAGAAAGGTTGTCAAAAATATGTCTTAGTCTGGGATATGCACTTGGAAAATAGGTTGGCGATGTCATATTTCAATTGCTGTGTGACTCCAATGATATCCAAGGTACATTCAGTCACCCCAGTCTTCACAATAAGTTTATCTTCTTTCACATTACTTAGGAGTGCAAATAGCCCAGTTGTCAACAAAGGGGAGTTTATTCCTTTTATTAATACTAGAAACAGCCTGGTTAGAACTTCATTTGAATACCATGGCTTTCTGTCACAATAACTCGAGTCTTAGGGTTCCTGTTGAATTCTACAAGATGACTATCCATCACTTCATAGATACGTCACACATTGTTTTGTAGTGGTAATACTGGCCATCTGAAAATAATATTGTGCAAAACTAGTTTAATTTACTTTGCATTTTACCACTTAAGATCACCACAAGCTCCATTGATGAGTAACTTTGATATTAAAGAAAAGATACACTTGACATAGGATAAATTCCTATTGGATTTTGGGAAGAAATAGCACTCATTAAAAATTACTAAAATAGTATGTCAGTATATCCACTTATGCAGATGACATGAGTTTGAGTGACCTCCAGCAGATAGTGAAGAACAGGGAAGCCTGGTTTGCTGCAGTTCATGGGGTCACAAAGAGTCGGACATGACTTAGCAACTGAACAACAACAAAGTGATAGTCAAAGAATCTTGGAAAAAATCCAAGTAATCCTACTTTGAGTGTATATGTGTATGTGTTTGTGTAGTTTAATTTCCACTTTATGTTCTTTACAACCTCTTATTTTCTTATTAAATCATATTAAATCCTCACATCAAATGATTATAGGAAATTTAAGTCTTAAAATATTATAATTTTAAGTATACACACAGGAATACTAATCTAGATGTACTAAAACATTCATGAAGTGTTTTTCCACAACATTCACAATTGGTCAAATGGGAGTAAATAAACTATACTGCTATGAGTTCAGTAATTCAGATTCCACAGATAAGGGAAACCATACATTCCATGTCTTTCCTTGTCTGACTTATTTCTTTTAGCATAATGCCCCTAAATTTCATCCATATTGTAATGAATAGCATAGTTTTCTGCTTTCTTGTGGCTGAATAATATTCCATTGTATGTGCTGAATATCTATCACATTTTCTTTATCCTTAATTCATCCATGGATACTAGGTTGTTTCCATTTTTTGCTCTTGTGAATGATTCTTCAGTGAGTATGGGGATGCAGTTATCTCTTTGAGATAGTCATGTCATCTCCTTTGGACATACACCCAGGTGTAGGGTCGCTGTATCATGCGATAGTTCTATTTAAGATTTTTGAGGAACTCTACTCTGTTGTTGGTAGTGGCTGCACATTCCCATAAACAGTGCATGAGGATTCCTTTTTCTGCACATATTTGCCAGCATTTGTTAACTTTAGTCTTTTTGATAATAGCCACTTTAACAGATGTGAGGTGAAGATTTTGCTTCCCAATGTCAGACCCCAGGCTCGGGTGCCCAACATGTGGTTCAAACCCCTCACTCCCCAGGAAGGATACCCCAGCCTGTGTTATATCACCCTCCTTATCTTCTGTGACACATCCTAGAGGCACAGATCCCAACCTGAACACTTCTCCCACCTTCCTACCCAACTCCATGTGGGTATTTCTTTAAATTCTTTTTTCTTCAGAAGTATGTTTCTTTTTTTTTCTTGCCACAAAACATTATTTTTGTTTGTTTGTTCTTTAAATTTATTTTTTAATAGGAGGATAATTGCTTTACAATATTTTGTTGGTTTCTGACATATAGCAACATAAATCAGTCATAGGTATATGTACGTCCCCTCTTTCTTGAACCACCCTCCCACCTCCCATCCCATCCCACCCCTCTAGGTTGTCACAGAGCACCAGATTTGAGCTCCATGCATGATACAGCAAATTTCCACTGGCTGTCTAGTTTTACATATGGTGTTACATGTTAGTTGCTCAATCATGCCTGACTCTTTGCGACCCCATGGACTGCAACCCACCAGGCTTCTCTGTCCATGAGATTTTCCAGGCAAGGATACTGGAGTGGGTTGCCATTTCTTTCTCCAGGGGATCTTCCCAACCCAGAGATCGAACCCGCATTTCCTGCACTGCAGGCAGATTCTTTACCAACTGAGCTACAAGGGAAGCCCTTACATATGGTAGTGTAGATGTTTTAATGCTACCGTCTCAGTTCATCCACCCTTCTCCTTCCCCCCATGTCCACATGTCTGTTCTCTATATCTGTGTCTCTGTTGCTGCCCTGCAGATAGCTTCTAGATATTTCTAGATTCCATATATATGTGTTAATATACAATATTTGTTTTTCTCTTTTTGACTTACTTCATTCTGTATAATAGGCTCTAGGTTCATCCATCTCATTAGCTAGCACTGACTCAAATGTATTCCTTTTTAAGGCTGAGTAATATTCCATTGTATATGTGTACCAGAACTTCTTTATCCATTCATCTGATGATGGACATCTAGGTTGCTTCCATGTCCGAGGTATTGCAAATAGTGCTGAGATGAACACTGGGGTACATGGGTCTTTTCCATTTGGTTTCCTCAGGGTATATGCCCAATAGTGAGATTGTTGGGTCATATGGTAGTTTTATTCCTAATTTTTTAAGAAATCTCCGTACTGTTCTCCAAAGTCACTGTATCAATTTGCATTCCCATCAACAGTGCAAGAGGGTTCCCTTTTCTCCACACTCTCTCCAGTATTTATTGTTTGTAGATTTTTTCAATGATGGCCATTCTGACTGGTGTGAGGTGATACCTCATTGTAATATTGATTTGCATTTCCCTAATAATGAGCAATATTGAACATCTTTTCATGTGTTTATTAGCAATCTACATGTCTTCTCTGGAGAAATGTCCATTTAGGTCTTCTGCCCACTTTTTGATTGGGTTGTTTTTCTGGTATTGAGCTGAATGAACTACTTGTATATTTTGGAGATTAATCCTTTGTCAGTTGTCTCACTTGCTATTATTTTTTCCCATTCCAAGGGTTGTCTTTTTACCTTGTTTATAGTTTCCTGCACTGTGCAAAAGCTTTTAAGTTAGAAGTGTGTTTGTGAAGTTTCCAGTTTGGTTTTTGTAAGAATATCTCCACATTTTTGATGTGTTCCATAGGGAAGTGTGTTCAGGGTTCTCCTATGCCACCATCCTCATCGCCTCCTGATAATGAAGGTAATTTTCAGTGAACTTCTTGGAATTCATAAGTTACCTGATTTTGCAAATTGTGACCTTGAGTATAAAAGAAAACTTCTTTCTGTTTAACTTTCTCATTTGTATAATAGTGATAAGAAGTTTTTAACTGAGAAGGTGATAGAGAGGAGGTAACCTAAAGTACTTGTTAGAATAATGTTTTGACCTACTAATAGATCAATGATTGTACACTATCATATTCACCACTTTAATAGGTCAATGTGTCATTTCAACTTATGTGCTTTTCAGGCAGAAAAGTTGATTTTCCCCATCAGGTCCTCTAAATCTTTAACCCTGTGAAACAGTCATTTTTTTACTCTGGGGCATTCTGATTCTTCCTTTTTAATCACATACAGCTTAAAGCACTTGTGGATTAAGCAGATAATACATGCACATGGTAATATGTAAATAAATGTTGATATCCCTCTTATCATCTACTCTGAGGTTGATGTGTTTCAAATTAATTAATTGTGTACCATTAGCCCTTTATCCAGGATGCCTGACTGACCTTGACATTTTCTTGTTTACACAATAAGACCTTGACCAGGTTGAGGGCAGGGGCTGAATATCATTTGTTTGTACACTCAAATGTAACACAGAAATGGCAGAGATTAGACATGGCTCTACTTTGTATAACATTGAACAAGTATTCTACTATGTTATAAGAAAAAGTGAAAGCAATTTAACATTTATTCTTCTTCTCAGGATCCCTTGACTTCTACAGACATATCTAAGAATTCCTGAGAGAGAGGGGGGAAAGTATGGTTTGCTCCTATGTATTATCAAGAACCTCACTGGGATCTGTTTCTCTCTCATAGTTACTGTAAGATTAAGACTCACAGAATAAAGTTAGTGTTTGAAATTTACTATAAATAACAATGGATAAGGAATGAGATAGAAATTTCTCAATTTCACATCAAGCAGTGAAAAGATTTCTGTTTCCTTAAAAGGTACTCATCATGTGAGGAGAAAGTGAAAAAAGCTCATCACTAATTTTTACTACATAAACATCAATATCTATGTTTGTCATCTACTGTGTCCTGTACACACATCTTTGGCCCTAATATCAGATCTCCTCTACACAATATGCCGTGAGATCAGTTAATATTATTTTTGCTATTGTACAAGTATTTTAAATGTCCCCAACACTTACCTCCACTTTCTCCAATCCACCTCTGCTCACTTTCCACTTAGTAAAGGATATTCTCTGAGGGCATTGGGAAAAGGACAAAGCACATGTCACATTCATGGGACAAATGTAACTACCACTGGTTTTCATATCCCATTTCCTGGAAATCATGTTTGCCAATGACCCTAGTACCTTATCCCTTCTATTCACGTGAAACAGCTTCTGATTAGTAGCTCATTTTTGCCCTGCACTCATTATTTAAATGGCTCAACATTCAGTCTCTCTCTCTCCTATCCACCTCCAGATATCTGCCATGTGATCTCCTCTAAAAATACCCTTTTTCACTTATCACCACACAGGTAAATCGCATCCTTTCCTCTATACTCCATTTGATTTTTGTATGAATTAAAGTTTTCTCATGTCACCTAATGATAAAGCAATCTCTGCATTCTCAGCAGAGAGGTCTCTGAGTCAGGAAGGCTTCATGGACAGGATTTAGAGGCTCCATCACAACACTATCCACTTACATCCCACCTTATCCACTAGAAAAAAATACATAAGCCAAAATCACATTTTATTAACATCTTCAAGAGTTTAATAACACAAAGAAATCTGAAAAAAATATATATTCTGGAGTGAGTTGATTCATTTCTGCTGCTGCTAAGTCGCTTCAGTCATGTCCGACTCTGTGCGACCCCATGGACTGCAGCCTACCAGGCTCCTCCATCCATGGGATTTTCCAGGCAAGAGTACTGGAGTGGGTTGCCATTGCCTCTACTTAGAAACAATCAGATTCACTTGGAATATTTATTATTATACATTTGTCCATGGAATGGCTACAGATTGTTCTGATGTTGATGGAGGGGCTCTCCAGGTATATCAGAAATCAAGGGTCTACTTGAGACTGCATGACCTGAAGCTGCAGAGTAGGTTCTGCAGAAGTACCCAGTGAAGGGGAAATTCTCAGTTCAGTTTAGTCACTCAGTCGTGTCTGACTCTTTGCAACCCAATGAACTGCAGCACACCAGGCTTCCCCATCCATCACCAACTCCCGGAGTCCACCCAAACCCATTTCCATTGAGTCAGTAATGCTATCCAACCGTCTCATCATCTGTTGTCCCCTTCTCCTCCTGCCCTCAATCTGTCCAAGCAGCAGGGTCTTTTCAAATTGGTCAGCTCTTTGAATCAGGTGGCCAAAGTATTGGAGTTTCAGCTTCCACATCAGTCCTTCCAATGAACACCCAGGACTGATCTCCTTTAGGATGGACTGGTTGGATCTCCTTGCAGTCCAAGGGACTCTCAAGAGTCTTCTCAAACACCACAGTTCAAAAGCATCAATTCTTCAACGCTCAGCTTTCTTTATAGTCCAACTCTCACATCCATACAGGACTACAGGAAAAACCATAGCCTTGACTAGATAGACCTTTGCTGGCAAAGTAATGTCTCTGCTTTTTGAATATGCTATCTAGGTTGGTCATAACTTTCCTTCCAAGGAGTAAGCGTCTTTTAATTTCATAGCTGCAATCACTATATGCAGTGATTTTGGAGCCCAGAAAAGTAAAGTCTGACACTGTTTCCACTGTTTCCCCATCTATTTGCCATGAAGTGATGGGACCGGATGCCATGATCTTTGTTTTCTGAATGTTGAGATTTAAGCCAACTTTTTCACTCTCCTCTTTCACTGTCATCAAGAGGCTCTTTAGTTCTTCTTCACTTTCTGCCATAAGGGTGGTGTCATCTGCATATCTGAGGTTATTGATATTTCTCCCGGCAATCTTGATTTCAGCTTGTGCTTCCTCCAGCCCAGCGTTTCTCATGATGTACTCTGTATATAAGTTAAATAAGCAAGGTGACAATATACAGCCTTGATGTACTCCTTTTCCTATTTGGAACCAGTCTGTTGTTCCATGTCCAGTTCTAACTCTTGCTTACTGACCTGCATACAGGTTTCTCAAGAGGCAGGTCGGGTGGTCTGTTATTCCCATCTCTTGAAGAATTTTTCAGTTTATTGTGATCCACACAGTCAAAGGTTTTGGCATAGTCAATAAAGCAGAAATAGATGTTTTTCTGGAACTCTCTTGCTTTTTTGATGATCCAGCAGATGTTGGCAATTTGATGTCTGGGAAAATTCTACCCATATGCTAACTTTTGTCCAGGGAATTTTTGTTGAGATCATAGTTGTTTGATGAATTTAGAAATATGCTGGAAAACAGATGGACAGGACCTGAGGCTTAAGTTGCTTGGGGCACAGAGTCCTTACAGAGGATGAAACCTCGATGCTGAGCAGTATCAGAGATGTTCTTACCGACCCCAGCCATGGTTTCATGACCTGTGTATTTCCCTCTCATTGAGTGTGAGATGTACATAGAAACCCACTTCCTACAATGAGGATGTGGAAGAAATGTTGGGAAGTCACTGGGAGTAAATAAAAACAGAGTAAATAAAATTCTGGCTTTCTTCTTGCTGACTCTCTCTTGCATTCCTTTTTTTAATTAATTAATTTATTTTATTTATTTTAATTGGAGGCTAATTACTTTAAATATTGTAGTGGTTTTTGCCATACATTGACATGAATCAGCCATGAGTGCGTTTTTTTTTTAATTTTATTTTATTTTTAAACTTTACATAATTGTATTAGTTTTGCCAAATATCAAAATGACATGAGTGCGTTCTTGACGGCTCACATTGATAGAACCCAGCTGCCACACCAGGAGGCCATGTGTTGAGGAACTGAAGGAATTCTCTGGACAATATTCTGTGAACAAGTGAACCCTGCCAACAGCTTCATCAGTGTGCTTGAAAGTGGACAGCTACCAATCCAACCTTGAGATGCTTGCAGGCCTGGCTGACACCTTGATTGCAACCTTCTGGAAGGCCCACTGACATATTTAATTTAAAAATCAGTCATTAAATAATAAGTGAAAATCAATAGTTTTCTAATACTCTATGTAATTCATTTATAGAAAAAAGTTAGAAATGAAGATTCATTCAAATTAACAACAAAAACTTAATAATGTCTACCATATCTAATGCAGATGAGCAAGGCAGGGAAATGAAAATAAAAAGTTATCCTTAGAGACAAATATTAACTGTGAAAATGGAAAATGTATCACATTCTTGATACAAAAACCTCACGCTGCATAGATTTCATGATTGATACAATGGATTTGCAGATATCAAAACCACATATTGAAAGGTTAAATTGAGGGGGGGAAATTCTGAATTTTGGATTGAAAGCCTGCAAGTTAGAAGTAAGAGTCCAGGTGAACTTCCTCCTGAGGGGAAGAGGTACCCAGACCCTTTTCAGGATATTCACTTTTCTCCTTTTCTTTTTCTGTTAACATTAACAAGTCTCCAGAGGTTGAGATAATATGGACCAACTGGTTAATGATGAGCTTTGGGCATAAAATTGTAAATAATTGACCAGTTCCTCCAACTCATTATTTTGTCAGTTCTAATATTGTGAATCCACACCTATGTCTCCATCCTTCATAGGAACCTGCATCAGAAGGTCCAGTCTGAGTCTGTCTTCTTGCCCATCCTGAGGAGGAACCCTGAGACTTCATCACACTTGAGGCAGGAGAGGGTCAGTGAGCTCCTTGGTCATGTTCTGGCAGAGATGCAGCCCAGCCCAGAAAGTGCTGAGGGAGACAGACATGGATGAAGCGAGTGTTGAGAGAATGATCTTTTCCTCAACAAGGCAAACATGACAGTTGGATAGACAGGTGGGAGGGCACCAGTATACAAATTTCAGATGAGAATCCTATGATCTTCATGTTCTTTACTCTGGTTGGTGTGTGAGAACTCTCATTCAGAATTCTGCTTCCACCATCACTGTTTCTGGCTCTGGCTGGCATCTCCACATCTGTAGTAGTAAATGGGTCTCTGTAAACTTCCCTCTAAGCACTTCAAACAGTTATGAAAATGATGACAATGGTGAGGAGGACGACATTAACCATCACATCAGATACTATTATTCAAGGCTTCCTAAGTGTAAGGCTCTGAGACACGTGTTAGGCTCTGAGACATGTGTTTTATGTTTCTTCTTTGATTGCATCTGCATCATCTCTCCCAAATTGTAAGAGCCCACATTATCATAATTTTAATAAGAGGAAAGAAGAATGGCATTTTATATCACATGTATCAGGTTATGAGTTGCTGCTATTGCTAAGTCGCTTCAGTCGTGTCCGACTCTGTGTGACCCCATAGACGGCAGCCCACCAGGCTCCCGCATCCCTGGGATTCTCAAGACAAGAACACTGGAGTGGGTTGCCATTTCCTTCTCCAATGCATGAAAGTGAAAAGTGAAAGTGAAGTCACTCAGTCGTATCTGATTCTTAGCGATCCAATGGACTATAGCCCACAGGTTATGAGTTAGAAAGTATTAAAGCCAAGTTTGAAGTCAGTCATTCTGGGCAGACTGATGCCAGACACAGGGCACCCAAAGCAGTCTTCCTTTTTACCCAAACAGTCCTGTCCACCTCTCCACTTTCTCCTCTGTACTTATGATCCACTGAATCAATCATGAAAGTGGACACTAAATCAGTCTTGGGTGTTTTCCTACTCAAGAAAATAAAAAATTCAAAATAATGTATGCCAGATGTATCTGCAGTTATACCTCCGTACTTTTGCTGAAAACTTTCAGGAAGTCTGAAAACAGTGACATTTAGGGCTTGAGACTCAGAGAAGAAAAACTTAATTTTGAATCCTGTGTGCTCCACGAATTCTTAGTGTGTTATGGAACAATTTCTTAGAATCTGTGAGACTTAGGATTGTCTACTACCTTGACTTTTCATTGGTACATGCTATGTGCTCCATTCTATAGTCGTGTCCAATTCTTTGCAACCCCATGACTTTAGCCCACCTCTGTCCAGGCTTCTCTGTACATGGGATTTCCTAGGCAAGAATATTAGAGTGGGTTGCTATTTCCTTCTCCAGGGGATCTACCTGACCCAGAGATCAAACCCATGTCTCCTGAAGCTAATACATTCAGAGGCAGATTCTTTACTGCTGACCTGCCTGGGAAGCCCTCTTGTTGATGCAAACCCACTGAATTAGGACTAAATAAATAATGATCACCCTCCATGCAACAACTATGTGATGGATGGGTATAGAAGACAAAATACATTTTTGACATTTTGTTACCAATAATGATAAGGCTTATTCTCATGTTATTAGATTTAAATATCTCTTGATCTGATGCTACATCCCTTACAGGACATTTGATTTTTGTTTATACAAATACATTCTTCACATATGAAGAGAAATGACTAAGGCTCATTTATTTCTAATTCCCCTCATTTGTATCTTGTGGCCACAGAGGAGGCACGAAGGATTAAAAAAAATTAAATGCTGAATAAATCATTCTCTTTTTCATAGAAACAATGTCAGAGCAACATGGTTTCCACACAGTGGACCATTCATGCCAGTATTTTCCATCCTTTTCAGAAAGTCCCAAAACACCAGATAAAAGATAAAATACTGCTTGTTTTTGTCTGTATCATGGGCTTTCTTTGGGACCTGTTATTTTCCATTTGATAGCATCTGCAGCATTCAATCATTGAAAAGCCATTGCAGTAAGTTTCACAAACCTTGGGGGGAAAGTCAGAAAAGAAGGGGATGGCATATCTTAATATATGGAATAAGACACATTTTAAGATTTCATGTTATCCCTGCTCCAGCTCTGAGACAGGAAATGGCTCTGATCTCTCTGCCATATAATCTATGAAAGGTCACTAAATTGGGGGGACTTTATTTTATTAATAAACTTGCCATCTCAATAATGATTGAAACTCTTTATACAAATGATTGCATATTTATCAATCTACAAATATTCCTTAGGTGTGACATATGCTGTAGAGGTGAATATTGGACTCTGTTTCCAGAAAAGAACAGAAACACAGAGAGATGGAGAGATTTGCACATACTCCACTTTTGGGAGTGAAAGACCAAGACTCAATCATTGATCTGCTTCAGTTCAGTTCAGTTCAGTTCAGTCTTTCAGTCGTGTCCGACTTTTTAAGACCCCATGAATCGCACCACGCCAGGCCTCC
This sequence comes from Bubalus bubalis, assembly GCF_019923935.1. Taxonomy (NCBI): domain Eukaryota; kingdom Metazoa; phylum Chordata; class Mammalia; order Artiodactyla; family Bovidae; genus Bubalus; species Bubalus bubalis. The sequence goes on along the minus strand of NC_059165.1, from coordinate 97,185,546 downwards.
CTGTCCATCACCAACTCTCGGAGTTCACTGAGACTCACATCCATCGAGTCAGTGATGCCATCCAGCCATCTCATCCTCTGTCGTCCCCTTCTCCTCCTGCCCCCAATCCCTTCTAGCATCAGAGTCTTTTCCAATGAGTCAACTCTTCGCATGATGTGGACAAAGTACTGGAGTTTCAGCTTTAGCATCATCCTTTCCAAAGAAATCCCAGGGCTGATCTCCTTCAGAATGGACTGGTTGGATCTCCTTGCAGTCCAAGGGACTATCAAGAGTCTTCTCCAACACCACAGTTCAAAAGCATCAATTCTTCAGTGCTCAGCTTTCTTCACAGTCCACTTCTCACATCCATACATGACCACTGGAAAAACCATAGCCTTGACTAGACAGACCTTTGTTAGCAAAGTAATGTCTCTGCTTTTGAATATGCTATCTAGGTTGGTCATAACTTTTCTTCCAAGGAGTAAGCATCTTTTAATTTTATGGCTGCAGTCATCATCTGCAGTGATTTCTGCTTATTCCTGCCCAACTCTCAGTCACCTCTATCTAGCTAAAAGTGTTTGTTTTCTAACCTACTTGGCTACCAGAGGTGAAAAAATGGTAGAGAACTGTTTTATCCTCTTTTGGTTCAGGGGATGTATCTGTAAATCATGAGAACAAGCCAGGAGTTTAGAGAGGCTCTAATGGCCCTGATGTGGAGGATTATAGGGTTTTTAATGAATAGCCATGCATATTGCTGTCCAGTTTTAAATCTAAGGTTGAAAAGATTTCCTATATAAGATGAAAATGTGCAGGTATTATGAAATTTTCACAAGACAGATTTCAAGGATTTTTTTTTTCAGTTTAATTAATTAATTTATTTATTCTACTTTACAATATTGTATTGGTTTTGTCATACAGTGACATGAATCCTTCACAAGTATACACGTGTTCCCCATGCTGAACCCTCCTCCCACCTCCCTCCGCATCCCAGCCCTCTGGGTTATCCCAGCGCACCGGCCCTGAGCACCCTGTATCATGCATCAAACCTGGACTGGCGATTCATTTCACGTATGAAAATTTACATGTTTCAATGTCATTCTCCCATATCATTCCGCCCTCACCCTCTCCCACAGAGTCCAAAAGACTGTTCTATACATCTGGGTCTCTTTTGCTGTCTCGCATACCGGGTTATCATTACCATCTTTCTAAATTCCATATATATGCCTTAGTATACTGTATTAGTGTTTTTCTTTCTGGCTTACTTCACTCTGTATGGTAGGCTCCAGTTTCATCCACCTCATTAGAACTGATTCAAATGTATTCTTTTTAATGGCAGAGTGATATTCCATTGTGTATATGTACTACAGCTTTCTTATCCATTCGTCTGCTGATGGACATCTAGGTTGGTAAAAGATACCTTCTTAAAAGAGGATTCAGTTGACAAAAATGATTTTTGCATTGAAACAAATACAGGCAGTTACTAGTATAAATTAGTAAAACTGATTATGCACCTATTGTTAGAATTTGAACAATTAATTATTACTCCCATATTATATACAAATTCCCATTTGTATTATACAGAGAACGGTACAAGAATTTTCATAGATTTGTTGTAATCAGAACCTGATATAAATAAAAATATAATACTTATAATTCAAATTAAATATATATTTAATAAATAATAAAATGCTATTAAAATGTTTCCCCTATAGTTCAGCAGATAAGGAATTCGCCTGCAATGCAGGAGATGCAACACACACAGATATGATCCCTGGGTCAGGAAGATCCCCTGGAGAAGGAAATGGCAACCCACTCCAGTATCCTTGCCTGGAAAACCCCATGGACAGAAGAGCCAGCAAGCTATAGTCCATGAGGTTGCAAAGAGTCAGACATGACTGAGTGACTAAAACTTTGCTATTAAAGTACAACAGCATACTAACGCATATATATGGAATTTAGAAAGATGGTAACAATAACCGTGTATACGAGACAGCAAAAGAGACACTGATGTATAGAACAGTCTTTTGGACTCTGGGAGAGGGAGAGGGTGGGATGATTTGGGAGAATGGCATTGAAATACGTATAATATCATATATGGAATGAGTCGCCAGTCCAGGTTCGATGCACTATACTGGATGCTTGGGGCTGGTGCACTGGGATGACCCAGAGGGATGGGATGGGGAGGGAGGAGGGAGGAGGGTTCAGGATGGGGAACACATGTATACCTGTGGCGGATTCATTTCGATATTTGGCAAAACCAATACAATATTGTAAAGTTTAAAAATAAAATTAAATTAAAAAATAAAAAAGAAAGATATATTTTAAATTTGTTAAATTTATATTAGTTTATATAAATATAAATTTATGAACTGATGAAAATATTTTCTTTCCTTTTGTAATAATGTGTGTCAGGAAAGTTTTGAAGTAGTTCTTTTTTTTTTTTTTTTTTTTTTTTTTTGATAGTGGAGTGCAGTTTATTACACCAGCAGGCCCAAGGCAGAGTCTCCTCTTAGCCAAGAACCCTGACCAGTTTTTGTGAAAACCTTATATACCCTAAGTGCACGTGCTCAAACTCACCTCCCCAAATTCTCTGAAACTAGTCTGAACAGTGGACGAGAAGAATACAAACAAAGTTAACCTGTGATTTTTATGCCTTAAACCCGAGATTCATATGCCTTAAGCCTAGGTAGCTAACTGTGGACAATTATCAATAGGCCTGTGGTCATACCCCAATAAGCATAATAGAATTTCTGATTCTATTCGGTTACACAGATACTTAGGGTATTCTTTTAGGTGGTGGAGAGTCTACCTACGAGCCCTGGGGCTCTTCCATCCGGGGGGGGTCTGGTTTTCCAGTTGGTTTGTCATTTCCATAGATACTGAGCATATAGCTCAAACTCCACAGTCTGGCCCAAGATGGAGTCCTGCTTTCAAGATGGAGCCTGTTCTGTTTGTTTCCTCCTTCAACATATGTTCAGTTCCAGCTTCCTTTTATAAAGGTGGCAGGTCCAGAGCATCAAGCCTGGTATCCAGTTCTTGGGCACTTACTGTGTGCCAGACACTGCATTAAATGCTTTTCTAGATTTGCTACATTTAATCCTCACGGTAATCTCTGAGAAGTCTTTTTATGATCCCTATTTACAACAAGGACTCAAAGCTTGGAGAGTTTAAGAAACTTTTGACACAGATAATGAATTTCAGAACTGAATTCATCCTGTGTCGTTGTGAGGCCTAAGATCATATTCAGAAAAGGCCTTGGTGATGACACTAACTTGGGAAGCAGAGTTGTTAAGTCGGAAGGTCTTGAAGTCCTGAAGTGTGTATCCTGCTTTATCTCAGTTTTATGACTTTCAACAAATAACCTGGCCCCCCTTGATTTCCTCTTTTGACTTTCAACAAATAACCTGGCCCCCCTTGATTTCCTCTTTTGTTTTTTTTTAATCTTTATCTTTAGTTTTAATTTTTTTACTTTACAATATTGTATTGGTTTTGCCATACATCAACATGAATCTGCCACGGTTGTACACGTGTTCCCCATCCTGAAGCAGTTCTTTGTATTTCACAAAGAGGCTTCACAAAAACGTTGTGCTAAACAAGTTCATTTCAGGGGCGATATGGATAGTAATCTGTTTAGAGAAGATTTTATGAAAGCTGGTTATGGATACATAAACGAATATTGACATTAGCAATGACAAGGAAACATACCTATCCAGTTCATGACACTAGTTGTTCTCGGGGACACGTATTCAGGGGAATGGGATGAAGCTGAGACACCAAGAAAAGTTAAATTTTATTGTAATGCTTCAAATCTCTTTAAAAATATGAGATTTGAAGCAAATATTATGAAATGATTATGTTTTAAAAATAAATATGGTATTCATAACTATATTAATAGATGATATTCATGGAGCTTTTTCCAAGTGTTGGGCAATATTCTAAGGCAGTGGTATCAAGCCCAGCTTCATAAAAGGTAGACCAAGAAACTCATGAGTAGGGATCCTGGAACTGGTTCGAGGCTGAGGCTAGGCTAACTGCATTTTAAAGTAAACATACTTAATCAGTCAACTAGAACTGAAAACCACAGTTTAAGGAATATTAATGATTTTTTTTAATTTTTCTTGAAATAGTCCTATTAGGTAAGTTCAATTACTATCATAATTTCATTGATAAGGAAACTGCCCACAGATTTTCCATTATTCTATTTTGATCTTTTTCATAATTAAGTCATAGTTCAACATGCCAAAATAATGAACCAGAATTACCTTTAAAAAGCAGAGGTAAAAGAATTGGAATCCCTGTATAAGGAATGTTTGACACGAAAATTTGTTAACTCAACATAAGACTGGGTCCTGATCTGGCTGTGGGACCTTCTCTCGTGTTAAACTCCTCCCTTTAAATAAGGGTATTTATGATCAGAAGAAAAAGACCACCAGGAATAGGGAAAGACATTTAACATCAATTAATATCAGGAAATTCTAGTCCAAATCTAAATCAAATATCACCTCACATCTGTTAGAATGGCTACTATATAGATATAGATGGCAAGGAGAGACAAGAAGGCCTTCTTTTTTTTTAATATAAATTTATTTATTTTAATTGGAGGCTAATTACTTTAGAATATTGTATTGGTTTACATACATCAACATGAATCCACCACAGTGTACACATGTTCCCCATCCTGAACCCCCCTCCCACCTCCCTCCCCATCCCATCCCTCTGGGTCATCCCAGTGCACCAGCCCCGAGCATCCTGTATCATGCATCAAACCTGGACTGGCAATTCGTTTCACATATGATATTATATATGCTTCAATGCCATTCTCCCAAATCATCCAACCCTCGCCCTCTCCCAAAGTGTCCAAAAGACTGTTCTATACACCTGGGTCTCTTTTGCTATCTCCCATACAAGGTTATCATTACCATCTTTCTAAATTCTATATATATGCATTAGTATACTGTATTGGTGTTTTTCTTTCTAGCTTACTTCACTCTGTATAATAGGCTCCAGTTTCATCCACCTCATTAGAACTGATTCAAATGTATTCTTTTTAATGGCTGAGTAATATTCCATTTTATATATGTACCACAGCTTTCTTATCCATTCATCTGCTGATGGACATCTAGGTTGCTAAGAAGGCCTTCTTTAATGAACAATGCAAAGAAAAGGAGGAAAACAACAGAAGGAGAAAGACTAGCGATATCTCCAAGAAAACTGGAAATATCAAAGAAATATTTCATCCAAAGATGGGCACAGTAAAGGACAGAAACAGAAAAGATCTAAAAGAAGCAGAAGAGATCAACCAGTGATGGAAAGAGTACACAGAAGAACTGTACAAAAAAGATCTTAATGACCCAGATAACCATGATGGTTTTGTCACTCACCCAGAGCTGGAGATACTAGAGTGTGAATTCAAGTAGGCTTTAGGAAGAGCTGCTGTCAATAAAGCTAGTGGAGGCAATGGAATTCCAGTAGAACTATTTTAAACCCTAAAAGATGATGCTATCAAAGTGCTGCACTCAATAAGCCAGCAAGTTTGGAAAACCTAGCAGTGGCCACAAGACTGGAAAATGTTCATCCTCATCCCACTTCCCAAGAAGGACAGTACTAAAGAATGTTCAAACCACTGGACAATTGCACTCATCTCCCATGCTAGTAAGGTTATGCTCAAAATCCTGCATGTTAGACTTCAGCGTTACATGAACTAAGAACTTCCAGACATCCAAGCTGGGTTTAGAAAAGGCAGAGGAACCAGAGATTAAATTGTCAACATTCACTGAATCATAGAGAAGGCAAGGGAATTCCAGAAAAACATCTACCTCTGTTTCATTGACTATGCTAAAGCCTTTAACTGTGTGGATCATAACAAACTATGGAAAGCCCTTAAAGAGATGGGAATATAAGATTATCTTACCTGTCTCCTGATAAACCTGTATGAGGGTCAAGAACCAACAGTTAGAAATCCTGTATGGAGTAACAGGGCTGTCTGCTGTCACCAAGTTTATTTACCTTATACGCTGAGCACATCATGAGAAATGCCAGGCTGGATGAGTTACAAGCTGGAATCAAGATTGGTGGGAGAAACAACCTCAGATATGTAGATGATACCACTTTAATGGCAGAAAGTGAAAAGGAACTAAAGAACCTCTAGATGAGAGTGAAGGAGAAGAGTGAAAAGGCCAGCTTAAAACTATAAACATTAAAAAAAAAAAAAAAACATATCATGGCATTTGGCCCCATAACTTCATGGCGAATAGAAGGGGAAAAGATGGAAGCAGTGACAGATTTCCTCTTCTTGGGCTCTAGAATCACTGTGGATGGTGACTACCACCATGAAATTAGAAGACGATTGTTTCTGGGCAGGAAAGATAGGACAAACCTAGACAGTGTGTTAAAAAGCAAAGACATCACTTCGCTGACAAAGGTCCATATAGTCAAGGCTATGGTCTTTCCAGTAGTCAAGTATGGTTGTGAAAGCTGGACCATAAAGAAGGCAGAGCACTGAAGAACCGTCGCTTTCAAATTGTGGGGCTGGAGGAGACTCCTGAGAGTCCCTTAGACAGCAAGGAGATCAAACTAGTCAATCTTATAGGAAATCAACCCTGAATACTCTTCAGAAGGACTGATGCTAAAACTGAAGCTCCAAATTTGGTCACCTGATGTGAACAACTAACTCATTGGAAAAGACCTTGATGCTGGGAAAGACCTAAGGCAGAAGCAGAAGAGGGCATCAGAGGATGCGATGGCTGGATGGCATCGCTGATGCAATGGACATGAACTTGGGCAAACTCCAGGAGATGGTAAGGGAGAGGAAAGCCTGGCATGCTGCAGTCCATGGGGTTGCAAAGACTCAGACATGATTGGGCAACTTAACAACAACAACAACAAATATATATATATATATATATATATATATATATATATATATATATTAGTGAGGATGTGAAGTTTAAGGGAATACTTGGTTGGCAGGAATGAATATTTGTACAACCATTATGGGAAATACAATGGAGGTTCCTTTAAAAATTAAAAACTGCAATAAATTGAAATAGAACTACCAGAGGATCCAGCACCCCACATCAGGGTATATGCCATAGAAATGGAATCAGAACCTTAAGGAGATATATTCATTCCCTTGCCATTGTGATATTATCTGAAATAGTGAAAGATGGATGTGTCTGTTGACAGATGAATAGGTAAAGAAAACATGGTGTGTAAATAAACAATGAGATATTATTCAGCCACAAAAACAAGGAAATCCTGCCATTTGTGACAATATGGATGGAACTGGAGAATATTATGCCTATTAAAATACGTACACCAGACATAGTCAGATACTGAACTATTTCACTTACATGTGGAAGCTAAGAATATCAAACTCTTAGAATCATAGATTAAACCGTAGTTGTGAGTATTGGTGGTGGAGAAAGTAGGGAGATGTTTGTCAAAGGGTATAAACTTTCAGTTATTAAAATGAATAAGTTCTGGGAATCAAATATACAGCCTGGTGACCACAGCTAATAATTCTGGTTGTGTTCTTCAAATCTTCTAAGAGGGATCTACTTAATTGTTACTATGCATACACACACATGGAATTTAGAAAGATGGTAATGATAACCCTGTATGCGAGACAGCAAAAGAAACACAGATGTATAGAACAGTCTTTTGGACTCTGTGGGAGAGGGCAAGAGTGGGATGATTTGGGAGAATGGCATTGAAACATGTATAATATCATATGTGAAACGAATTGCCACTCCAGGTTTGATGCATGATACAGGATTGGGGAGGGAGGTGGGAAGAGGGTTCAGGATGGGGAACACGTGTACACCTGCGGTGGATTCATGTTGATGTATAGCAAAACCAATACAATACTGTAAAGTAATTAGCCCCCAATTAAAATAAATAAATTTATATTTAAAAAAAGAAACTACATGAGATGACCTAAATGTCAATTAATTTAATTGTGGTAATCTTTCACAACGTCTATGTGTATTAAATCATCACTTTGTACATCTTTAAAACTCTTCATGTGGCGCCACCCAAATATTCTATCTTGTCAGTCACTTCATTAAACTGAATAAAAGAAATACATTGAAGTAGTATTATTTCACAGTACAGAATAAAGTCCAAAAAAAGTAAAGGGATCTCACATGTAAAAAGTTTCACTGAGACAGTATTGAAACAAATATCCACATAAAAAATTTAAAAATTTCAAGTAGATTCCTTGAATTTTGTTGTTTAATCATTGATAAAATGTCTGTATACAATGCCACTTTGTAATCATCAATGCTATATGATTATGTGCACCTAACTAAACAATACTTATTGAAATTTTTTTAAATTTTATTTTATTTTATTTTTAAACCTGAAACACTGTATTAGTTTTGCCAAACATCAAAATGAATCCGCCACAGGTATAGTCCACCAAAGTCAAAAGTTTTGCTGGAGCAGCCATGAAGAGATACCCCACACCCAAGGTAAGAGAAACCCAAGTAAGAAGTTGGCACTGAGGGAGGGCATCAGAGGGCAGACAGACTGAAACCACAATCAAAGACAACTAGCCAATCTGATCACATGGACCACAGCCTTGTCTAACTCAATGAAAGTAAGCCATGCCATGTGGGGCCACCCAAGATGGACAGGTCATGGTGGAGAGGTCTGACAGAATGTGGTCCACCGGAGAAGGGAATGGCAAACCACTTCAGTATTCTTACCTTGAGAACTCCATGAACAGTATGAAAAGGCAAAAAGATAGGACACTGAAAGATGAACTCCCCAGGTCGGTAGGTGCACAATATGCTACTGGAGATCAGTGGAGAAATAACTCCAGAAAGAATGAAGTGAAGGAGCCAAAGCAAAAACAACACACAGTTGTGGATGTGACTGGTGACAGAAGCAAGGTCCGAAGCTGTAAAGAGTAATATTGCATAGGAACCTGGAATGTTACATCCATGAATCAAGGCAAATTGGAAGTGGTCAAACAGGAGATGACAAGAATGAACATCAACATTCTAGGAATCAGCAAACTAAAATGGACTGGAATGGGTGAATTTAACTCAGATGACCATTATATCTACTACTCTGGGCAGGAATCCCTTAGAAGAAATAGAGTAGCCCTCACAGTCAACAAAAGAGTCCAAAATTCAGTAGTTGGATGCAGTCTCAAAAACGATAGAATGATCTCTGTTCGTTTCCAAGGCAAACCATTCAATATCACAGTAATCCAAGTCTATGCCCTGACCAGTAATGCTGAAGAAGTTGAACAGTTCTATGAAGATCTACAAGACCTTCTGGAACTAACACCCCCCCAAAAAAGATGTTCTTTTCCTTATAGGGGGCTGGAATGCAAAAGTAGGAAATCAAGAAACATCTGGAGTAACAGGCAAATTTGGCCTTGGAGTACAGAATAAAGCAGGGCAAAGGTTAATAGAGTTCTGCCAAGAGAACGCACTGGTCATAGCAAATACCCTCTTCCAATAAAACAAGAGAGACTCTACGCATGGACATCACCAGATGGTCGACACAGAAATCAGATTGATTATATTCTTTGCAGCCAAAGATGAAGAAGCTCTATAGAGTCAGCAAAAACAAGACTGGGAGCTAACTGTGGCTCAGACCATGAACTCCTTATTCCCAAATTCAGACTTAAATTGACGAAAGTAGAGAAAACCACTGGACCATTCAGGTAGGACCAAAATCAAATCCCTTATGACTACACAGTGGAATTGAGAGATAGATTTAAGGGACTAGATCTGATAGACAGAGTGCCTAATGTACTATAGACAGAGGTTCCTGATATTGTATAGCAGACAGGAATCAAGATCATCCCCAAGAAAAATAAAAGCAAAAAAGCAAAATTGCTGTCAGAGGAGGCCTTACAAATAGCTGTGAAAAGAAGGGAAATGAAAAGCAAAGGAGAAAAGGAAAGATATAAGCATCTGAATGCAGAGTTCCAAAGAATAACAAGAAGAGATAAGAAAGCCTTCCTCAGTGATAAATGCAAAGAAATAGAGGAAAACGACAGAATGGGAAAGACTAGGGATCTCTTCAAGAAAATCAGAGATACCAAGGGAACATTTCATGCAAAGATGGGCTCAATAAAGGACAGAAATGGTATGGACCTAACAGAAGCAGAAGATATTAAGAAGAGGTGGCAAGAATACACAGAACAACTGTACAAAAAAGATCTTCATGACCCAGATAATCATGACAGTGTGATCACTGACCTAGAGCCAGACATCCTGGAATGTGAAGTCAAGTAGGCCTTAGGAAGCATCACTATGAACAAAGCTAGTGGAAGTGATGGAATTCCAGTTGAGCTATTCCAAATCCTGAAAGATGATGCTGTGAAAGTGCTGCACTCACTATGCCAGCAAATTTGGAAAACTCAGCAGTGGCCACAGGACTGGAAAAGGTCAGTTTTCATTCCAATTCCAAAGAAAGGCAATGCCAAAGAATGCTCAAACTATCACACAATGGCACTCATCTCACATGGTAATAAAGTGATGCTTAAAATTCTCCAAGCCAGACTGCAGCAATACATGAACCGTGAACTTCCAGATGTTCAAGCTGGTTTTAGAAACGGCAGAGGAAGCAGAGATAAAATTTTCAACATCCGCTGGATCATGGAAAAAACAAGAGAGGTCCAGAAAAACATCTATTTCTGCTTTATTGACTATGCCAAAGCCGTTGACTGTGTGGATCACAATAAACTGTGGAAAATTCTGAAAGAGATGGGAATACCAGACCACCTGACTTGCCTCTTGAGAAACCTGCATGCAGGTCAGGAAGCAACAGTTAGAACTGGACATGGAACAACAGACTGGTTCCAAATAGGAAAAGGAGTACATCAAGGCTGTATATTGTCACCCTGTTTATTTAACTTATATGCAGAGTACATCATGAGAAAAGCTGGGCTGGAAGAAGCACAAGCTGAAATCAAGATTGCTGGGAGAAATATCAATAACCTCAGATATGCAGATGACACCACCCTTATGGCAGAAAGTGAAGAGGAACTAAAAAGCCTCTTGATGAAAGTGAAAGAGGAGAGAGAAAAAGTTGGCTTAAAGCTCAACATTCAGAAAACGAAGATCGTGGCATCCGGTCCCACAATTTCATGGGAAATAGACGGGGAAACAGCGGAAACAGTGGCTGACTTTATTTTGGGGGGCTCCAAAATCACTGCAGATGGTGATTGCAGCAATGAAATTAAAAGACGCTTACTCATTGGAAGGAAAGTTATGACCAACCTAGACAGCATATTCAAAAGCAGAGACATTGCTTCTCCAAAAAACGTCCATCTAGTCAAGGCTATGATTTTTCCAGTGGTCATGTATGGATGTGAGAGTTGGACTGTGAAAAAAGCTGAGCACTGAAGAATTGATGCTTTTGAACTGTGGTGTTGGAGAAGACTCTTGAGAGTCCCTTGGACTGCAAGGAGATCCAACCAGTTCATCCTAAAGCAGATCAGTCCTGGGTGTTCATTGGAAGGACTGATATTGAAGCTGGAACTCCAATACTTTGGCCAGCTCATGTGAAGAGTTGAGTCATTTGAAAAGACCCTGATACTGGGAAAGATTGAGGGCAGGAGGAGAAGGGGACAACAGAGGGTGAGATGGTTGGATGGCATCACCAACTCAATGGACATGGGTTTGGGTGAACTCCTTGAGTTACTGTTGGACAGGGAGGCCTGGAATGCTGTGGTTCATGGGGTTGCAAAGAGTCAGACACGACTGAGCAACTGAACTGAACTGAGAGCTTTATCCTGTATGCTTGACTCACATTTTATGTTTACACCATGAGACCTTGAATAGGTCGAGATCAGGGACCAAATGTCATTTATCTGTATACCCAAATGCAACACAGTAAGGGTGGGCTGAGTTAAACACAGCTCTGCTTTGTATCAGATCAGATCAGATCAGTCACTCAGTCGTGTCCGACTCTTTGTGACCCCATGAATCCCAGCATGCCAGGCCTCCCTGTCCATCACCAACCCCCGGAGTTCACTCAGACTCACGTCCATCAAGTCAGTGATGCTATCCAGCCATCTCATCCTCTGTCATCCCCTTCTCCTCCTGCCCCCAATCCCTCCCACCATCAGAGTCTTTTCCAATGAGTCAACTCTTCACATGAGGTGGACAAAGTACTGGAGTTTCAGCTTTAGCATTATTCCTTTCAAAGAAATCCCAGGGCTGATCTCCTTTAGAATGGACTGGTTGGATCTCCTTGCAGTCCAAGGGACTCTCAAGAGTCTTCTCCAACACCACAGTTCAAAAGCATCAATTCTTCGGCGCTCAGCCTTCTTCACAGTCCAACTCTCACATCCATACATGACCACTGGAAAAACCACAGCCTTGACTAGACGAACCTTTGTTGGCAAAGTAACGTCGCTACTTTTGAATACGCTATCTAGGTTGGTCGTAACTTTCCTTCCAAGGAGTAAGTGTCTTTTAATTTCATGGCTGCAGTTACCATCTGTAGTGATTTTGGAGCCCAGAAAAATAAAGTCTGACACTGTTTCCACTGTTTCCCCATCTATTTCCCATGAAGTGGTGGGACCGGATGCCATGATCTTCGTTTTCTGAATGTTGAGCTTTAAGCAAACTTTTTCACTCTCCACTTTCACTTTCATCAAGAGGCTTTGTAGTTCCTCTTCACTTTCTGCCATAAGGGTGGTGTCATCTGCATATCTGAGGTTATTGATATTTCTCCTGGCAATCTTGATTCCAGCTTGTGCTTCTTCCAGTCCAGCGTTTCTCATGATGTACTCTGCATATAAGTTAAATAAACAGGGTGACAATATACAGCCTTGACGAACTCCTTTTCCTATTTGGAACCAGTCTGTTGTTCCATGTCCAGTTCGAACTGTTGCTTCCTGACCTGCATACAAATGTCTCAAGAGGCAGATCAGGTGGTCTGGTATTCCCATCTCTTTCAGAATTTTCCACAGTTTATTGTGATCCACACAGTCGACGGCTTTGGCATAGTCAGTAAAGCAGAAATAGATGTTTTTCTGGACCTCTCTTGCTTTTTCCATGATCCAGCGGATGTTGGCAATTTGATCTCTGGTTCCTCTGCCTTTTCTAAAACCAGCTTGCACATCAGGAAGTTCACGGTTCACATATTGCTGAAGCCTGGCTTGGAGAATTTTGAGCATTACTTTACTAGCGTGTGGGATGAGTGCAATTGTGCAGTAGTTTGAGCATTCTTTGGCATTGCCTTTCTTTGGGATTAGAATGAAAACTGACCTTTTCCAGTCCTGTGGCCACTGCTGAGTTTTCCAAATTTGCTGGCATATTGAGTGCAGCACTTTCACAGCATCATCTTTCAGGATTTGGAATAGCTCAACTGGAATTCCATCACCTCCACTAGCTTTGTTCGTAGTGATGCTTTCTAAGGCCCACCTGACTTCACATTCCAGGATGTCTGGCTCTAGGTCAGTGATCACACCACCGTGATTATCTGGGTCATGAAGATCTTTTTTGTACAGTTCTTCTGTGTATTCTTGCCATCTCTTCTTAATATCTTCTGCTTCTGTTAGGTCCATACCATTTCTGTCCTTTATCGAGCTCATCTTTGCATGAAATGTTCCTTTGGTATCTCTGATTTTCTTGAAGAGATCCCTAGTCTTTCCCATTCTGTTGTTTTCCTCTATTTCTTTGTATTGATCGCTGAAGAAGGCTTTCTTATCTCTTCTTGCTATTCTTTGGAACTCTGCATTCAGATGCTTATATCTTTCCTTTTCTCCTTTGCTTTTTGCTTCTCTTCTTTTCACAGCTATTTGTAAGGCCTGTGCAGACAGCCATTTTGCTTTTTTGCATTTCTTTTCTATGGGAATGGTCTTGATCCCTGTCTCCTGTACAATGTCACGAACCTCATTCCATAGTTTTCAGGCACTCTATCTATCAGATCGAGGCCCTTAAATCTATTTCTCACTTCCACTGTATAATCATCAGGGATTTGATTTAGGCCATACCTGAATGGTCTAGTGGTTTTCCCTACTTTCTTTAATTTAAGTCTGAATTTGGGAATAAGGAGTTCATGGTCTGAGCCACAGTCAGCTCCTGGTCTTGTTTTTGCTGACTGTATAGAGCTTCTCCATCTTTGGCTGCAAAGAATATAATCAATCTGATTTCGGTGTTGACCATCTGGTGATGTCCATGTATAGAGTCTTCTCTTGTGTTGTTGGAAGAGGGTGTTTGTTATGACCAGTGCATTTTCTTGGCAAAACTCTATCATTCTTTGCCCTGCTTCATTCCATATTCCAAGGCCAGATTTGCCTGTTACTCCAGCTGTTTCTTGATTTCCTACTTTTGCATTCCAGTCCCCTATAATGAAAAGGACATCTTTTTTGGGTGTTAGTTCTAAAAGGTCCTGTAGGTCTTTATACAACCGTTATAACATTAAGTAAATTATTCTCTATATTGTCAGAAAAAGTGAAGATGATTTAACATTTGTATATCCACTATTTGCCTTCTTTCCTGGAGCCCTTGCTTCATATAGATATATCTAAGAACTCCTGAAAGAGGAAAAAAGTATGATTTGCTTGGTTTTATTATCAGGACCTTCAATGGGATCTATTTTTCTCTAATGATCACTGCAAGATTAAGACTCTTAGATTAAGATTGAGGGTTGAAAGTTCTACAAATAATAAAGGAACAAAAAAGGGAGTAGAGAATTTCTCAGCTATACATATTCATCATGTGTGGAGAAATTTGGAAAAGTAAAAAGAAAATCATTCATTTGACTATTAATTATATGAACATCAGTATCTATGTTTTTCAAGCACCATGTTCTCATTACTCATCTTTACCAGTAACCCTAAGATTTGATTCCCTTTACTATGATATGACTTCAGTTTAATGTTATTTTTGCTACTACCCACTATATTAAAGGGCTCCAATACCTGCTTTTCCTCTCTCTCTAATCAACGCTGCTACTGCTGCTGCTGCTAAGTCACTTCAGTCGTGTCCGACTCTGTGCGACCCCATAGACGGCAGCCCACCCATTCTCCAGCCAAGAACACTGGAGTGGGTTGCCATTTCCTTCTCCAACGCATGAAAGTGAAAAGTGAAAGTGAAGTCGCTCAGTTGTGTCTGACTCTTAGTGACCCCATGGACTGCAGCCCACCAGGCTCCTCTGTCCATGGGATTTTCCAGGCAAGAGTACTGGAGTGGGTTGCCATTGCCTTCTCCGCTAATCAACTCTACTGACTTGCTATTTGGTTATGGATATTCATCATGGGGGGGCTTCCCTGGTAGCTCAGCTGGTAAAGAACCCACCTGCAATGCAGGAGACTCTGGTTTGATTCCTAGGTCAGGAAGATCCCCTGGAGGAGGGCATTTCAACCCACTCCAGTATTCTTGCCTGGCGAATTCCCATGGATAGAGGAGCCTGGTGGGCTACAGTTCATGGGGTTGCAAAGAGTTGGACATGACCAAGTGACTAAGAACAGCACAGCACTCGTCATGGGAGGGGACACTGGGACCTGGGGAAACAACAAAATATACATTACATTTTTTGGTAGAAACATACCGTTCTTGGGTTTTCATGTCTCATGTCCTATAAATCTATCTTTGTCATTCATTCTAGAATCTTATTCCACAAATTCTTTATGAAATCATCTCAGCCTAGTGATATATTTTTGCTCTGAATTAATTAATTTAAATACTCCAGTACCCAGTCTCTCACTCTCATATCCACCTGTGCATGTCTACCATGTGCTCTGCCCTAGAAATACCCTCTGGCATTTATCCACACACTGGTGAATAGCATTCTTTCCTCCATATCCAATTTGACTTGATTTACATTCAAGTGTTCTTCATATCACTTAATGACAAACCAATTTCTGCATTCATCAGGAGAGAGCTCTCTATTGGGAAGGCTGCATGATGCGATTGAGAAGGTTTCATCACATCACTATTCACAATCATCCCACTTTATCCACTACACACACACACACAAACAAGTGAACCGAAACCACATTTTTTGAAACATGTAAAATATCATGTATGAAACGAGTTGCCAGTCCAGGTTCGATGCACGATACTGGATGCTTGGGGCTGGTGCACTGGGACGACCCAGAGGGATGGAATGGGGAGGGAGGAGGGAGGAGGGTTCAGGATGGGGAACACATGTATACCTGTGGCGGATTCATTTTGATATTTGGCAAAACTAATACAATTATGTAAAGTTTAAAAATAAAATAAATAAATAAAACTCTTTAAGAGATAAGACCACGAAGAAACCTAAAGAAAATAGATTTTGGAGTGAATGGATTCTGCTCTAGTTAGTAGAAATCAGAAATACAGGAAACATTTGCTCAATTTGTCCATGGAATGGCTGCAGGTTGTCCTGATGTTGATGGAGGGGTTCTCCTAGTGTATCAGAAACCAGGGGTCTACTTGAGACTGTATGACCACAGTAGTATAGATGGGTCTGCAGATGTACCCAATGGAGAGGAAGGTCTACCCATTTGTGAGACTATATCTGGGATATTTTATTAGATCATGGTGGTGAGATTAATTTAGGACTATGTTGGAAACAGATGAACAGGACCTGAGTCTTAGAACACAATATCCTTATAAAGGATGAGGCTTGGCTGATAAGCAGTCTCTCAAATATTTCCAATGGTCCCAAATCCTGGTTTTCATGCCCTTGCAAATTTCCCTCTCATTGACTATGAGGTGTACATAGTGATGTGATTAAAAGAGAGAGAATGTGGAAGAAATATTTGGAAGTCTCCTCAGGAATTGGAGTAAAAAAAATCTGAATTTCTTCTTGCTGCCTCTCTCTTTAGGTTGATAGAATCCAACTTCCATGTTGTGCACTGTTCCTTCAGAGGCCCACATACCAAGGAACCTTGAGAACTCTCTGAATAATATGCTGTGAATGCTACCAAAAGCCCTGTGGGTGAGCTTGAAAGTGATCCTCTGCTCATAAAGATTTCAGAGGCCTGCAGCCCCAACCAATACCCTGACTGCCACCTTCTGAGAGGTGCTCTGAAATATTTCAAGAAAAAAGGTCAGTTACCAAATAATAAGCAAAAATCAAGAGTTTCCCAATATGGCAATGTAATTACATTAGAGAAAAACTTAAAAGTGAAGACTCATTCAAATTACAAAAGAAAAGCAATGCTGTTAAGCCTCCGTGATATAAAAATGTCTTCCAAAGCAAAGCCAACAGCAACAAAAACAAGACGTTATACTCAGAAAAAATATTAACTGAGAAAATGGAAAGATTATCACATTCCTGATATAAAAGACTTAATATAGCATAGAATTCATGACAAATAAAATGAAGTTACAGATATCAAAATCACACATTGATTGTTAAATGAGAAAAAGACTGAATTTTATGTTAACATCTATAATTTGTAAATAAGAATCAAGAGCACGGGTGTACTTCATCCTAAGGAGAAGAGGGATGCAGACCATTCCCAGGACATTCACTTTTCTCCTTTTCCTATTCTGTTAATATTAACAAGTCTCCAGAGATTGGGACAACATGGACCAACTGGCTAATGATGAGCTTTGGGCATTAAGCTCTAAGGTCATACTATTGTAAATAATTGGTCAGTGCCTCCAGCTCATTATTTTGCCAGTTCTTGTTTTAATATTTATTTTATTTAAATCAGAGGCTATTTACTTTACAATACTGTGGTAGTTTTTGCCATACATCAACATGAATCAGCCACAGGTGCACATGTGTCTCCCTTCCTGACCCCCCTTCCCATTTCTCTCCCCACCCTATCTCTCTGGATTTTCCCAGAGCACTGGCTTTGAGTGTCCTGCTTCATGCATTGAACTTGCCCTGGTCATCTATTTTACATATGGTAATATACATGTTTTAATGCTATTCTCTCAAATCATTTTACCCTCGCATTCCCCCACATAGTCTGAAAGTTTATTATTTACATCTATGTCTCTTTTGCTGCCTTGCATGTAGGATCGTTACCATTTTTCCAAATTCCATATATATGCGTTAATACACTGTATTGATGTTTCCCTTTCTGACTTACCTCAATCTGAATGATAGGCTCCAGTTTCATCCACCTCATTATAACTGACTCAAATGCGTTCCTTTTTATAGCTGAGTAATATTCCATTGTGTATATATACCACAGCGTCCTTATCCATTCATCTGCCTATGGACATCTAGGTTGCTTCCATGTCCTAACTATTGTGGCTCCATGTCTGTGTCCATGTTTTGTAGGAACTTGCATCAGAAGGTCCAGCCTGAGTCTGTCTTCCTGCCTGTCCTGAGGAGATACCCTGAGACTTCATCACACACCAGGCAGGAAAGGGGCAGTGAGTCTTTGCTCCTTAGTCATGTTCCAGCAGAGATGCAGCCCAACCCAGTAAGTACTGAGGGAGAGAGTGATGGATGAAGGGAGTGCTGAAAATGTATTTCTTCTTCAAGAAGAATAAACATAATAGTTGTTAGAGAAAGATGCTGTTGTTGTTCAGTTGCGCAGTCATGTCTGACTCTTTACGACCCCACAGACTGCAGCACACCAGGCTTCCCTGTCGTTCACTATCTCCTGGAGTCTGCTCAAACTCATGTTCATTAAGTCAGTGATGCCATCCAACCATCTCATCATCTGTTGCCCCCTTCTCTTCCTGCCCTCAGTCTTTCCCAGCATCAGGGCACCAATCTATTCGGGTTTGGAATAGAGTCCTTTGAAGTTTATGTTCACAGTTCTGGTTGGGGTTTGAGAACCCTCATTTAGAGTTCTGCTTCCACCCTCACTGGTTCTAGCTCTGGCTGGCTGGCATCCCTCGTACCAGAGCAGCAGCAAGTGGGTCTCTGTAAACTTCCCCCTAAGCACTTCAGTTCATTATTAGACAGGTATTGAGGATGAAGACAAGCATTAGCAAAATGACATGAATCATAATATCATATACTGTTATGGAAGGCTTCCTAAGTGTCAGATTCTGAAGTATGTGTTTTCTCTCCTGTTTCATTTCATTTGAATAATCTATTCCAAAATGCAGGTGCACACATTATTTTAACTGGAGGAAAGAAGCACATCATTCTATGTAACATGTGCAAGATCATGAGTTAGAAAATGTTAAAACCAAGTTTGAAATCAGTCAGTCTGGTCAGACTGACTACAGATACAGGGCACCTGGGCAGTCTTCCTGTTTTCACCCAGTCATGTCACTTTCCATCAGTCCTGGCAGAGACTCCCTGATCAATGTGCCCTTCCCCTTTGTAGTTTTCTGGAGGACACAGTGGAGGGCAGTAGGTAGCACTTGCTGCAACAACTATAAGAAGAATGTCTGTGATCACAGGCAAACATCACAGAAATAATTGGCACTTGATGCTCCATGGTAGATCTCTCTGTTGACTCTGTTTCTGAATTTCACTTCGCCTGTCCACTTTCTCCTCTGTACTTATAATCAGTTGCCTCAATCATGAAAGGCGACACAAAATCAGAGTCTTGGGGTTTTACCTATTCAGGAAAATGAAAACCTTGAAAAAAAATCTGATATGCCTCTGTGTTTAGACTGAGATACCTCTGTTTAAAGCTGTGCCTCTGCTTGAAATTTTGACATTTAGGGCATGGGACTCAGAGAAGAGAAACTTAATTTTGAATCCTGTGTGCTACACACATTCTTTTTTTTTTTTTTTTTTTTGTTTTGATTTTTTTTTTATTTTTAAACTTAATATAACTGTATTAGATTTGCCAAATATCAAAAAGAATCCGCCACAGGTATACATGTGTTCCCCATCCTGAACCCTCCTCCCTCCTCCCTCCCCATTCCATCCCTCTGGGTCGTCCCAGTGCACCTGCCCCAAGCATCCAGTATCGTGCATCGAACCTGGACTGGCAACTCATTTCATACATGATATTTTACATGTTTCAATGCCATTCTCCCAAATCTTCCCACCCTCTCCCTCTCTCACAGAGTCCATAAGACTGTTCTACACATCAGTGTCTCTTCTGCTCTCTCGTACACAGGGTTATTGTTACCATCTTTCTAAATTCCATATATATGAGTTAGTATACTGTATTGGTGTTTTTCTTTCTGGCTTACTTCACTCTGTATAATAGGCTCCAGTTTCATCCACCTCATTAGAACTGATTCAAATGTATTCTTTTAATGGCTGAATAATACTCCATTGTGTATATGTACCATAGCTTTCTTATCCATTCATCTGCTGATGGACATCTAGGTTGCTTCCATGTCCTGGCTATTATAAACAGTGCTGCGATGAACATTGGGGTACTCGTGTCTCTTTCCCTTCTGGTTTCCTCAGTGTGTATGCCCAGCAGTGGGATTGATGGATCATAAGGCAGGTCTATTTCCAGTTTTTTAAGGAATCTCCACACTGTTCTCCATAGTGGCTGTACTAGTTTGCATTCCCACCAACAGTGGAAGAGGGTTCCCTTTTCTCCACACCCTCTCCAGCATTTATTACTTGTAGACTTTTGGATTGCAGCCATTCTGACTGGTGTGAAATGGTACCTCATAGTGGTTTTGATTTGCATTTCTCTGATAATGAGTGATATTGAGCATCTTTTCATGTGTTTGTTAGCCATCTGGATGTCTTCTTTGGAGAAAGGTCTATTTAGTTCTTTGGCCCCTTTTTTGATTGGGTCATTTATTTTTCTGGAGTTGAGCTGTAGGAGTTGCTTGTATATCCTCGAGATTAGTTGTTTGTCAGTTGCTTCATTTGCTATTATCTTCTCCCATTCTGAAGGCTGTCTTTTCACCTTGCTAATAGTTTCCTTTGATGTGCAGAAGCTTTTAAGGTTAATTAGGTCCCATTTGTTTATTTTTGCTTTTATTTCCAATATTCTGGGAGGTGGGTCATAGAGAATCCTGCTGTGATGTATGTCAGAGAGTGTTTTGCCTATGTTCTCCTCTAGGAGTTTTATAGTTTCTGGTCTTACGTTTAGATCTTTAATCCATTTTGAGTTTATTTTTGTGTATGGTGTTAGCAAGTGTTCTAGTTTCATTTTTTTACAAGTGGTTGACCAGAGTTCCCAGCACCACTTGTTAAAGAGATTGTCTTTAATCCATTGTATATTCTTGCCTCCTTTGTCAAAGATAAGGTGTCCATATGTGCGTGGATTTATCTCTGGGCTTTCTATTTTGTTCCATTGATCTATATTCTGTCTTTGTGCCAGTACCATACTGTCTTGATAACTGTGGCTTTGTAGTAGAGCCTGAAGTCAGGTAGGTTGATTCCTCCAGTTCCATTCTTCTTTCTCAAGATCGCTTTGGCTATTCGAGGTTTTTTGTTTTTCCATACAAATTGTGAAATTATTTGTTCTAGCTCTGTGAAGAATGCTGTTGGTAGCTTGATAGGGATTGCATTGAATCTATAGATTGCTTTGGGTAGTATACTCATTTTCACTATATTGATTCTTCCAATCCATGAACATGGTATATTTCTCCATCTGTTAGTGTCCTCTTTGATTTCTTTCACCAGTGTTTTATAGTTTTCTATATATAGGTCTTTAGATTCTTTAGGTAGATATATTCCTAAGTATTTTATTCTTTCCGTTGCAATGGTGAATGGAATTGTTTCCTTAATTTCTCTTTCTGTTTTCTCATTATTAGTGTATAGGAATGCAAGGGATTTCTGTGTGTTGATTTTATATCCTGCAACTTTACTATAGTCATTGATTAGTTCTAGTAATTTTCTGGTGGAGTCTTTAGGGTTTTCTATGTAGAGGATCATGTCATCTGCAAACAGTGAGAGCTTTACTTCTTCTTTTCCAATTTGGATTCCTTTTATTTCTTTTTCTGTTCTGATTGCTGTGGCCAAAACTTCCAAAACTATGTTGAATAGTAATGGTGAAAGTGGGCACCCTTGTCTTGTTCCTGACTTTAGAGGAAATGCTTTCAATTTTTCACCATTGAGGATAATGTTTGCTGTGGGTTTGTCATATATAGCTTTGATTGTGTTGAGGTATGTTCCTTCTATTCCTGCTTTCTGGAGAGTTTTTATCATAAATGGATGTTGAATTTTGTCAAAGGCTTTCTCTGCATCTATTGAGATAATCCTATGGTTTTTATTTTTCAATTTGTTAATGTGGTGTATTACATTGATTGATTTGCGGATATTGAAGAATCCTTGCATCCCTGGGATAAAGCCCACTTGGTCATGGTGTATGATCTTTTTAATGTGTTGTTGGATTCTGATTGCTAGAATTTTGTTAAGGATTTTTGCGTCTATGTTCATCAGTGATATTGGCCTGTAGTTTTCTTTTTTTGTGGGATCTTTGTCAGGTTTTGGTATTAGGGTGATGGTGGCCTCATAGAATGAGTTTGGAAGTTTACCATCCTCTGCAATTTTCTGGAAGAGTTTGAGCAGGATAGGTGTTAGCTCTTCTCTAAATTTTTGGTAGAATTCAGCTGTGAAGCCGTCTGGACCTGGGCTTTTGTTTGCTGGAAGATTTTTGATTACAGTTTCAATTTCCGTGCTTGTGATGGGTCTGTTAAGATTTTCTATTTCTTCCTGATCGAGTTTTGGAAAGTTGTACTTTTCTAAGAATTTGTCCATTTCTTCCTCGTTGTCCATTTTATTGGCATATAATTGTTGATAGTAGTCTCTTATGATCCTTTGTATTTCTGTGTTGTCTGTTGTGATCTCTCCATTTTCACTTCTAATTTTATTGATTTGATTTTTCTCCCTTTGTTTCTTGATGAGTCTGGCTAATGGTTTGTCAATTTATTTATCCTTTCAAAGAACCAGCTTTTGGTTTTGTTGATTTTTGCTATGGTCTCTTTTGTTTCTTTTGCATTTATTTCTGCTCTAATTTTTAAGATTTCTTTCCTTCTACTAACCCTGGGGTTCTTCATTTCTTCCTTTTCTAGTTGCTTTAGGTGTAGAGTTAGGTTATTTATTTGACTTTTTTCTTGTTTCTTGAGGTGTGCCTGTATTGCTATGAACTTTCCCCTTAGGACTGCTTTTACCGTGTCCCACAGGTTTTGGGTTGTTGTGTTTTCATTTTCATTCGTTTCTATGCAAATTTTGATTTCTTTTTTGATTTCTTCTGTGATTTGTTGGTTATTCAGCAGCGTGTTGTTCAGCCTCCATATGTTGGATTTTTTAATAGTTTTTCTCCTGTAATTGAGATCTAATCTTACTGCATTGTGGTCAGAAAAGATACTTGGAATGATTTCTATTTTTCTGAATTTACCAAGGCTAGCTTTATGGCCCAGGATGTGATCTATCCTGGAGAAGGTTCCATGTGCGCTTGAGAAGAAGGTGAAATTCATTGTTTTGGGATGAAATGTCCTATAGATATCAATTAGGTCTAACTGGTCTATTGTACACATTCTTAATATAACTGTGGTAATCATTCCAAAGGTCCCTGTGTATTAAATCATCACTTTGTATATCTTTAAAAAACCTGCATATATTTGAGTTGAGTTGCAGAACTCAAATATATGCAATTTTGTCAATCACTTCAATAAACTGAAAAAAAAAAATACAATGAAGTTGTACTATCCTGCCAGCACAGAATAATGTCCAAAAATATTACATTGGTTTCTCATATCAGACATTTAACTGAGACAGTAGTGAAACAAATAAACAAATAATATAATGTAAAATTTTTAAGAAAGATTCTTAAATTTTGTTATCATTTAAAAATTGAAAGTGCTCTGTATACTAACACCATATTTGTAGTCACCAATGCTGTATGATCATGAGTGCTTAGTTAAACTATACTGATCAAAATTTGAAGTCCACCAAAGTCAAAAATGGGGCTTTCCAGGTGGCACTAGTGGTAAAAGAACCCGGCTGCCAATGCAGGAAACATAAGAGACATGGGTTTGACCCCTGGGTCAGGAAGATCAGCTGGAGGACCACATGGCAACCCACTCCAGTATTCTTGCCTGGAGAATACTATGGACAGAGAAGCCTGGCGGGCTACAGTCCATAGGGTCACAGAGTTGGGCACAACAGAAGTGACTTAGCAAAGTCAAAGATATAAAGTCTATACTGAATGACTTTTTAAAAACAACTGCGGGACTTCCCTAGTGTTCCAGTGGCTAAGACTCTCCAATCTTAATGCAGGGCACACTGGTTTGATCTTTGCTCCAGGAAAGATCCCACATGCCCCAACTAAAGATTCCTTATCTGCAAGGGAGATGAAAGATTCTGCATGCCCACAACGAAGACCTGGCATGTATAAGTAAATAAATATATATAAATTTTAAAAGAAGATAATCCTGATTTTTGAATAATCAATTATTTCATGAAGTAAGAAAGACAGAAGGAAAAAAGGATGATCTAAAACACTGAATGTAATATAAAAGCATGTTCTGATTAAGAGCGTTCATTTTTAATTTAGGATCTAAGTGATATTGTCCTGCATTACATAGAGATTTGTATATATTCTAAATGAAGGAACTATCTAGAATTGTATCTGACTCTTTGTGACCCCATGGACTGTAGCCTGTCAGGCTCCTCCATCCGTGGGATTCTCCAGGCAAGAATACTGGAGTGGGTTGCCATTTCCTTCTCCAGGAGATCTTCCCAATCTAGGGGTCAAACCCAGGTATCCCGCATTGCAGGCAAACACTTTACCATCTGAGCCACCAGGGAAGCTCATGAATAAAATAAGATATATATAAATATGTCCTAATTTCTTTACATTTGAATTATGTATTTTCTTAGAGGAAGAAGGAAATTTCTGATTCTGTATTATTTCTAAAGAAGTAGGCTGTATTTAACTGAGATCATGGATGTAATACCTCTAACATTCTTGTTCTCTTTCACTTTTATGTGGAGTTTTATCCATCAGCAGATGAATGGATAAGAAAGCTATGGTACATATACACAATGGAGTATTATTCAGCCATTAAAAAGAATACATTTGAATCAGTTCTAATGAGGTGGATGAAACTGGAGCCTATTATACAGAGTGAAGTAAGCTAGAAAGAAAAACACCAATACAGTATACTAACGCATATATATGGAATTTAGAAAGATGGTAACAATAACCTGTGTACGAGACAGCAAAAGAGACACTGATGTATAGAACAGTCTTATGGACTCTGTGAGAGAGGGAGAGGGTGGGAAGATTTGGGAGAATGGCATTGAAACATGTAAAATATCATGTATGAAATGAGTTGCCAGTCCAGGTTCGATGCACGATCCTGGATGCTTGGGCCTGGTGCACTGGGACGACCCAGAGGGATGGAATGGGGAGGGAGGAGGGAGGAGGGTTCGGGATGGGGAACACATGTATACCTGTGGCGGATTCATTTTGATATTTGGCAAAACTAATACAGTTATGTAAAGTTTAAAAATAAAATAAAATTAAAAAAAAATAAAAATAAATGTTTCTTAAGCCTGTAAAAAAAAATAAATAAAAATAAAGTAAGAGTGTATAGACAGGTGAATAACACAGAAACCAATGAGGGAACAGTTCTAAACAGAATTTATCACACTGAGAGATATTGCTGAAGGAACTGGGGTGTATAATCTTAGAAATGAATTGCTTGAATCCAAAATATGGACATAGTCTCAATGCCCATTTACTTATTTCCTTGGTTTCCAGTCCTCTTTTCTTTTTCCAAAGGTGTCCAAGATACACAGAACTGGAAATCTAACAAGTGTCTCAGAATTCTTCCTCCTGGGCCTCTCAGATGATGCAGAACTGCAGCCTTTGCTCTGTGTCCTGTTCCTGTCCATGTACCTGGTCACCGTGCTGGGGAACCTGCTCATCATATTAGCTGTCACCTCTGACCCCCGCCTCCACACCCCCATGTACTTCTTCCTCTCCAACCTGTCCTTGGTTGACATCGGTTTCATCTCCACCACAGTTCCCAAGATGATTGTGGACATCCAATCTCACAGCAGAGCCATCTCCTACGGAGGCTGCCTCACTCAGGTGTCTATTTTTATCCTTTTTGCGTGTATGGATTGTATGCTTCTTACTGTGATGGCCTATGACAGGTTTGTGGCCATCTGTCACCCACTGCACTACACGGTCATCATGAACCCGCGCCTCTGTTGCTCCTTAGTTTTGGTGTCCTTTTGTGTTAGCCTTTTGGACTCCCAGGTGCACAATGTGATTGTGTTACAACTTACCTGTTTCAAGGATGTAGAAATTTCTAGTTTCTTCTGTGACCCTTCTCAACTGCTCAACCTTGCTTGTTCTGATACTTTCACCAATAACATAGTCAGCTATACTATCGGTGCCTTGACTGGTTTTCTCTCTATCTCAGGAATCATTTTCTCTTACTTTAAAATTCTTGTATCCATTCTGAGAGTCCCCTCATCAGGTGGGATGTACAAAGCCTTTGCCACCTGTGGTTCTCATCTGGCAGTTGTTTGCTTATTTTATGTAACAGCCCTGGATGTGTACCTCTGCTCAGCCATCTCACAATCTCCCAGGAAGGATGCAGCAGCCTCGGTGGTGTACACTGTGGTCACCCCCATGCTGAACCCCTTCATCTACAGCCTGAGGAACAAAGACATCAAAAGGGCCTTGTGGAGGTTCCTTAGCAGCACAAACTCATCTTAGGACGTGGCAACCCATTTGAGCATATACTAGAAAATGTAGCAAAACTAAATCTGGAGATCTAAAAGTTCTACCTCTCTCGACATCATTTTATAGCTCTTATTGCCTTCATGCCTCTCCTTGCTTTCTACCTGAATATTACTTCTCTGTAGCTTATTCCCCTGCCAATGCAGGAGACACAAGAGACACAGGTTCAATCCATGAGTCCAGAAGATCCCTGGAGGAGGAAATGGCAACCCACTCCAGTATTCTTGCCTGGGAAATCCCATGGACAGAGGATCCTCGTGGGCTACAGTCCACAGGGTCGCAAAGAGTCAAACAAGACTGAGCATGCACACACACACATGTTTTAACATGACAGCGGAGAGTTCTAAGATCCTTTTTGTATCAAAATCACTCCTTGACAGAATCTCATTAAATCTATGGAGATTCTATATTTTTATCTTCAGTAGCCCAAGCATCCTCAAAAGAATAATTCCCCTTTAATATACCAAAAATGTACAAATTTTCCAAGCTTTTATATATTTTCAAGAGTAAATTCTATTTTCAAATCTGCACGTGCTGTTATGTGAGCTGCAAGTCACTGCTCCTCAGCCTTGACTTCTATTGAAACCATCTGGGAAGTTTAAAATAGTGACCACTGGGTCTCACCACTAGAGTTTCTGATTCAACTGGACTTGGGTGTAGTCCAAGCACAAGGATTTTAAAAAGCTCTCAAGTGTGTGCCCACTGTTGACAACCACTGATCCAAGTCAAGTCTCTCTTTCAAAGGTGAGCTTTATGCCTTGGGTCCTAACGTTCCTCATGGACAAATGCTGAAGATCCAAAAGAGATTAGAGGTCAAAGGGGGAAGATATGAAGACCCTGATGTGGTAATAAGCAATGCATTTTCCCCATTATATCCAATAAATTTCTCCACATAGCTTCTCCACATCTTACACCTGGCCTTTGCTTTAGGGTGGGGCATTTGAAATCACATTCTATCTTGTGGTCTATGTTCCATCTTGTATTCATCTTAACATATATTCAGCAGTGGCCTGCAAATGTCTCTTCACTCTAAAAGCTCAACGAGTCCCTTTATACCCCTCCAGACCTTGGTAGAGTAGTTTTTTCCCTCAGTTATGATCACTATGGTACCACTTTTTTCTTTCTTGTCTTTCAGTCCTTCAATAAAATTTTTTTTAATTTTTTTATTTTATTTTTTAACTTTACAATATTGTATTGGTTTTGCCATATATCAACATGAATCTGACACAAGTATACACGTGTTCCCCATGCTGAACCCGCCTCCCTCCTCCCTCCCCGTACCCTCCCTCTGGGTCGTCCCAGTGCACCAGCCTCAAGCGTCCAGTATCGTGCATCGAACCTGGACTGGCAACTCATTTCATATATGATATTATACATGTTTCAATGCCATTCTCCCAAATCATCCCACCCTCTCCCTCTCCCACAGAGCCCAAAAGACTGTTCTATACATCAGTGTCTCTTTTGCTGCCTCGTATACAGGGTTATTGTTACCATCTTTCTAAATTCCATATATATGCGTTAGTATACTGTATTGGTGTTTTTCTTTCTGGCTTACTTCACTCTGTATAATAGGTGCCAGTTTCATCCACCTCATTAGAACTGATTCAAATGTATTCTTTTTAATGGCTGAGTAATACTCCATTGTGTATATGTACCACAGCTTTCTTATCCATTCATCTGCTGATGGACATCTAGGTTGCTTCCATGTCCTAGTTATTATAAACAGTGCTGCAATGAACAGTGGAGTACACGTGTCTCTTTCCCTTCTGGTTTCCTCAGGGTGTATGCCCAGCAGTGGGATTGCTGGGTCATAAGGAAGTTCTATTTCCAGTTTTTTAAGGAATCTCCACACTTTTCTCCATAGTGACTGTACTAGTTTGCATTTCCACCAACAGTGTAAGAAGGTTCCCTTTTCTCCACACCCTCTCCAGCATTTATTGCTTGTAGACTTTTGGATCCCAGCCATTCTGACTGGAGTGAAATGGTATCTCATTGTAGTTTGGATTTGCATTTCTCTGATAATGAGTGATGTTGAGCATCTTTTCATGTGTTTGTTAGCCATCTGTATGTCTTCTTTGGAGAAATGTCTATTTAGTTCTTTGGCCCATTTTTTGATTGGGTCATTTATTTTTCTGGAATTGAGCTGTAGGAGTTGCTTGTATATTTTTAAGATTAGTTATTTGTCAGTTGCTTCGTTTGCTATTATTTTCTCCCATTCTGAAGGCTCTCTTTTCACCTTGCTTATAGTTTCCTTTGTTGTGCAGAAGCTTTTAAGTTTAGTTAGGTCCCATTTGTTTATTTTTTCTTTTATTTCCAATATTCTGGGAGGTGGTTCATAGAGGATCTTGCTGTGATTTATGTTGGAGAGTGTTTTGCCTATGTTCTCCTCTAGAAGTTTTATAGTTTCTGGTCTTATGTTTAGTTCTGTAATTCATTTTTAGTTTATTTTTCTGTATGGTGTTAGAAAGTGTTCTAGTTTCATTCTTTTACAAGTGGTTGACCAGTTATCCCAGCACTACTTGTTAAAGAGATTGTCTTTAATCCATTGTATATTCTTGCCTCCTTTGTCAAAGATAAGGTGCCCATAGGTGTGTGGATTTATCTCTGGGCTTTCTATTTTGTTCCATTGATCTATATTTCTGTCTTTGTGCCAGTACCATACTGTCTTGATGACTGTGGATTTGTTGTAGAGCCTGAAGTCAGGCAGATTGATTCCTCCAGTTCCATTCTTTTTTCTCAAGATTGCTTTGGCTATTCGAGGTTTTTTGTGTTTCCATTCAAATTGTGAAATTCTTTGTTTTAACTCTGTGAAGAATACCGTTGGTAGCTTGATAGGGATTGCATTGAATCTATAAATTGCTTTAGTATACTCATTTTCACTATATTGAGTCTTCCAATCCATGAACATGGTATATTTCTCCATCTGTTAGTGTCCTCTTTGGTTTCTGTCACCAGTGTTTTATAGTTTTCTATATATAGGTCTTTAGTTTCTTTAGGTAGATATACTCCTAAGTATTTTATTCTTTTCGTTGCAATGGTGAATGGAATTGTTTCCTTAATTTCTCTTTCTATTTTCTCATTATTAGTGTATAGGAATGCAAGGGATTTCTGTGTGTTGATTTTATATCCTGCAACTTTACTATATTCATTGATTAGCTCTAATAATTTTCTGGTAGAGTCTTTAGGGTTTTCTATGTAGAGGATCATGTCATCTGCAAACAGTGAGAGTTTTACTTCTTCTTTTCCAATTTGGATTCCTTTTATTTCTTTTTCTGCTCTGATTGCTGTGGCCAAAATGTCCAAAACTATGTTGAATAGTAGTGGTGAGAGTGGGCACCCTTGTCTTGTTCCTGACTTTAGGGGGAATGCTTTCAATTTTTCCCATTGAGGATAATGTTTGCTGTGGGTTTGTCATATATAACTTTTATTATATTGAGGTATGTTCCTTCTATTCCTGCTTTCTGGAGAGTTTTTATTATAAATGGGTGTTGAATTTTGTCAAAGGCTTTCTCTGCATCTATTGAGATAATTATATGGTTTTTATTTTTCAATTTGTTGATGTGGTGTATTACATTGATTGATTTGCGGATATTGAAGAATCCTTGCATCCCTGGGATAAAGCCCACTTGGTCATGGTGTATGATCTTTTTAATGTGTTGTTGGATTCTAATTGCTAGAATTTTGTTAAGGATTTTTGCATCTATGTTCATCAGTGATATTGGCCTGTAGTTTTCTTTTTTTGTGGCATCTTTGTCAGGTTTTGGTATTAGGGTGATGGTGGCCTCATAGAATGAGTTTGGAAGTTTACCTTCCTCTACAATTTTTGGAAGAGTTTGAGTTGGATAGGTGTTAGCTCTTCTCTAAATTTTTGGTAGAATTCAGCTGTGAAGCTGTCTGGACCTGGGCTTTTGTTTGCTGGAAGATTTCTTTCTTTCTTTTTTTTTTTTAATTTTATTTTATTTTTAAACTTTACATAACTGTATTAGTTTTGCCAAATATCAAAATGAATCCGCCACAGGTATACATGTGTTCCCCATCCTGAACCCTCCTCCCTCCTCCCTCCCCATACCATCCCTCTGGGTCGTCCCAGTGCACCAGCCCCAAGCATCCAGTATCGTGCATCGAACCTGGACTGGCAACTCGTTTCATACATGATATTTTACATGTTTTGTATTTCTGTGTTGTCTGTTGTGATCTCTCCATTTTCATTTCTAATTTTATTGATTTGATTTTTCTCCCTTTGTTTCTTGATGAGTCTGGCTAATGGTTCGTCAGTTTTATTTATCCTTTCAAAGAACAAGCTTTTGGCTTTGTTGATTTTTGCTATGGTCTCTTTTGTTTCTTTTGTATTTATTTCTGCCCTAATTTTTAAGATTTCTTTCTTTATACTATACCTGGGGTTCTTCACTTCTTCCTTTTCTAGTTGCTTTAGGTGTAGAGTTAGGTTATTTAGTTTACTTTTTTCTTGTTTCTTGAGGTATGCCTGTATTGCTATGAACTTTTCCCTTAGGACTGCTTTTACTGTGTCCCACAGGTTTTGGGTTGTTGTGTTTTCATTTTCATTCATTTCTATGCATATTTTGATTTCTTTTTTGATTTCTTCTGTGATTTGTTGGTTATTCAGCAGTGTGTTGTTCAGCCTCCATATATTGGCATTTTTAATAGTTTTTCTCCTGTAATTGAGATCTAATCTTACTGCATTGTGGTCAGAAAAGGTGCTTGGAATGATTTCAATTTTTCTGAATTTACCAAGGCTAGATTTATGGCCCAAGATGTGATCTATCCTGGAGAAGGTTCTGTGTGCGCTTGAGAAAAAGGTGAAATTCATTGTTTGGGGGTGAAATGTCCTATAGATATCAATTAGGTGTAACTGGTCTATTGTATCGTTTAAAGTTTGTGTTTCCTTGTTAATTTTCTGTTTAGTTGATCTATCCATAGGTGGATATCACTAGGTGTGAGTGGGGTATTAAAGTCTCCCACTATTATTGTGTTCTTGTTAATTTCCCCTTTCATACTTGTTAACATTTGTCTTACATATTGCGGTGTTCCAATGTTGGGTGCATGTATATTTATAATTGTTATATTTCTTCTTGGACTGATCCTTTGATCATTATGTAGTGACCTTCTTTGTCTCTTTCCACAGCCTTTGTTTTAAAGTCTATTTTAACTAATATGACTATTGCTACTCCTGCTTTCTTTTGGTCTTTATTTGCACGGAAAATCTTTTTCCAGCCTTTCACTTTCAGTCTGTGTGTGTCCCCTGTTTTGAGGTGGGTCTCTTGTAGACAACATATATAGACGTCTTGTTTTTGTATCCTTTCAGCCAGTCTTTGTCTTTTGGTTGGGACATTCAACCCATTTACGTTTAAGGTAATTATTGATAAGTATGATCACGTTACCATTTACTTTATTGTTTTGGGTTCGAGTTTATACACCATTTTCGTGTTTCCTGTCTAGAGAATATCCTTTAGTATTTGTTGGAGAGCTGGTTTGGTGGTGCAGAATTCTCTCAGCTTTTGCTTGTCTGTAAAGCTTTTGATTTCTCCTTCATATTTGAATGAGATCCTTGCTGGGTACAGTAATCTGGGCTGTAGGCTATTTTCTTTCATCACTTTAAGTATGTCTTGTCATTCCCTCCTGGCTTGAAGAGTTTCTATTGAAAGATCAGCTGTTATCCTTATGGGAATTCCCTTGTGTGATATTTGTTGTTTTTCCCTTGCTGCTTTTAATATTTGTTCTTTGTGTTTGATCTTTGTTAATTTGATTAATATGTGTCTTGGGGTGTTTCGCCTTGGGTTTATCCTGTTTGGGACTCTGGGTTTCTTGGATTTGGGTGATTATTTCCTTCCCCATTTTAGGGAAGTTTTCAACTATTATCTCTTCAAGTATTTTCTCATGGTCTTTCTTTTTGTCTTCTTCTTCTGGAACTCCTATGATTCGAATGTTGTAGCGTTTAATAATGTCCTGGAGGTCTCTGAGATTGTCCTCATTTCTTTTAATTCGGTTTCATTTTTTCCTCTCTGATTCATTTATTTCTACCATTCTGTTTTCTAATTCACTAATCCTATCTTCTGCCTCTGTTATTCTCCTATTTGTTGCCTCCAGAGTGTTTTTGATCTCATTTATTGCATTATTCATTATATATTGACTCTGTTTTATTTCTTCTAGGTCCTTGGTAAACCTTTCTTGCATCTTCTCAATCCTTGTCTCCAGGCTATTTATCTGTGATTCCATTTTGATTTCAAGATTTTGGATCATTTTCACTATCATTATTCGGAATTCTTTATCAGGTAGATTCTCTATCTCTTCCTCTTTTGTTTGGTTTGGTGGGCATTTATCCTGTTCCTTTACCTGCTGGGTATTCCTCTGTCTCTTCATCTTGTTTATATTGCTGAGTTTGGGGTGTCCTTTCTGTATTCTGGTAGTTTGTGGAGTTCTCTTTCTTGTGGAGTTTCCTCACTGTGGGTGGGATTATATGGGTGGCTTGTCAAGGTTTCTTGATTAGGGAAGCTTGTGTCAGTGTTCTAGTGGGTGGAGCTGTATTTCTTCTCTCTGGAGTGCAATGAAGTGTCCAGTAATGGGTTATGAGATGTCTACGGTTTTGTAGTAACTTGGGCAGCCTGCATATTGGAGCTCAGGGCTGTGTTCCTGTGTTGCTGGAGAATTTGCGTGGTATATCTTGCTCTGGAACTTGTTGGCCCTGGGTGGTGCTTGGTTTCAGAGTAGGTATGGAGGCGTTTGATGAGCTCCTGTCAATTAATGTTCCTTGGAGTCAGGAGTTCCCTGGAGTCAGGGTTTGGACTTAAGCCTCCTGCTTCTGGTTTTCAGTCTTATTTTTACAGTAGTCTCAAAACTTCTCCTTCTATACAGCACCATTGATAAAACATCTAAGTTAAAGATGAAAAGTTTCCCCACAGTGAGGGACATCCAGAGAGGTTCACGGAGTTACATGGAGTAGAGAAGAGGGAGGAGGGAGTTAGAGGTGACCTGAATGAGATAAGGTGGAATCAATAGAGGAGAGTGCAGGCTAGCCAGTAATCACTTCCTTATGTGCACTCCACAACTGGACCACTCAGAGATGTTCACAGAGTTATACAGAGAAGAGAAGAGTGAGGAAGGAGACAGAGGTGGCCAGGAGGATAAAAGGGGGGAAATCAAAAGGAGAGACAGATCCAGCCAGTAATCAGTTCCCTAAGTGTTCTCCACCATCCGGAACACACAGAAATTCACAGAGTTCGGTAGAGCAGAGAGGGGTTAGGGAGGAGACACAGGCGACCTGGTGGAGAAAAAGGAGATTCTAAAGGGGAAGAGAGTAATCAAGCCAGTAATCTCGCTCCCAAGTAAAAATGGGTACTGACAATTGGGTTCTTAAAGGTACAAAATTGACAACAAATACCAAAAAGCAAAAATTAAAAATCTAGAGTTTGGAATTTCAAAAATACAATGTTAAAGAAAAGAAGAAGAAAAAGAAAGAGAAAGAAAAAAAAAAAACAAAGTCATAAAATTATTTTAAAAAAATACATATATATAGGTACAAAATTGATGACAAATACCAAAAAGCAAAAATTAAAAATCTAGAGTAGAGTTTGGAATTTCAAAAATACAATGTTAAAGAAAAGAAGAAAAAAAAAGAGAAAGAGAAAAAAACAAACAAACAGTCACAAAAAATATTACAAAAATATATATGAAGTTTGCTTTTAAAAAAAATAGGGTCCTTTTTTTTGCAAAGTAATAGTAGGTTATAAAAGTGAAAAAGGAGTAATAGAGGGCTTAAATTTTTTTTTTAATTAAAAAAAAGAAAGAATGATCGTAAAAATAGTAAAAATATATCTGGGACTTTCCCTGGTGTTGTTGTGGGTATTGTGGGGTCAGCTCATTTTTGGATACTTCCTTGGTCCTGCTTATATGTCTCAACATCTATAGGCCCCTTCCTATGTAGTCAGTACTAACGACAGGTTTTTAATCTATTGCACCTGTCACTTCCAAGGCGGTTCCCTCTGTTTTAGCTTCTTCTGTTTGCTGGTCTCTTCAGTGTCTGGTTTCCGCCCTGACATAAAGGGGGCAGTGGTGGACATATTTTTTCTTTTTTTTTTTTTTTTTCTTTTTTTTTTTTTTCGGCTCACTTGTTCAGTCGCACTGTGGGGAGGGAGGGATGCTGCAAACAAATAATACTGGCATGTGCTCGCAGTGCGTCAGCCACACTGGGCCTTCCCCTGCTCACGACGCATGTACCCTCCCTGCCCACACTGCTCAGGCTCTAGGTTACTTCACTGGGAACCCTCTGAGGCCAGCCCTCGGCTGCATGCACCTCCCAGGTCTAAGCCGCTCAGGTTCAGGCACTCAGGTAGTCCTCAGAGGAGCAGACTCTGTTGGGCCTGCGTTTTGTGCCCTTCCCAGGTCTGAGCAGCTCAAGTGATGAGGTATTTGGTGAGCGTGGTCACTGTGACTTATCACCTCCCTCGTCCCTGATGCTCAGTTTTCTGGGTGTACAACCAGCGCATCTTCTCAGGTGAATGTTGACCGTCCAGAACCCCAAGAAGTCTTAGTTAGCAAAGAAGCCTGCTTGCAGTTTTGTAGATAATGTCTCTCTGGGGCTGCGATTGCCCCCTTCTGGCTCTGGCTGCCTGTCACCGGAGGGGGATGGTCTGCAGCCGGCTATCTCTGTTCAGTCCTTTGTTCCGTGCGCAGGCCTGGAGGTGTCTTAGGTTAGGGCTGGCTTTTCACGTGGTAGTTATCCCACAGTCTGGTTGGCTAGCCCAAGTTAGTTTGCTCAGATAGTGTTCGGGGCATTCAGGCCCAATCCTTACTCTAAGCAATGCAGCCCACGCCTCCCTGTCCAGCCCCTGCTTGCTAGTGGTGGGCGCAGGTGTCTGCGCTGCTTCTCCGCTGGGGGAGTTACTGTTGGGCTCGTAATCTGTGGGTTTTAATTATTTACTTTTTTCCTCCCTATTATGTTGCCCTCTGTGCTTCCAAGGCTCGGCACAGACTCGGCAGTGAGAGTGTTTCCTGGTGTTTGGGAACTTCTCTCTTTTTAAGACTCCCTTCCCAGGATGGAGCTCCATCCCTGCCTCTTTTGTCTCTCTTTTTATCTTTTATATTTTTTCTTACCTCCTTTCGAAGACAATGGGCTGCTTTTCTGGATGCCTGATGTCCTCTGCCAGCATTCAGAAGTTGTTTTGTGGAATTTACTCAGCGTTTAAATGTTCTTTTGATGAATTTGTGGGGGAGAAAGTGGTCTTCCTGTCCTATTCCTCCGCCATCTTATCTCCTCCCTCCTTCAATAACATTTTATCCAACTCTTCATATTAAATATTCATCTGTTAACAGCTAATTGGCTTATATTGCTTTTTTGACTGAACCTTTACTGATATTGAAGCATGGGATATAGAAGTACATTGTATGATGCCTCCAGTTTCATGATTACAAAACATGCACAGGTAAGAATGGTGATTATCCATAATATGCCTTAGTCATGGGCAACCAACTGGAAAATGGGTGATACTATTATTTTTCCAATTACACGTGGCTTTAATGATGCCTAAAGATCATAAATCACCCAAGTCATCACAACAAATTTATCTTCTTTTACTTTTAATACAATTTATTCATTTTAATTGGAAGCTAATTACTTTACAATATTGTATTGGTTTTGCCATACATCAACATGAATCTGCCACGGGTGTACACATGTTCCCCATCCTGAACCCCCTCCCACCTCCCTTCCCATCCCATCCCTCTGGGTCATCCCAGTGCACCAACCCCAAGCACCCTGTATCATGCATCGAACCTGGACTGGCGATTCCTTTCACATATGATAATACACATGTTTCAATGCAATTCTCCCAAATCATCCCACCCTCACCCTCTCCCATAGAGTCCAAAAGACTTCTATACATCTGTGTCTCTTTTGCTGTCTTGCATACAGAGTTATCATTTCCATCTTTCTAAATTCCATATATATGCATTAGTATACAGTATTGGTGTTTTTCTTTCTGGCTTACTTCACTCTGTATAATAGGCTCCAGTTTCATCCACCTCATTAGAACTGCCATATGACCCAGCAATCCCACTGCTGGGCATACACACCAAGGAAACCAGAATTGAAAGAGACTCGTGTACCCCAATGTTCATCGCAGCACTGTTTATAATAGCCAGGACATGGAAGCAACCTAGATGTCCATCAGCAGATGAATGGATAAGAAAACGGTGGTACATATACACAATGGAATATTACTCAGCCATTAAAAAGAATACATTTGAATCAGTTCTTCTTTTATATTACTGTAGGATTGCAAAGGACCACACTGTCAGAAAGGGGAATGTTTCCTTTGAGCAGTGGCATCCTGGT
The DNA here is from genome assembly GCF_019923935.1 of Bubalus bubalis. Taxonomy (NCBI): domain Eukaryota; kingdom Metazoa; phylum Chordata; class Mammalia; order Artiodactyla; family Bovidae; genus Bubalus; species Bubalus bubalis. The sequence goes on along the minus strand of NC_059165.1, from coordinate 97,148,698 downwards.
TAGGACTTCACCAAGCTTCCCAGTCTTCAGTCAGGATAACTCAGTTTTGGGGCTCCTTTTGTTTTCTACAAAATGAGCTTTTGAAACTCCTAAGAGATGCAACACATCATTTTTGTGGTAGTTATCTTGGTGTTCTGAAAACTTTCCATAACTAAATTAATTTGCTTTACATTTTCCAACCAAGGATAAACAGTTATCCACTGCATTGATTGAAATGTAAATAGTAAAGAAGGGAATCCGTGCAACAGAAGATGAATTCATATGATTCAGTGGGAAAAGATATAGCACATTAAAATTACTTGTACTTTTAAAATATTATGTTAAATATATGTCCTAAAATACTATATTTATTCTCCATTCATCTCAGCAAATGATAGGCAAGTAATCTTGGAAAAGGCCAAAGGAAATTTGCTTTTTTGTGTATAAGGTTTAATTTCAAGGATGTTCTGTAAAATTTTCTAGCTGTTATTTTCAGACTGCATCATCTTAAAGATTTCTAAAGATAAGTAAACATATGAATTTTTCAATTTGAGAATATTATAATGGAATATGCACATTTGAGTATTACTCTTAAACTTTCTACAACATTCATGAAATGCCTTTCCATGATGAATAACACTGGCAAAATAGGGTAAATACCCCACGTCCGAGGTCAGGGGCAGCAGCCAAGAGGAGCTACCCCATGTCTGAGGTCAGGGGCGGCAGCCGTGAGTGCCAGGCTGTGACAGCACAGGAGCAACCGAGAGGAGCTACCCACATCCGAGGTCAGGGGCAGTGGCTGGGAGGAGCTACCCCACGCTCGAGGTCAGGGGCAGCGGCCAGAGGAGCAACCCCGCGTCCAAGGAACAGTAGCTGTGTGGGCACAGGAGGGCCGAGAGGAGCCATTCCACATTCAAGGTCAGGGGGCGCAGCAGTGAGGAGATACCCCTCGTCCAAGGTAAGGAGCAGTGGCTGCGCTTTGCTGGAGCAGCCATGAAGAGATACCCCAAGTCCAAGGTAAGAAAACCCAAGTAAGATGGTAAGTGTTGCAAGAGGGCATGAGAGGGCAAACACACTGAAACCATAATCACAGAAAACTAGTCAATCAAATCACACTAGGACCACAGCCTGGTGTAACTCAATTAAACTAAGCCATGCCCTGTGGGGCCACCAAAGACGGGTGGGTCATGGTAGAGAGGTCTGACAGAATGTAGTGCCCTGGAGAAGGGAATGGCAAACCACTTCAGTATTCTTGCCTTGAGAGCCCCATGAACAGTATGAAAAGGCAAAATGATAGGGTACTGAAAGAGGACTCCCCAGGTCGGTAGGTGCCCAATATGCTACTGGAGATCACTGGAGAAATAACTCCAGAAAGAATCAAGGGATGGAGCCAAAGCAAAAACAATACCCAGTTGTGGATGTGACTGGTGGTAGAAGCAAGGTTCAATGCTGTGGAGAGCAATATTGCATAGGAACCTGGAATGTTAGGTACGTGAAGCAAGGCAAATTGGAAGTGGTCAAACAGGAGATGGCAAGAGTGAACATAGATATTCTAGGAATCAGCAAACTAAAATGGACTGCAATGGGTGAATTTAACTCAGATGACCATTATATCTACTACTGCGGGCAGGAATCCCTCAGAAGAAATGGAGTGGCCATCATGGTCAACAAAAGAGTCCGAAATGCAGTACTTGGATGCAATCTCAAAAATGACAGAATGATCTCTGTTCGTTTCCAAGGCAACCATTCAATACTACAGTAATCCAAGTCTATGCCCCAACCAGTAACCCTGAAGAAGCTGAAGTTGAATGGTTCTATGAAGACCTACAAGACCTTTTAGAACTAATACCCAAAAAAGATGTCCTTTTCATTATAGGGGACTGGAATGCAAAAGTAGGAAGTCAAGAAACACCTGGAGTAACAGGCAAATTTGGCTTTGGAAGACGGAATGAAGCAGGGCAAAGGCTAATAGAGTTTTCTCAAGAGAATGCACTGGTCATGGCAAACACCCTCTTCCAACAACACAAGAGAAGACTCTACACATGGGCATCACCAGATGGGCAACACCGAAATCAGATTGTTTATATTATTTGCAGCCAAAGATGGAGAAGCTCTATACAGTCAATAAAAACAAGACCGGGAGCTGACTATGGCTCAGATCATGAACTCCTTATTGCCAAATTCAGACTTAAAGAGAGTAGGGAAAACCACTAGACCATTCAGGTATGACCTAAATCAAATTCCTTATGATTATACAGTGGAAGTGAGAAATAGATTTAAGGGACTAGATCTGATAGATAGAGTGCCGGATGAACTATGGATGGAGGTTCGTGACATTGAACAGGAGACAGGGATCAAGATCATCCGCATGGAAAAGAAATGCAAAAAAGCAAAATGGCTGTCTGGGGAGGTCTTACAAATAGCTGTGAAAAGAAGAGAAGCGAAAAGCAAAGGAGAAAAGGAAAGATATAAGCATCTGAATGCAGAGTTCCAAAGAAGAGCAAGGAGACATAAGAAAGCCTTCCTCAGATATCAATGCAAAGAAATAGAGGAAAACAACAGAATGGGAAAGACTAGAGATCTCTTCAAGAAAATTAGAGATACCAAGGGAACATTTCATGCAAAGATGGGCTCGATAAAGGACAGAAATGGTATGGACCTAACAGAAGCAGAAGATATTAAGAAGAGATGGCAAGAATACACAGAAGAACTGAACAAAAAAGATCTTCACGACCAAGTTAATCACAATGGTGTGATCACTCACCTAGAGCCAGACATCCTGGAATGCAAAGTCAAGTGGGCTTTAGAAAGCATCACTATGAACAAAGCTAGTGGAGGTGATGGAATTACAGTTGAGCTAATTAAAATCCTCAAAGATGATGCTGTGAGAGTGCTGCACTCAGTATGTCAGCAAATTTGTAAAACTCAGCAGTGGCCACAGGACTGGGAAAGGTCAGTTTTCATTCCAATCCCAAAGAAAGGCAATGCCAAGGAATGCTCAAACTACTGCACAATGGCACTCATCTCACATGCTAGTAAAGTAATGCTCAAAATTCTCCAAGCCAGGCTTCAGCAATACGTGAACTGTAAACTTCCTGATGTTCAAGCTGGTTTTAGAAAAGGCAGAGGAACCAGAGATCAAATTGCCAACATCCGCTGGATCATGGAAAAAGCAAGAGAGTTACAGAAAAACCATCTATTTCTGCTTTACTGACTATGCCAAAGCCTTTGACTGTGTGGATCACAATAAACTGTGGAAAATTCTGAAAGAGATGGGAATACCAGACCACCTGACTGGCCTCTTGAGAAACCTATATGCAGGTTAGGAAGCAAGAGTTAGAACTGGACATGGAACAACAGACTGGTTCCAAATAGGAAAAGGAGTACTCAAGGCTGTATATTGTCACTCTGTTTATTTAATTTCTATGCAGAGTACATCATGAGAAACGCTGGGCTGGAAGAACCACAAGCTGGAATCAAGATTGCCGGGAGAAATATCAATAACCTCAGATATACAGATGACACCACCCTTATGGCAGAAAGTGAAGAGGAACTAAAAAGCCTCTTGATGAAAGTGAAAGATGAGAGTGAAAAAGTTGGCTTAAAGCTCAACATTCAGAAAACGAAGATCATGGCATCCGGTCCCATCACTTCATGGGAAATAGATGGGGAAACAGTGGAATCAGTGGCTGACTTTATTTTGTGGGGCTCCAAAATCACTGCAAATGGTGACTGCAGCCATGAAATTAAAAGACGCTTACTCCTTGGAAGGAAAGTTATGACCAACCTAGATAGTATATTGAAAAGCAGAGACATTACTTTGCCAACAAAGGTCCATCTAGTCAAGGCTATGGTTTTTCCAGTAGTCATGTATGGATATGAGAGTTGGATTGTGAAGAAAGCTGAGCCCCGAAGAATTGATGCTTTTGAACTGTGTTGTTGGAGAAGACTCTTGACAGTCCCTTGGTCTGCAAGGAGATCCAACCAGTCCATTTTGAAGGAGATCAGCCCTGGGTGTTCTTTGGAAGGAATGATGCTAAAGCTGAAACTCCAGTACTTTGTCCACCTCATGTTATGAGTTGACTCATTGGAAAAGACCCTGATGCTGGGAGGGATTGGGGGCAGAAGGAGAAGGGGACAACAGAGGATGAGATGGCTGGATGGCATCACTGACTCGATATACGTGAGTCTGAGTGAACTCTTGGAGATGGTGATGGACAGGGAGGCCTGGCATGCTGCAATTCATGGGGTCACAAGGAGTCAGACACGACTGAGCAACTGAACTGAACTGAACTGAATGCATTTTTGCCCTGGACTAATTCATTTAAGTGCTTCAACACACAGTCTCTCCCTTTCGTATGTGTCTATAAATATCTGCCATGTGCTCTCTCCTAAAAATACCCTCTGGTACTTATCCACACACAGGTAAATACCATTCTTCCCTCCACATCCAATTTGATTTTGGTATAAATTAAATGTTTCTTCATATCAGTCAATGACAAACCAATCTCCATATTCCTCAGCAACGAGGTCTCTAAGTCAGAAAGGCTGCATGGACAGGGTTCAGAAGGTTACATCACACCAATCTCCACCTACATCCCACTTTATACAATAGGAAAAAATTGGGTAAGCCCAACCACATTTTATTTATTAAAGTCTTCAAGAACTGAGGCCACAAATGTATCTAAGGAAGATATATTCTGAATTTAGCTGATTGTTCTCTAATTAGAAAAAAATCAGAACACTTGGAAGATTTGTTACATTTTTCCATGGAATGGCTGCAAGTTGTGCTGATATTGATGCAGGGGCTCTCCTAGTGTATCAGAAGCCAGGGATCTACTTGAGACTGCACAACTTGAAGCAGTAGAGTAGGGTCTACAGAAGTACCCCACTTCTGTAGAAGAGGTTTGACTCAAATGGTAGTTTGTGTCCAGGGAAGCTTTGCTGAGGTTGTGGGATGAATTTGGGAATATGCTGGAAAGTAGAAGGACAGGATCTGAGTCTTGAATTGCTAGGAGCACAAAGTCATTATAAAGATGAGGACAGTAGCAGGGTGGGGGCTGGAGGGTGCAAGATCTGAGATGTTTTCAATGATGCCAAATATTGGTGATCATTATTTTGTGTATTTCCTTTCCATCGAATCAAGACATACATAGTGACTCGATTACAATGATAAGAATGTGGATGAAATGTTGGGAAGTTACTTCTGGGAACAGAGTAAAGTAATCTGGTTTTCTTTCCGGCTCCTCTTTCTTGCATTCTTGATGGCTCACATGGATAAAACCCAGCTGCCTCACCAGGAGGCCATGTGTCAAGGAACTGAAGGAATTCTCTGGACAATATTATGTGAACAGATGAGTCCCACCAACAACCTCGTGAGTGTGCTTGAAAGTGGACACCTGCTGATTCAGCCCTGAGATGCCTGCAGCCCTGGCTGACACCTTGATTAAAACCTTCTGGTAGGCCTGTCAAAGTATTTAATTAAAGTATCAAATATTAAATAATAAGCAAAAATCAATATTTTTCTAATATGCCAGAGAAAAAGCTTAGAACTGAAGATTTGTTCAAATTAAGAGAAAAGTTATCCTTGCAAATATTAACTGTGAAAATGGAAAGTATATCACATCCTTTGTATAGAACTGATCCTGCATAGATGTCATGATTGATACAATGGATTTGCAGCTATCAAACCACATTGAGTGGTCAAACTGAGGACAGAAGTCTAAATTTTATATTAAGATCCAGCTAGTTAGAATTAATAAGTAAGAGTACAGGAGAATTTCCTCCTGAGGATAAGAGGGACATAGACCCTTTCCAGGACATTCACTTTTCTCCTTTCCCTGTTCTGTTCATATTAACAAGTCTCCAGAGATTGGGACAACAGGGACCAACTGGATAATGATGAGCTTTCAGCACTGAACCCTAAGTTAATATCACTGTAAATACACGGTGCCTCCAGCTCTTTAGTTTGCCTGTTCTAATATCAGAAATCCACACCTATGTCTCCAATCCATTGTAGGAACCTGCCTCAGAAGGTCCAGCCTGAGTCTGTCTTCCTGCCTGTCCTGAGGAAGGACCCTGAGACTTCATCACACACCAGGAAGGAGAGGATCAGTGAGTCTGTGCTCCTTGGTCATGAACCAGCAGAGATGCTGCCCAGCCCAGTAAGTGTTGAGGGAGACAGACACGGATGAAGGGAGTTTGGGAGCATGATGTTTTTTTCCTCGACAAGGCAAATGTGACAGTTGGAACAGTTAGGTGGGAGGGCATCAATGTACAAATTTTGGTTCAGAGCCTTATACTGTATATTTTTGTTCCTGGTTGGGGTGTGAGAACTCTCATTCAGAGTTCTGCTTCCACCCTCACTGGTTCTGGCTGTGACTGGCATCTCCCCGACCACAGCAGTGAATGGGTCTCTATACATTTCCCCCTCAGCACTTTAAGGAATTCTGAAAACAGTGATGACAAGGTGGATGACATTAACCACCTGCTAAGTCACTTCAGTCATGTCTGACTCTGTGCAACCGTTTGGACTGTAGCCTGCCGGGCTACTCTGTCCTAGGGATTCTCCAGGCGAGAATACTGGAGTGGGTTGTCATGCCCTCCTCCAGCGGATCTTCCCTACCCAGGGACTGAACCCACGTCTCTTATGCTTCCTGCTTTGGCAGGCAGGTTCTTTACCACTAGCACTCCCTGGGAAGCCCAATATTAACCATAATGTACTGTAACTGTGGTTTTCCGAAGTGCCAGGCTCAAAAGTATGTGTTTTATTTCTTGCTTGATTTCATCTGCATAATCTCCTGATAATAAGTGCACAGACATCATTATTTTAATAACAGTAAATGCATACAGAATTTTATGTAATTTATATCTGATCATAAGTTTGAAAGCATTGAAGCCCATCAGTCTAGGCAGACTGACTCCAGACACAGGACACATGGGCAGTCCTCCTCCTGCAAACCCCAAAAGTCCTGTCGCCTCCTTGTCAGTCCTGGCAGACTCACTGCTCACTGTGTCCTTCCCTTTAGAGTTTTCTGGAGGACACAGAGGAGGGCAGTAGGCAGCACTGGCTGCATCTATTATAAAAAGGGTGGCCAAGATCACAAGCAATGTCTTAGAGAAAAGGGACACAGGATAATTCAGGGAGATTCTCTGTTGATCCTGCTCCCAGATGTAATGTTGACTGTCTACTTTCTCCTTCATGCTCATAATCAGCATACTCAATCACACAAAATGATATACATTCAGAGTCTTATTGTTTATTCTTACTTAGGAAACTGAAAACAGTTTTATAAATGTACTTCATACATATCTGTGGTTAGATATCCATGGGTATTCCAGCCAAGTCGCTTCAGTTGTGTCTGACTCTTTGGGACCCCACGGACTGTAGCCCACCAGGCTCCTCTATCCATGGGATTCTTCAGGCAAGAATATTGGAGTGGGTTGCTATGCCCTTCTCCAGGGGATCTTCCTGACCCAGGGATCAAACCCACATTTCTTACATCTCCTGCATTGGCAGGCAGGTTCTAGCACCACCTGGGAAGTCTGCTTAAAACTTTCAGAATGCCTGGATACAGTGAAATTTTGTATGAAGGAATCTGGCTGACACCTTCATTTTGAATTCTGTTCGTTTCACTTATTATCAGTTTATTTGAGAACAAGTTCTTAGTATAAATGAGCTAAAGATTGTTCACTGAATGTATTACTTGTTGATGCAACTTCAGTGAATTACAATCAAATAAATAATGGATGCCGTCTATGTATAATAACTGTGTGATGGATGCATAATGAAAGGGCAAGAATGCAGAGTTCCAAAGAATAGCAAGGAGAGATAAGAAAGCCTTCCTCAGTGATCAGTGCAAAGTAATAGAGGAAAACAACAGAATAGGAAAGACTAGAGATCTCTTCAAGAAAATCAGAGATACCAAGGGAACATTTCATGCAAAGATGGGCACAATAAAGGACGGAAATGGTATAGACCTAACAGAAGCAGAAGATATTAAGAAGAGGTGGCAAGAATACACAGAAGAACTATACAAAAAAGATCTTCATGACCCAGATAATCACGATGGTATGATCACTGACCTAGAGCCAGACATCCTGGAATGCAAAGTCAAGTGGGCCTTAGGAAGCATCATTACTAACAAAGCTAGTAGAGGTGATGGAATTCCAGTTGAGCTATTTCAAATCCTCAAAGATGATGCTGTGAGAAAAGATATGCCAGCAAATTTCAAAAACTCAGAGAAAAGGTCAGTTTTTATTCCAATCCCTAAGGCATTGAAACATGTATAATATCATATGTGAAACAAATTGCCAGTCCAGGTTCGATGCATGATACAGAATGCTCGGGGCTGGCGCACTGGGATGACCCAGAGGGATGGTATGGGGAGGGAGGAAAGAGGGTGGTTCAGGATGCTGAACACGTGTACACCCGTGGCGGATTCATGTTGATGTATGGCAAAACCAATACAATATTTTAAAGTAATTAGCCTCCAATTAAAATAAATACATTTTTTAAAATAATAATAATTAATTAAATAAATAATTAAAGTTATTAAAAAAAACAAAGGCAATGCCAAAGAATGCTCAAATTACCACACAATTGCACTCATCTCACACAATAGCAAAGTAATTCTCAAAATTCTCCAAACCAAGCTTCAACAGTATATGAACTGTGAACTTCCAGAGGTTGAAGTTGGATTTAGAAAAGGCAGAGGGACCAGAGATCAAATTGCCAACATCCATTGGATCATCAAAAGCAAGAGAGTTCCAGAAAAACATATATTTCTGCGTTATTGACTATGACAAAGCCTTTGACTGTGTGGATCACAACAAACTGTGGAAAATTCTTCAAGAGATGGGAATACGAGACCACCTGACCTTCCTCCTGAGAAATCTGTATGCAGGTCAGGAAGCAACAGTTAGAACTGGACATGGAACAACAGACTGGTTCGAAATAGGAAAAGGAGTACATCAAGGCTGTATACTGTCACCCTGCTTGTTTAACTTAGATGCAGAGTACATCATGAGAAACGCTGGGCTGGAGGAAGCACAGCTAGAATCAAGAATGCTGGGAGAAATATCAATAACCTCAGATATGCAGATGACACCACCCTTATGGCAGAAAGCAAAAAAGAACTAAAGAGCCTCTTGATGAAAGTGCAAGAGGAGAGTGAAAAAGTTGGCTTAAAGCTCAACATTCAGAAAATGAAGATCATGGCATCCGGTCCCATCACTTCATGGGAAATAGATGGGGAAACAGTGGAAACAGTGTCAGACTTTATTTTTCTGGGCTCCAAAATCACTGCAGATGGTGACTGCAGCCATGAAATTAAAAGATGCTTGCTCCTTGGAAGAAAAGCTAAGACCAACCTAGACAGCATATTGAAAACCAGAGACATTACTTTGCCAACAAAGTTCCATCTAGTCAACGCTATGGTTTTTCCAGTAGTCAAATATGGATGTGAGAGTTGGACTATAAGGAAAGCTGAGCACCGAAGAATTGATGCTTTTGAACTGTGGTGTTGGAGAAGACGCTTGAGAGTCCCTTGGACTGCAAGGATATCCAACAGTCCATCCTAAAGGAAATCAGTCCTGAATATTCGTTGGAACCTAAAACTCCAGTACTTTGGCCACCTGATGCAAAGAAGAACTGACTAGTTGAAAAAGACCTGGATGCTGGGAAAGACTTAAGGCAGGAGGAGAAGTGGACTTAGAGGATGAGATGATTGGATGGCATCACCGACTCATTGAACATGATTTTGAGTAAACTCCGGAAGTTGGTGATGGACAGGGAGGCCTGGCATGCTGCAGTCCATGGGTCACAAAGAGTCAGACACAACTGAGTGACTGAACTGAACTGAATGATAAGGCTAATTTTCACATCATGTGACTTAAATATCTGGTGACCTGATGGTATATTTTTCCTACATGCTGACAGAATATTTGGTTTTGTTTATATTTTACATAGATGAAAGAAAACAACGGAGGCTCTTTTATTTCTGATTCCCCAGAGCCTACTGGATTTCCTTGGGCTTCCCAGGTGGTGCTAGTGGTAAAGAACCTGCCTGCCAAAGCTTGAGACATAAGAGACGAGGGTTGGATCCCTGGGTCAGAAAGATCCCCTGGAGAAGGGCGTGGTAACACATTTCAGTATTCTTGCCTGGAGAATCCCATGGACAGAGGAGCCTGGCAGGCTATGGTCCATAGAGTCGCAGAGTCAGACACAACTGAAGCTACTTAGCATGCACACACCAGAGCCTACATCCTGATATCACAGAGGAGATATCAAGAATTTTTTTTTAAAGCCCTGTTAAGATTTGAATAAAAACTTCCATTTTGCGTGGAAATAAAGTGTTCAATAAAGTCCCCACACAATCAACCACACATACCACTGTTTTCATCCTTTTCAGAAATATCCCAAGGGACAGAGACAAGATAAAGTTGTGTTTATATGTGTGTATCTCATGAACTTTCTCTGGGGCCTATTATTTTCCATTGAGTAGCATCAGCAGCATTCAATGATTGGAAAACCACTGCAGAAAGTTGCACAAATATGGGGGGTGGGGTGCAAGTCAGAAAATAAGAGGACAGAACATCTTTTTTTTTATTTTTTTTTAACTTTACAATATTGTATTGGTTTTGCCATATATCAACATGAATCCACCACAGGTATACACATCTTAATGCATGAGTTGAGACACATTTTAGGATTTGTTGTCATCCATGATTCAAGATCACTGAAACAGGAAATGCCTGAATCTCTCTTCCATATAACCCATGAAATACCATTAAATTTGGGATCTGTGTTTCTTTGCTAAATGCAGTACCCCAAATTGAAATTCTTTTTAAAAAATGACCAAATATCTGTTAAGCTCCAAACTTCTTTTAGGTACCATGTACATTCTACAGGTGCAATTTAGACATTTTTCCAGAAGGAACAGAGGCACAGAGAGGTGGAAAGGCTTACAGACATTTCATTAATAGAGGGTGAAAGACCCAGAACTCAGTCATTGATCTACTTATTCCTGCACCAGTTCTCAACCAACTTCACTGCTAATACTGTGACTGTTTCTTTCCAAACCTACTTTGGCCTCAGTTTTGGGTTTTTTTTTTTTTCATTATTTTATTGGAATGTAACTGCTTTACAATGTTGTGTTTTTTTCTGCTGTACAACATCATGAATCAGCTATATGTGTGCATATATCCCCTCCCTCTTGAGCCTGCTTCCCACCCTCCCATCCCACCCTTCTAGATCATCACAGAGCACCAAGCTGAGCTCCCCATGCTATACAGCAGCTTCCAACTAGCCATCTACTTTATGCATGGTAATGTATATATGTCAATGCTACTCTCTCAATTTGGTCTCAGTTTTGAAATGAAGAGAAAATAATTGATTCACCCTCTTTGGGCTCAGAGTGTCAACCAGAGAATTATGGGAATGAGGCAGTATTATAGAGGGACCATAAAGGCACTAACATGATGGAATATAGGATTTTATATGAATAGTCATGTTTTGCAGTCCAGTTTTGAAATATAAGATTGATAAGATCTCCTGTAGAAGATGAAAAATCATGTGCAGGTATCATGAAATGATCAAAAGACAGATTTCAATAATATATTCATATGATACCTTAATAAGGGTGGATGTTAACAGTCCATGAGTTGCAGAATCAGATATCACTAAATGATTGAGCATGCACGCTTGCAGTTGATAGAAAATATTTTTTGCATTGAAATGAACATAGGCAATTAATATTAATAAGGCTGGACATGCACTAATTGTTAGTTATTGAATAACTAACTGTTGAACACTCACATATCATACACAAATTCTCACTTGTATGACACAGAGAGTTACAAGAATTTCACAGGATTGCTGTAAAACAAAGTTGATATATATAATAATATAACAAAATAATATATGTGACATTAAATATTTAGTAGATATGTAAATGTTGTTATAGTTATTGCATTTTAATATATGTTAAATATATTTTTTAATAATGCTAATTTTTTGAAAAATTTTTATTGAAGAATAGTTGATTTATTATGTTGTGTTTGTTTTGGGTGTAAAGCAAAGTGAAATAGTCATACATACACATACTTTTTTACATTTACACTCTTTTTTAGATTGTTTCCCATATAGGTTATTACAGAATATTGAGTGGAATCCTTTGTTCTAGACAGTAGGTCCTTTATTAGCTATTTATTTGATGTATGTGTTAATCACTCAGTCATGTCCGACTCTTTGAGAGTCCATGAATTGTAGCCCGCCAGGCTCCTCTGTCCATGGCATTTTCCAGGCATGTTAGTCAGCAATAAAAAAAATAATGAAATAATGCCACTTACAGCAACATGGATGAACTTAAACATGGCCATACAATACACTACAGTAGTCTTGCCTGGAGAATCCCCATGGACAGAGGAGCCTGGCTGGCTACAGTCCATGGGGTTGCAAAGAGTCAGACATGACTTAGCAACTAAAACACCATCTACCTATTTGTATATCTATCTACTTGCCTATACTTAACTTTCCATCTATTCATCTGTATCTCTATCTATCCACGCATTTATGCGGACTTTTCTGGTGGCTCGGTTGGTAAAGAATCTTCCTGCCCAATGCAAGAGATATGGGTTCCATCCCTGGGTCAGGAAGGTTCCCTGGAGAAGGAAATGGCTCCCCACTCCGGAATTCTTGCCTGGAAAATCCCGTGGAGAGAGGAGCCTGGCAGGCTATCGTCCATAGGGTCGCAAAAGAGTTGGGGGATCAAACCCAGGTCTCCCACATTGCAGGAGGATTCTTTGCCAGCTGAGCCACCAGGGAAGCACCAAGATTATATATATTGGGTTGAAACAAATAACCTCACGTTAAAAAAATATTCTAATGTTTCAAAATCTTATTGTTGTTTAAATATTAACAGAGCCCTCAGGCTTCCCTGATAGCTCAGTTGGTAAAGAATCCACCTGCAATGCAGGAGACCCCAGTTTGATTCCTGGGTCGGGAAGATCCCCTAGAGAAGGGATAGGCTACCCACTCCAGTATTCTTGGGCTTCCCTTGTAGCGCAGCTGGTAAGGAATCCGCCTGCAATATGGAAGACCTGGGATCGATCCCTGGGTTGGGAAGATAAGATCCCCCTGGAGAAGGGAAAGGCTACCCACTCCAGTATTCTGGCCTGGAGAATTCCATTGACTGTATAGTCCATGGGTTTGCAAAGAGTCGGACACTACTGAGCGACTTTCACATTCACATGTACTAATATCATTTTTGCAGTCCTCAGCAATGTTTCATTATGTACACTTAAGGAGACCATACTTCTTGTAGTTTGATTCCAGCAAAACCAATGGTATGAAGTATATACTTAATGACTTTTTAAAAGCCAACTCTCAAATTAATTAATTAATTAAAGGACAACTCTCATTTTTGAGTAAATACTTATTGTTTGAAACAGGAAATTCAGGAAATCGAAGAATGATAAAAAATTATGAAGATTACTATGACACAAAAATGTTTTCTGACTGTTAGTCTTAAATTTAGAATTCAGATGACACAGTCCTATGTTTCATAGAGTGCTTACAAACATTCTAAATGAAGGAAATTTCTAGACTGTATTTAATTAAAATAAGATTTATATAACTATGCCTCACTTTCTTTCAATTTGAATATTTTTCTTTTTTATTTTTTTTATTGGGGGAAAATTGTTTTATAGTGTTGTATTGGTTTCTGCCATACAACAATGGGAATCAGCCATAATTATACATATATTACTTTTTCTTAGAGGGGGCAGTTATCATTCTAGATTTTTTTCTAAAGAGAAGACTATTTTTTAGTGAGATCATGGATTTACTATCTCCAACATTCTTGTACCTCTTTTACCCGTCAGTCCAGGACCTACAAAATAATTGTGTATAGAGAGGTGGAGAAGGAGAAAGCAATAAAGGAACAGTTCTGAGCAGATAGAATTTGTCACACTGAGATACATTGCTAAAGGCCCTGGAGTGAATGATCTTAGAAATGAATTCCTAGAATCCAAAATACAGACAGAGTACTGCATGACCATATAATTATTTCCTTTTTTCCACTAATTCTTTTCTTTTTTAAAAGGTGTCCAATCTACATAGAACCACAAAGCCTAAGAAATGTATCAGAATTCTTCCTCATGGGTCTTTCAGATGATCCAGAACTTCAGCCTTTCCTCTTTGGACTATTCCTATCCATGTACCTGGTCACCATGCTAGGAAACCTACTCATCATTCTGGCAGTCTCCTCTGACCCCCACCTTCACACCCCCATGTACTTCTTCCTCTCCAACCTATCCTTGGCGGATATAGGTTTCATCTCCACCACAGTCCCCAAGATGATTGTGAACATCCAGTCTCACAGCAGAGTCATCTCCTATGCAGGCTGCCTGACACAGATGTCCATTTTTATCCTCTTTGGAGGGATGGATTGTATGCTGCTGTCTGTGATGGCCTATGACAGGTTTGTGGCCATCTGTCACCCACTGCACTACCAGGTCATCATGAATCCATGCACCTGCTGCAAATTAATTTCAGTGTCTTTTTTTGTTAGCCTTTTGAACTCCCAAGTGCAGAATATGATTGTGTTACAACTTACCTGCTTCAAGGATGTGAAAATATCTAATTTCTTCTGTGACCCTTCTCAACTGCTCAACTTTACCTGTTCTGACATGCTCAAAAATAACATAGTCATGTATTTTGTTGGTGCCATTTTTGGTTTTATTCCTTTCTCCGGAATCTTTTTCTCTTACTGTAAAATTCTTTCCTCCATTCTGAGAGCTCACTCATCAGGTAGGAAATACAAAGCCTTCTCCACCTGTGGCTCTCACCTGGCAGTTGTTTGCTTATTTTATGGAACAGGTCTTGGTGTGTGCCTCAGTTCAGCCATCTCACAATCTCCCAGGAAGGATGCAGTGGCCTCTGTGGTGTACACTGTGGTCACCCCCATGCTGAACCCCTTCATCTACAGCCTGAGGAACCAAGACATCAAAAGGGCCATGTGGAGGTTTCTCAGAAAAATAATCTAAGCTCAGTCCCTGTGCCACCTATTTGGAGTGTAGGCTGGAAAATGCAGTAAAACTAAGCATGTTGACCTGAAACCCTACCTCTTTCATCTCATCATTTTTGTAGCTCTCATGGCCTTGATGCCTCTCCTTGCTGAACAACTGAGTGTTTCTTCTTTTGGTATTGTTTTAATGGGACTGGGGGAGACTTCTAGGATCCTTTGTCCATCTTAATCATGGCATTATTGAGTAGTTTTCATCTATGGTGATTCTATTGTTTATTATCTGTGGTCCAAGGATCCTGAAAAGATGAATAACTCTTTCTATATATTTAAATTTCACATCTTTTTTCACAGCTCTGATGTATTTTCCATAAAATTTTCTCAAGTTTGAAGTCTATTTACACAGGCTATATGTGACATCAACCTTGGTTATTATTGAAATCATCAGGAAGTTTAAAAACACTGACACCAGCCCCAAGGAATGAGATGGGGAGAGAGGAAGGAGCAGGGTTCAGGATGGGGAATACATGTACACCCATGGTGGATTCATGTCAATGTATGGCAAAACCAATGCAATATTGTAAAGTAAAATAAATAAATAAAACTGAGGTTAAAAAAAAAAATACTGACAACTAGGTCTCACAACCAGAGACTGATATTATACTTCAGTGTGTCCTGAGGATTTTTAAAAGCACTTAAAAGGCTCCAGTCTGGACAAGGTTTAGAACTTCTGATTTCAGTCATATCTTTGATTCCAGGATGACTTGTGCACCTTGAATCCTAACAGCTCTTGGACAATGATCAGAACTCAAAGTGGGAAGATATGAAGAGCTTACCATGGCAACAGGCAATTTTCCCCTTTCTGAATCATTATTCTTCACATATAGTCTCTCTCTACACCATAGAGTTGGGTGTAAGTGCTGGTTATGAAGCTACTATCTCTGCTCCAAACTCACACTTCTGCACTTGCTTTGGGCTGGGGCTCTTAAAATCACTGCTCTGTTTACCATCTTGTGTTCTTACATTCATTCATGCATGCCCATTGCTCAATTATGTCTGACTCTTCACAAGCCCATGAACTAGAGAAGGGATAGGCTACCCACTCCAGTATTCTTGGGCTTCCCTTGTGGGTCAGCTGGTAAAGAATCCACCTGGAATGTGGGAGACCTGGATTTGATCCCTGGGTTGGGAAGATCCCCTGGAGAAGGGAAAGGCTACCCACTCCTGTATTCTGGCCTGGAGAATTCCTTGGAGTCACAAAAAGCTGGACATGACTGAGCAACTTCCACATTTCACTTTCACAGGCTCCTCAGTCCTTAGGATTTTCTAGGCAAGAATACTGGAGTGAGTTGCCATTTCCTTCTCCATGGGATCTTCCCAACCCCGAGCTCAAATCCATACCTCCTCCATCTCCTGCATCGCCAAGAGAATTGCTTACCACTGCGCCACCAAGGAAGCCATTTAATTAAGTACCAGTTACCAACAAATGTGTACAAATCAATAGTTTTCTAATATGCCAATGTATACAATTAGAGCAAAAACTTAGAGCTGATGACATTTCAGATAAGCAAATAATAAAAACATGTAAATCTCCATCCTATAAAATGCCAACCAAAGCAAAGACTAAGGAAAAGAAAATAAGTTATCCTTGGTGGTGGCTTAGTCGCTAAGTCGTGTTCAACTCTTTTTGACCTCATGGACTGTAGCCTGTCAGGCTCCACTGTCCATGGAATTTCCCAGGCAAGAATACTGGAGTGGATTACCATTTACTTCTCCACGGGATCTTTCTGCTGCCAGAATCAAATCCCGGTCTCCTGCATTGTAGGCAGATATTTTAACGACTGAGCTACAAAGATCATGAACTCCTTATTGCCAAATTCAGACTTAAATTGAAGAAAGTAGGGAAAACTACTAGACCATTCAGGTATGACCTAAATCAAATCCCTTATGATTATACAGTGGAAGTGAGAAGTAGATTTAAGGGACTAGATCTGATAGATAGAGTGCCTGATGAACTATGGACTGAGGTTCATGACATTGTACAGAAGACAGGGATCAAGATCATCCCCATGGAAAAGAAATGCAAAAAAAGCAAAATGGCTGTCTGGGGAGGCCTTACATATAGCTGTGAAAAGAAGAGAGAGCGAAAAGCAAAGGAGAAAAGTAAAGATATAAGCATCTGAATGCAGAGTTCCAAAGAATAGCAAGGAGACATAAGAAAGCCTTCCTCAGATATCAATGCAAAGAAATAGAGGAAAACAACAGAATAGGAAAGATTAGAGATCTCTTTAAGAAAACTAGAGATACCAAGGGAACATTTCATGTAAAGATGGGCTTGATAAAGGACAGAAATGGTATGGACCTAACAGAAGAAGAAGATATTAAGAAGAGGTGGCAAGAATACACAGAAGAACTGTACAAAAAAGATCTTCATGATCCAGATAATCACGATGGTATGATCACTCACCTAGAGCCAGACATCCTGGAATGTGAAGTCAAGTGGGCCTTAGAAAGCATCACTACGAACAAAGCTAGTGGAGGTGATGGAATTCCAGTTGAGCTATTTCAAATCCTGAAAGATGATGCTGTGAAAGTGCTGCACTCAGTATGCCAGCAAATTTGGAAAACTCAGCAGTGGCCACAGGACTGGAAAAGGTCAGTTTTCATTCCAATCCCAAAGAAAGGCAATGCCAAAGAATGCTCAAACTACTGCACAATTGCACTCATCTTACACACTAGTAAAGTAATGCTGAAAATTCTCCAAGCCAGGCTTCAGCAATAGGTGAAGCGTGAACTTCCAGATGTTCAAGCTGGTTTTAGAAAAGGCAGAGGAAGCAGAGATCAAATTGCCAACATCCACTGCATCATCTAAAAAGCAAGACAGTTCCAGAAAAACATCTATTTTTGCTTTATTGACTATGACAAAGCTTTTGACTGTGTGGATCCCAATAAACTGTGGACAATTCTGAAAAAGATAGGAATACCACACCACCTGACCTGCCTCTTGAGAAACCTATATGCAGGTCAGGAAGCAACAGTTCGAACTGGACATGGAACAACAGACTGGTTCCAAATAGGAAAAGGAGTATGTCAAGGTTGTATATTGTCACCCTGCTTATTTAACTTATATGCAGAGTACATCATGAGAAACGCTGGGCTGGAGGAAGCACAAGCTGGAATCAAGATTGCCGGGAGAAATATCAATAACCTCAGATATGCAGATGACACCACCCTTATGGCAGAAAGTGAAGAGGAACCAAAAAGCCTCTTGATAAAGTGAAAGAGGAGAGTGAAAAAGTTGGCTTAAAGCTCAACATTCAGAAAACGAAGATCATGGCATCCGGTCCCATCACTTCATGGGAAATAGATGGGGAAAGAGTAGAAACAGTGTCAGACTTTCTTTTGGGGGGGCTCCAAAATCACTGCAGATGGTGATTGCAGCCATGAAATTAAAAGACGCTTACTCCTTGGAAGGAAAGTTATGACCAACCTAGACAGCATATTCAAAAGCAGAGACATTACTTTGCCAACAAAAGTCCATCTAGTCAAGGCTATGGTTTTTCCAGTGGTCATGTATGGATGTGAGAGTTGGACTGTGAAGAAGGCTGAGCGCTGAAAAATTGATGCTTTTGAACTGTGGTGTTAGAGAAGACTCTTGAGAGTCCCTTGGACTGCAAGGAGATCCAACCAGTCCATTCTAAAGTAGATCAGTCCTGGGTGTTCTTTGAAAGGAATGATGCTAAAGCTGAAACTCCAGTACTTTGGCCACCTCATGCAAAGAGTTGACTCATTGGAAAAGACTCTGATGCTGGGAGGGATTGGCGGCAGGAGGAGAAGGGGACGACAGAGGATGAGATGGCTGGATGGCATCACTGACTTGATGGACGTGAGTTTGAGTGAACTCCGGTAGTTGGTGATGGACAGGGAGGCCTGGCTTGCTGCAACTCATGGGGTCACAAAGAGTTGGACATGACTGAGTGACTGAAATGAACTGAACTGAACTGAGCTACAAAGGAAGTCCCCAGTTATACTTAGAGACAAATAATAACTGAGAAAATGGAAAAGATATTACATCCTTGGTGTAGACCTAATGCTGCATAGATTTCACATGAAATACAATGGATTTACAGATATCAAAATTTCATGTTAAAGTGCTTAAAAAAACAAAAACCTGAATTTTATGTTAAAATCCTGCAAATTGGAAGGAAGAAGTAAAAGTGGACCTCCACCTGAGGAGAGAGGATCCCAGACCCTCCTAAGGATATTCACTTTTCTTTTTTTTTTTTCCCCCTTTTCCACTAATATTAAAAAGGAGATTGGGACAACATGGACCAACTGGCTAATTATACCGTTTATGCATTAAGCCCTAGGTCATATCAATGTAAATAATTGGCTGGTGCCATCTACACATTAGTTTGCCAGTTCTAAGTGTGTGGATCTATACCTGTGTCTCCTCCATTTCGAAGCACCTGCATTGGACGTTCCCCACCTGAATCTGTCTTCCTGCCCATCCTGAAAAGGGACCCTGAGAGTTCGTCACACATCAGGCAGGAGAGGGGTCATGAGTCTATGCTCCTTGGTCATGCTCCACCAGAGATGCAGCCCAGCCCAGTAAGTGTTGAGGGGGAGACAGTGATTGAAGGAGGAACCACTGGGAGCAATATTTTATGTTCAGGAGGAACAAACATGACAATAGAGATGGAAAGTTGAGAGGGCACTGATATACAAGATTTTGTATCAGAGCCCTATGAAGTTTAAGTTCTTGGTTCTGATTAGGTTGTGAGAACTCTCATTCAGAGGTCTAATTCTATCCTCATTGGTTCTGATTCTGGCTGGCATTTCTCCAACTATAGCAGCACATGGGTCTCTAAATTTCACATAAGCAGTCTAATGATCCTGAAAGCAGTGATGAGGATGATAAGGAAGATAACATTAACCATAATATCATGTACTGTTGCTGAGGTCATCCCCAGAGCCAGGCACTGAGGTCTGTGTTTTATGTATGTTGTTTGATTTCATCTACATAACCCCTCCAAATTATAAGTACAGACACATTATTAATACTTTTTTAGCTGCTCTGGGTCTTCATTGCTGCACACAGACTTTCTCTAGTTGCAGAAAGAGGGGGCTACTCTCTAGTTGCAGTGCTCTGGCTTCTCATTGCTGTGGCTTCTCTTGTGGAGCATGGGCTCGAGGAGCATGGACTCAGTAGTTGTGGCCGATGGGCTTACTTGTCCCGGTGCATGTGGGATCCTGGAACAGGAATCAAACCCATGTCCCCTGCTTTGGCAGGTGGATTCTTAACCACTGAACCATCAGTGAAGCCCTCATTAGCACTTTAAGAAAAGGAAAGGCTTGCAGCATTTTCTGTAACTTGTACCAGGTCATGAGGTAGAAAGTGTTGAAGCCAGATTGGAAGCCGGTGAATCTGGGCAGATTTCCTCCAGACAGAGGGCACCTAGACAGTGCCCCCTGAAAACCCAGAGTGACATGACTGGGCAGTCCTGGAAGAGACTTCCTACTTACCACACCCTTCCCTTTGGAGTTTTCCAGAGGACACAAAGGCTGAACTTGCTGCATCGCTCATAGGAAGGAAGGGTGGGTGAGATCACCAGCAAACTCATTAATAGAAGGAACCCAGACACTTCAAGGCAGATTTATCTGCTTATCCTGCTCCTGGATTTTAACTGTTCACTTCCTCATCCACATTTATAATCCACCTACTCAATCACAAAAGGAAATATAAAGTCAGAGTCTTGTTGTTCATCTTTACTCAGAAAATAAAAACACTAATAAATATACCTCAGACATATCTCTGATTAGACCTTGGTACCTTTGTCTTCCCTGGTGACTCAGACTGTAAAGAATCTGCCTTCAATGGAGGAGACCTGGGTTCAATCCCTGGGTTGAGAAGATCCCCTAGAGAAGGAAATGGCAAGTCACTCCTCTTTCCTTGCCTGGAGAATTCCATGGACAGAGGCTACAGTTGGACATGACTGAGACCAACCTTTTCACTTTTTCATCTTTGCTTAAACCTTTCAGAAAGTCTGGAAACAACTAAATTAGTGTGTGGGACTCAGAGACTGACAACTTGTTTTTGAATCCTGTGTGCTCCCCTTATTCTTAGCATATTATGGGGCAATTTCATAGAATCTCTGAGATGTAGGATTGCCAAATGTGTTGATTCCTTATGATACAACACCACTGAAGTAAGACTAAACAAATAATGGATGCCTTCTATGCAATAACTATGTGAAATGACTGAGGCTCATTTATTTCTGAATCCCCAGACCCTATACTTTGTTGTTACAGAGGAAGCACCAAGAATTTTAAAAAAAAAATTAAATATTGAACAAATTCTTCCATTTTTAATAGAAAAAAAAGTTAAGCAATATGACTTCCACACCGTAGACTTGTTCCTGAAAGGTAGGGTCTGGCTGCTCACTGCTCAAAAGCCAATAAACAGGCCAGATTGATGGAAAGGAAAATTTGCTTTACTTCAGATGTAGGCAACTGGTAGGTGGTGGCAGGAGGAGAAGGGGACGACAGAGGATGAGATGGCTGGATGGCATCACTGACTCAATGGACATGAGTCTGGGTGAACTCCGGGAGTTGGTGATGGACAGGGAGGCCTGGCGTGCTGCGATTCATGGGGTCGCAAAGAGTCGGACACGACTGAGCGACTGAACTGAACTGAACTAACATTTATCCAAAGGCTGACTCCCCCTCACTGACAGTCAGTGGGGAAGAGTTTTATAGGCTGAGAGAGGGGGCTACATGTGGAAATAGTACAGTCAGCTCTGACAGTCATCTTCAAATTGGTCATTGATGGTCTGACCATCATCATCATAGTTGTTTTAGGTACAGTTAATCTTCATTTTCAGAGTCAGTTTGTTTTCATTTCTTTGAGGCCAATTCTTGGAACTGTGGCAGCATATGTCATGGCTACAGTCTGATCCATGTAGTTAACTTCTCCACCTGGTGAGGGTTTCAGTAAGACAGTTCACAGAATAAGGCTCAGAATATCATCTATAGCCCTCAAGGAGGAACTAGGCCATATCAAAAAGTCTACAAACAGAAAATGCTGGAGAGTGTATGGAGAAAAGGGAATGCTCTTGCACTGTTGGTGGGAATGTAAATTGATACAGCCACTATGGAAGATAATATGGAGGTCCCTTAAAAAAAATAGGAATAAAAGCACAACATAACCCCTCAATCCCACTCCTAGACATATACCCTGAGGAAGCCAAAATTGAAAAAGACAAATGTATACCATTGTTCATTGCAGCACTGTTTACAATGACTACAAAATGGAAACAACCTAGATGTCCATCGACAGATGAATGGATAAAGAAGTTCTGGTACATATATAAAATGGAATATTACTCAGCCATAAAAGCATTTGAATCAGTTCTAATGAGGTGGATGAACCTAGAACCTATTATACAGAGTGAAGTGAGTCAGAAAGAGAAAGATAAATATCATATTCTGATGCAATATGTGAACCGTGAACTTCCAGATGTTCAAGCTGGTTTTAGAAAAGGCAGAGGAACCAGAGATCAAATTGCCAACATCTGCTGAATCATCGAAAAAGAAAGAGAGTTCCAGAAAAATATCTATTTCTGCTTGATTGACTATGACAAAGCCTTTGATTGTGTGGATCACAATAAACTGTGGAAAATTCTGAAAGAGATGGGAATACCAGACCACCTGACCTGCCTCTTGAGAAACCTATATGCAGGTCAGGAAGCAACAGAACTGGACATGGAACAACAGACTGGTTCCAAATAGGAAAAGGAGTACGTCAAGGCTGTATATTGTCACCCTGCTTATTTAACTTCTATGCAGAGTACATCATGAGAAATGCTGGGCTGGAAGAAGCACCGTCAAGGCTGTATATTGTCACCCTGCTTATTTAACTTCTATGCAGAGTACATCATGAGAAACGCTGGGCTGGAAGAAGCACAAGCTGGAATCAAGATTGCTG
Source organism: Bubalus bubalis (assembly GCF_019923935.1). NCBI lineage: Eukaryota > Metazoa > Chordata > Mammalia > Artiodactyla > Bovidae > Bubalus > Bubalus bubalis. Next base: position 97,125,706 of record NC_059165.1, on the reverse strand, counting down.
GGAGAAATATCAATAACCTCAGATACACAGATGACACCACCCTTATGGCAGAAAGTGAAGAGGAACTACAAAGCCTCTTGATGAAAGTGAAAGTGGAGAGTGAAAAAGTTGGCTTAAAGCTCAACATTCAGAAAATGAAGATCATGGCATCTGGCCCCATCACTTCATGGGAAATAGATGGGGAAACAGTGTCAGACTTTATTTTTTAGGCCTCCAAAGTCACTGCAGATGGTGACTGCAGCCATGAAATTAAAAGACGCTTACTCCTTGGAAAAAAAATTATGACCAACCTCGATAATATATTGAAAAGCAGAGACATTGCTTTGCCAACAAATGTCCGTCTAGTCAAGGCTATGGTTTTTCCAGTGGTCATGTATGGATGTGAGAGTTGGACTGTGAAGAAAGCTGAGCACTGAAAAATTGATGCTTTTGAACTGTGGTGTTGGAGAAGACTCTTGAGAGTCCCTTGGACTGCAAGGAGATCCAACCAATCCATTCTGAAGGAGAACAGCCCTGGGATTTCTTTGGAAGGAATGATGCTAAAGCTGAAACTCCAGTACTTTGGCCACCTCATGTGAAGAGTTGACTCACTGGAAAAGACTCTGATGCTGGGAGGGATTGGCGGCAGGAGGAGAAGGGGGCGACAGAGGATAAGATGGCTGGATGGCATCACTGACTCGATGGACTTGAGTTTGAGTGAACTCCGGGAGTTGGTGATGGACAGGGAGGCCTGATGTGCTGCGATTCATGGGGTCGTAAAGAGTCCGACACGACTGAGCAACTGAACTGAACTGAACTGAATGAAAATATACAAAATATAGAAAAATGGTACTGAAGAATTTATTTGCAGGGCAGAAATGAAGAAAAAGACATACAGAATAGAGTTATGGACCTGGGGATAGGAGAGGAGAGGGTGAGATGTATGGAGCGAGCAACATGGAAACTTACCTTACCATATGTAAAATAGATAGCCAATGGGAATTTGCTGTATGTCTCAGGAAAATCAAACAGGGGCTCTATATCAAAAGGGCGGGGATATATATATATATATACCTGTGGCTGATTCATGATAAGGTTTAAAAGAAAACAACAAAATTTGGTAAGGCAATTATCCTTCAATTAAAAATAAATAATTTTTTTTAAAAGAAGAGGTGGCAAGAATACACCAGAAGAATTGTATTAAAAAGGTCTTAATGACCTGGATAACCATGATGGTGTGGTCATCACCTAGAGCCAGACATCCTGGAATGTGAAGTCAAGTGAGCCTTATGAAGCATTACAACTAACAAAGTTAGTGGAACTGACAGAATTCCAGCTGAGCTATTTCAAATCTTAAAAGATGACACTGTTAAAGTGCTACCCTCACTCATTTGGAAAACTTAGCAATGGCCACAGGGTTGGAAAAGGTCAGTTTTCATTTCAATTGCAAAGAAGGGCAATGCCTAAGAATGTTCAAACTGCACAATTGCGCTAGTAAGGTGCTCAAAATCCTTCAAGCTAGGCTTCAACAGTACATGAACAGATAATTTCAGATGGACAAGCTGGATTTAGAAAAGACAAAGGAGCCAGAGATCAAGTTGTTATAGAAAAAGCAAGGGAATTCCAGAAAACTATCTATTTCTGCTTCATTGACTATGTTAGAGTCTTTACTTCATGAATCACAATAAAACTGTTAAAAATTCTTGAAGAGATGGGAATACCAGGTCACCCTAACTGCCTCCTGAGAAAACGTGTATGTAGGACAAGAAGCAATAGTTAGAACTAGACATGGAAGAATGGACTATTTCAAAACTGGGAAAGGAGTACGTCAAGGCTGTATATTGTCACTCTGCTTATTTAACTTACATACACCATGAACATCATGCAAAATGCCAGGCTGTATGACTCACAGGCTGGAAACAGGATTGCCAGGACAAATATCAGCAACCTCAGATATGCACCTGACACCACCCTAAATGCAGAAAGCAAAGAGGAACTAAAGAGCCTCTTGATGAAGGTGAAAGAGGAACATGAAAAAGCTGGTTTAACACTCAATATGCAAAAAACTAAGATCATGGCATCTGGTCCCATCACTTCCTGGCAAATATATGGAGAAACAATGGAAACAGTGACAGATTTTCTTTTCCTGGGCTCTAAAATCATTCCTGACAGTGACTGCAGTCATGAGATTAAAAGACATTTGCTCCTTGGAAGGAAAGCTATGACAGAGTGAGATAGCATAATGAAAAGCAGAGAAATCACTTTGCTAACAAAGGTCCATATAGTCAAAGCTATGGTTTTTCCAGTAGTCATATATGGATGAGAGTTGGACAGTAAAGAAGGCTGAGTGCTGAAGAACTGATGCTTTCAAACAGTGGTTTTTTGAGAAGACTCTTGAGAGTCCTTTGAACTGCTAGGAGATCAAACCCATTAATCCTAAAGGAAATCAATCCTGAATATTGACTGAAAGGACTGATGCTGATGCTGAAGCTGAAGCTCCAATACTTGGGCCACCTGACATGAAGAGCTGACTCATTAGAAAATACCTTGATGCTTGAAAAGATTTAAGGCAGGAAAATGGGATGACAGAGGATGAGATGATTGGATGGCATCACCAACTCAACAGACATGAATTTGAGCAAGCTTTGGGAGATGGTGAAGGACAGGGAAGCCTGGCCATGCTGCAGTCCATGGGGTCACAAACAGTCAGACACAACCGGGCGACTGAACAACAACAACATCGGGGCAGCCCATAATCAACTCTACTGAGTTGCTATTTGGTCATGGATACTTCCCTCGTGGCTCAGATGGTAAAAGCGTCTGCCTATAGCACAGGAGACTACAGTTCGATCCCTGGGTCGGGAAGATTCCCTGGAGAAGGAAATGGCAACCCACTCCAGTACTCTTGCCTGGAAAATCCCATGGACAGAGGATACAGTCCATGGGGTCTCAAAGAGTCGGACACAACTGAGAGACTTCACTTCACTACTCATCATGATAGAAGGTATTGAGAAGTAGAAAAAGAACAAGACATACATCACATTTTACAGGACAAACATAACTACCTTGGTTTTCATGTCTCATGCCCTATAAATTCATCTTTGTCTTTGACCCTCAAATCTTATTCCTTGCTCTCAGTATGAAAGCATTTCAGTTTAGTGATACGTTTTTTGCCAAGAACTAAATATTTAAATGCCACAGCCCCCAGTTTCTTCCTCTCATATCTGCCTGTGCATATCCGCAATGTGATCTCCCTTAAAAATACCCTCTGTCACTTGTTCATTCACAGTTGCATAACATTCTTTCCTCCATATCTAATCTGATAGGGTTTAAATTAAAGATTTCTTCATATCACTTAATGACAAACCAACCTCCACATTCCTCAAGAGAGTGCACTCTGTCATGAAGATTGTCACGAAGACAGAACTGAGAAGATTACATTCCACCACTCTCCACATACATCTCACTTTATCCACTAGCAAAAATGGGTAAGCCAAATCCACATTGTATTAAAGTCTCCAAGAGCTGAGACCACAAAGAAACCAAGAGAAAATATATCCAGATTTGAATGGATTCCATTAGAATTAGCAGAAATTAGAAACATGAGGAACATAACGTGGAAATTTGTTACATCTGTTCACGCGACAACTGCAGGTTGTCCTGATGCTGATGGAGGGGCTCTCATAGTGTATCAAGCCAGGAGTCTACATGAGACAGCATGACTGGAAGCAGTCGAGTCAGGTCTGCAGAAGTACCCAGTGGAGAGGAAAGCCTACCAATTTCTAGTTTGTTTCCAGGGATTTTTTTGTTTAGATCATGTTGGCGCAGTGAATCCGGGAATATACAGCAAAACAGATGGGCAAGACCTGATCCTTGAAGGGTTTGGAGCACACATTCCTTATAGAGGATGAGGCCTGTATGGTGGGCAGGATCTGAGATGCTCTCACTGATTCCAGCTCCTGGTTTTAATTTCATTGTGTATTTCCTCCCATTGACTGTGAGCTGAAGTAAACAAATGAAAGTACGTTTTCTTTCAAGATAATTATTAACTCTGAAAATGGAAAATGTATCGCATCATTGGTCTAGACCTCATGCTCCGTAGATATCATGATTGATACAATGGATTTCAGCATATCAAAATTACACATTGAGTGGTAAATTGAGAAAAAAGGTCTGATGTTATATTAAGATCCTGCATCTTGGAGGTCAGAAGCAAGAGTATGTGGAATTTCCTCCTGAGATGTAAAGGGACCCAGATCCTTCCCAGGACATCCACTTTTCTCCTTTTCCTTTTCCATTAATATTAACAAGTCCCCAGAGTTTGGGACAACATGGACCAACTGGCTAATGATGCTCTGTGAGCATTGAGCCCTAAGGCCATACCATTGTAAATAATTAGCCAGTGCCTCCAGCTAATTAATTTCACTGTTCTAGTACTTTGGCTCCACACTTATGTCCCCATCCTTTGTAGGAACCTGCATCAGAAGGTCCAGCCTGAGTCTGTCTTCCTGCCCATCCTGAGGAGGGACCCTGAGGCTGAATCACACACCAGGCAAGAGAGTCTGTGCTTCTTGGTCATGCTCCAGCAGAGATGCAGTCCAGCCCAGTAAGTGCTGAGGGAGACAGTGAAAGTGAAGGGAGTCTGGGAGCATGATTTTTTCCACAAGACAAACATGACAGTTGGGATATACAGACGGGAATGAATTGATTCTTGTTGTTCAGTATATCAGTTGTGTTGGATTCTTTTTGACCCCATGGACTCCAGCACACCAGGCTTCCCTGTCCTTCACCATCCCCTAGAGCTTGCTCAAACTCATGTCCCTTGTGTAAATGATGCCATCCAGCCATCTCTGCACAGATTGTCCAACCATCTCTCCATCCTCTGTTGTCCCCTTCTCCTCCTGCTTTCAATCTTTCCCAGCATCAGGGTGTTTCTAATAAGTCAGCTATTTGAATCAGGTGGCCAAAGTATTGACAGTTCAGCTTCAGCATCAATGACTATTGACTAATGACTATTGAGGACTATTCAGGACTGATTTCCTTTAGGATTGACTGATTTGCTCTCCTTGTTGTCGGTCCAAGGGGCTCTCAAGAATCTTCTCCAACACCACAGTTCAAAAGCATTAATTCTTTGGTGCTCGGCCTTCTTAATGGTCCAATTCTCATGTCCATATATGACTACTGGAAAAACCACAGCTTTGACTATATGGACCTTTGTCAGCAAAGCAATGTCTCTTCTTTTTAATATGCAGTCTAGGTTTATCATATCTTTCCTTCCTAGGAGCAAGCATCTTTTAATTTCATGTCCACTGCAGTCACCGTCCACAATGATTTTAGAGCCCAAGAAAATAAAGTCTGTCACTGTTTCCATTGTTTTCCCATTCATTTGCCATGAAGCAACAGGATCAGATCCAATGATCTTAGTTTTTGCATGTTGAGTTTTAAGCCAGCTTTTTTATTCTCCTCTTTCACTTTCATCAAGATGCTTTTCAGTTAGTCTTCACTTGCTGTGTTTAGGATGGTGTCATCTGCATTCTGAGATATTGACATTTCTGTTGGAAGTCTTAATTCCAGCTTGTGCTTCATCCAGCCCCGCATTTTGGATGATGTTCAGGGTGAATATAAGTTAAATAAGCAGGGTGACAATATACAGCTTTGACATACTCCTTTCCCAATTTGGAACCAGTCCATTGTTCCATGTCCGGTTCTAACTGTTGCTTCTTGACCTGCATACAGGTTTCCCAGGAGGCAGCTAAGGTGATCTGGTATTCTCATCTCTAAGAAATTTCCAGTTTGCTGTGATCCACATAGTCAAAGGCTTTAGCATAGTCAATGAAGCAGAAGTAGATGTTTTTTGGTATTCCCTTCCTTTTTCTATATTCCAACAGACATTGACAATTTGATCTCTGGTTCCTCTTTTCTAATTGCCAGTCAAGGTTCTATGCATGAGACAGGGTGCTCGGGGCTGGTGCACTGGGATGACCCAGAGGGATGGGATGGGAAGGGAGGTGGGAGGGGGGTTCAGGATGGGGAACACATGTACACCCGTGGCGGATTCATGCCAATGTATGGCAAAACCAATACAAAATTGTAAAGCACTTAGCCTCCAATTAAAATAAATAAATTTATATTAAAAAGTAATAAATCCAGCTTGTACAAGTTCTTGGTTCATGTACTATTGAAGCCTAGCTTGTAGGATTTTGAGCATTGCCTTGCTAGCCTGTGAAATGAGTACACTTGTGTGGTAGTTTGAACATTCTTTGGCTTTTCACTTCTTTGGGATTATGTTTCCCTGATGGCTCAGATGGTACTGCCTACAATGCATGAGACTCAGGTTTGATCTCTGAGTTGGGAAGATCCCTGGATAAGGGAATTGCAGCCCACTCCAGTATTCTTGCCTGGAGAACGCCAAGGACAGAGGAGCCTGGCAGGCTACAGTTCATGGGGTCACTAAGAGTTGGACAAGACTGAGTAACTAACGCTTTTAACATTTCTTTGGGATTGGAATGAAAACTGACCTTTTCAGTCCTGTGGCTGAGCTTTCCAAATTTGCTGGCACATCGATTTCAGCACTTTAACAGCATCGTCTTTTAGGATTTGAAATAGCTAAGTTAGAATTTAAACACCTTCACTAACTTTTTCATAGTAATACTTCTTAAGGCCCACTTGACTTCACATTCCAGAACGTCTGGCTCGAGTTGAATGACTACACCATCGTGGTCATTTGGGTCATTAAGACTTTTTTGAACAGTTCTTCTGTGTATTCTTGCCACCTCTTCTTAATATCTTCTTCTTCTGTTAGGCCCATACAGTTTCTGTCCTGTACAGTTTCTGCTCACCTCTGCATGAAATGTTCCCTTGGCATCTATAATTCTTCTGAAGAGATCTCTAGTCCTTCCCATTCTATTGTTTTCCCCTATTTCTTTGCATTGTTCACTTAGGAAGGCTTTCTTATCTCTCCTTGCTATTCTTTGGAACTCTGCATTCAGAGGGCTGTTTATTCCTTATTTCCTTTGCCTTTTGCATCTCTACTTTTTTCAGGTATTTGTAAGGCCTCCTCAGACAACCATTTGCCTTTTTGCATTTCTTTTTCTTGGGAATGCTTTTGATCACTGCCTCCTCTACAATGTTACAAACCCCCATCCATAGTTCTTCAGGCACTCTGTCTATCAAACCTAATCCCTTGAATCTATTTGTCCCTTTCACTGTATAATCATAAGGGATTTGATTTAGGCCATACCTAAATGGCCTCATGGTTTTCCATACTTTCTTCGATTTAAGTCTGGATTTTTCAATGGCTACAGTGGTACATGCCATTTTCTTGTTATCTTTCTTCCAAACTCTTTTCTTTTTCAAAGGTGTCCAAGATACATACAACCACAGAATCTAACACAGAATCTAACCAGTGTTTCAGAATTCTTCCTCCTGGGCCTCTCAGATGATCCAGAACTGCAGCCTTTGCTCTGTGTCTTATTTCTGTCCATGTACCTGATCACCGTTCTGGGGAACCTACTCATCATCCAGGCCGTCACCTCTGACTCCCACCTCCACACCCCCATGTACTTCTTCCTCTCCAACCTGTCCTTGGCTGACATTGGTTTCATCTCCAGCACTGTCCCCAATATGATTGCAAACATCCAAACTCACAGCAGAGTCATCTCCTGTGAAGGCTGCCTGACTCAGATGTCTATTTTTATCCTTTTTGGAGGCATGGATTGTACGCTTCTGACTGCTATGGCCTATGACCGGTTTGTGGCCATCTGTCATCCACTGCACTACACAGCCATCATGAACCCATGCCTGTGCTGCTCCTTAGTTTTGGTGTCTTTTTTGGTTAGCCTTTTGGAGTCCCAGGTGCACAATTTGATTGTGTTACAACTTACCTGCTTCAAGGATGTGGAAATCTCCAACTTCTTCTGTGACCCTTCTCTGCTCCTCGACCTGGCCTGTTCTGACACTGTCACCAATAACATAGTCATGTATTTTGTTGGTACCATCTTCGGTTTTCTCCCTTTATCAGGAATCCTTTTCTCTTACTATAAAATTCTTTCTTCCATTCTGAGAATCCCGTCAACAGGTGGGAAATATAAAGCCTTCTCCACCTGTGGCTCCCACCTGGCAGTTGTTTGCTTATTTTATGGAACAGGCCTTGGGGTGTACCTCATCTCAGCCGTCTCACAATCTCCCAGGAAGGATGTGACAGCGTCAGTGGTGTACACTGTGGTCACCCCCATGTTGAACCCCTTCATCTACAGTCTTAGGAACAGAGACATCAAAAGGGCCATGTGGAAGTTACTCAGCAAAATAATCTCACCTTAGTACCTGTGCCACTCATTTGGAGTGTATAAGGTTGGAAAATGTAGCAAAATTAACATCTAGACCTAAAAATTCCACCTCTCTCAGGACATCACTTCTGTAGCCCTTATGGCTTCACATCTCTTCCTTAACAGCTTAATTATTTCTCCTTTTTAGGTCCTTATCTGACCATTTGAGAGTTCTATCATCCTTTGTATGTCATATTCAGTTTTGACTGAATATTGTTATATCTACAGAGATTTTATAGTTTATAATTGGTAGCCCAAGCATCCTCAAAACATAAATAATTCCCTTTCATTTATATATTACCATATGTAAAATAAATAGCAAGTGAGAATGTGCTATGTGACACAGGGAGCTCAACCCAGTGCTCTGTGGCAACCTAGAGGGGTAGAATGGGATGGAGATGGGATAGGGGCTCCAGAGGGAAGGGACATATGTATACCTATAGCTGATTCATGTTGATGAATGGCAGAAGCCAACACAATATTGTAAAGCAATTATCCTCTAAGGAAAAAAGGAAAAAGTATCTATGTCTAAGAGCCATAAGCAAGTAAAAATTAGCTTTCATATCTTTTTACATTGTTCTTCAGGTTTTAGTTCTCAACTTTGTAACTACCTTATGTATTATGGTATAGTAGCTAATAAAAATAAAATCTTTAAAAAATTTTTTCTTTTAATACATTGAAAGTTTACAATTCTTCCACAGCCCTTATGTAATTTCTATGTGCATGTGCCTAGTCGTTTCATTTGTGTATGATTCTTTGGGACCCCAAAGAGTATACTGTAGCCCACCAGGCTCCTCTGTCCATGGGGATTCTCCAGGAAAGAATACTGAAGTGGGTTGCCATGCCTTCCTCCATGGAACCCTCCCAACACAGCGATTGAACCCAGGTCTCCTGTACTGTAGGCAGATTCTTTACCATCTGAGCCACCAGGGAAGCCCATGTATTTTCCATAGTAAATTCTATTTTTCACATCTCTGCATGAAGTTATGTGTGAGGATACCTGTCACTGCTTCTCAACCTTGGCTTTTTTTTTTTTTTAAACAAAACAAAAATGGCTTGTTTTATTTACAATACTCAATGCATTTTACAAATAACATATTTGCATTCTCTAAGTCTGTTGGAAGGTAATTCCAGTTTGTGCAATGAGTTTATAGGAAAGTCTTAAGACATCTATTAGACATCTCAAGCCTAAATTCTAAAATTTGAAAGACATTTCACACTATATTAAGAGGATTGTTTTTAAGAAAAACTAAACTCTGTAGTTAAATATTGCCCTTCAGTATCTTTAACCCAAGTACAAACTGGATTAGTCTCTGAAATAATACCAATAGATTCAGATGACTTATTTCCACTTCCCATCCAATAAAATGCATGCACAAATGAAACATGGTCAATTACATTAATGACATTTTATGTCAATACTTGTCTTTTGGACTCTCTCAACTGTTGTTTTGCTCAATGTAGGGTACAGAGAGGTAGGATTCCAGTCTGGGGAAGTCCTAACCCATTACTCCCTGCTCCAGGACAGGAAGGATTTTCACTAAGTATGGGGAGACAGGTCAGGATGAAGGTGAGTTTTATTTAAATAGTTTCTCTAGGAGGCTTTGTTTATTAATCAGAACAAGGATCCCCTTCAGGCCTGATGAAAGTTTTAAAGGGGTCACTTATGTCCCTACTAGTGGCTGGGGGAACATCTAATCCAAGCCTCCAAAGGACAACAATTCTCCTCTCTTCCCTTCCTCCCTGGATTTTAATGTCTTTTGAGTTGATGCTGGAAAACAATTCCTCTGGTTCAGATGCCAGAAACTGCTTTCATGTCATAAACATTTATGGAACAAGTGGAGAGTGATGAACAATGAATGATATTTTAACTGTGCAACAGTCTGCACCTCATGCATGTGTAAGAGAATAAACTGATAGTAATTTTAACACTCATAGCTGCCATCTCTTGAAATATAAAAGCCCATGAACTGATGGGACCAGATGCCATGATATTAGTTTTCTGAATGTTGAGCTTTAAGCCAACTTTTTCACTCTCCTCTTTCACTTTCATCAAGAGGCTCTTTAGTTCTTCTTCACTTTCTGTCATAAGTGTGGTGTCATCTGCATATCTGAGGTTATTGATATTTCTCCCAGCAATCTTGATTCCAGCTTGTGCTTCATCCAGCCCAGCATTTCTTTGGATTAAGGGGCTTGAAATCACTGCTCTATTCTTCATCTTGTCATCATCTTACATACTTTCAATAGTGGTCAGTAAAACCTCTGTGTCCTTAAAGCTCAACTGGTCTGGTCATACTCTTCAAGCCCTTGGGGTAGTAACTTCATCCTTCACTTAGGGTTGCTGTGTTAGCTTTGTTCTTTTTGCCTTTCAGTCCTTCAGTAACTCTTTAACCAACTCATTTTATTACATTTTTTAACTCAAAGGACTAATTGCATTATTCCTGGCAGAGGGCTACTCAGCCACATTAAATAACTAAATAATGCCATTTTCAGCAATATGGGTGGACCTAGAGATTGTCACACTGGGTAAAGTATGTCAGAGAAAGACAAATGTCATATGATATTGCTTATACATGGAATTTTTTAAAGTAGTGCAAATAAACCTATCTACAAAACAGAAATAGCAGAGTTCAGAAGGGAGGGAACACTTGAATGCCAATGGCCAGTTCATGTTGATGCATGTCAAAGGCCATCACAATATTGTAAAATAATTATCCTCCAATTAAATTAGCTTAAAAAAGAAAAGAAAAGGTTAAGACTCACAGAATATAGGTTGGGGTTTGAAAAGTACTACAAACAACAAAGGGAGAAAAAGTGAGGATAGAGATTTCTCAGTTTCACGTGACATGATGAAAAGATTACTATTTCCTGAAAAGAAGCACATCATGTGAGGAGAAATTGAGAAAACCTAATCACTAAGTTTATTACATACACACAAATATCTGTGTTTTTCATACACCATGTCCTGTACCCACATCTTTGGCAGCAACTCTGATAGTGTATCCCCTGTACACTACATGCCATGAGTTCAAGTTAATATTATTTTTGCTACTGTCTGAATATTTTAAACAATCCTAGCAATCACTTCCACGTTGTCTAATCCACCTCTGCTCACATCAGTTCAGTTCATTCGCTCAGTCGTGTCCAGCTCTTTGCAACCCCATGGACTGCGGCACGCCAGGCCTCCCTGTCCATCACCAACCTAAGTTTACTCAAACTCATGTCCATTGAGTTGATGATGCCATCCAACCATCTCATCTTCAGTCACCCCTTCTCCTCCCACCTTCAATCTTTCCCAGCATCAGGGTCTTTCCCAATGAGTCAGTTCTTCGCATCAGGTGGCCAAAGTATTGGAGTTTCAGCTTCAACATCAGTCCTTGCAATGAATATTTAGAACTGATTTCCTTTAGGATGGACTGGTTGGATCTCCTTGCAGTCCAAGGGACTCTCAAGAGTCTTCTCCAACAGTTCAAAAGCATCAATTCCTCGGTGCTCAGCTTTCTTTATAGTCCAACTCTCACATCCATACATGACCACAGGAAAAACCATAGCCTTAACTAGACGGACCTTTGTTGGCAAAGTAATGTCTCTGCTTTTTAATATGCTGTCTAGGTTGGTCATAACTTTCCTTCCAAGGAGCAAGAGTCTTCTAATCTCATGGCTGCAGTCACCATCTGCAGTGATTTTGGAGCTCTAGAAAATAAAGTCTGTCACTGTTTCCATTGCTTCTTCATCTATTTGCAATGAAGTGATGGGACCAGATGCCATGATCTTAGTTTTCTGAAAAGGGGCTTCCCTGATAGCTCAGTTGGTACATGGACAGGAAGAGGATAAAGAGAAAAGACTGAAGTTCTAGATCATCTGAGAGACCCAGGAGGAATAATTCTGAGACACTTGTTAGATTTACAGATCTGTGCTGCTTGGACACCTTTGGAAAAAGAGAGAGAGCTGGAAACAAAGGAAATAAGTAAATGGGCGTTGAGCACTGTGTCCATATTTTGGATTGAAGCAATTCATTTCTAAGATTGTACACCCCACTTCCTTCACCAGTATTTCTCACTGTAACAAATTCTGTCTGTTTAGAATTGTTCCCTCAGTGGTTTCTGTGTTATTCACCTGTATCTATACACTCTTACTTTATAAAACTTCACAGAAAAGTGTAAAGGAGCAAGAATGTTAGAGATAATACATCCATGATCTCAGTAAAATACCACCTACCTCTTTAGAGATAATATAGAATGAGAAATTCTCTTTCCCCTCAAAGAAAATATATGATTCAAAGTTAAAGAATTTAAGATATATATATTTATTTTATTCAAATACAATTCTAGATATTTCCTTCATTTAGAATATTTACAAACCTCTATGAAATGCAGGACTGTATAATCTGAATTTTAAATTAAAAATGAATGTTTCCAACCAGGACACACTCTAATATGACACTCAGAGTTTTATTTTTTTTTATTGAGATTTTTTTCTTTATTGAGAAACTTAAGACTTGGGTACATCAAATAAAACCAATTTCGGGGGTGGGGGGGGAAGCAAAACCCACAATAGAAAAAAAAGTTAACACTGTCTGGGCCACATCAGAACCCAGAGAATATATTCTTTAAATTGAAAAATTCTAGGTGCTTCATAATTGACCTTTTGATACAAAATGACCTATTAAATTTGCAATTGTGGTTCTTGGTGTTGAGGTCCATAGGACAAGCTAGGAAGTCTTCAAACCTTGAGCTGAATTCCATGAGGGTTTATTTGGCTTTTGAATCGGTTCGTCCTTGTCTAAGAGGTAGCAGCAGCAACAGCGCCCACCTTCTGAGCAGCTTCTTTCTTGGCATGATGAGCCTGAAGGACCGCCACAGCCTCATCCACCTTGGAGCGGAGAGACTCAGGGGACTCCAGCATGTGCAGCAGCTCTGAGTTGTCGATCTCCAGCAGCATCCCAGTTATCTTCCCAGCCAGGTTCGAGTGCATCGTCTGGATGAGTGGGAACAGACGTTCACCCAGCATCTGCTTCTGTTCCTGGGCGGGGGGGCTACAGCCAGCATGGAGGTGGTCAGTGGCTCCTGCCCCTGCACGTGGACCGCAGGCTGGGGTGCCTGCAGGGGCTGGATGGCTGGGTGAGGACTGCGGACGCTGGAGGCATATTTGTAAGGTGCAACAGCCGGAGGAGCAGCAGCAGCAGCAGCGGCACGGGTCGCTAAGTTCTGCACAGCTGTGGGAACACCTCCAGACTGGCAGCTGTCAGTCAGCCCTTGCTGGGCGGCACCAGCCCCACCAAAGTCCATAGCCAAGCGGTCCGGGCACTCAGACCCGACTCTCTGAGCGGTGGTAGGGAGGTCGCGAGAGGCCGGAGCATTACCAGTTGGAGCCAGATGGCGAAGAGCTGGACGAGGCCCAGACTGGCGTATAGCACTTGGCATTCCTTGGAAGCCTTGAGGTCTCCCACCTTGCTGCCAGCGTGGATTAGGCCTCATCTGTGCTAACTGGTTAGGTGTGTAATATGGAGGTCTTCCCTGAGCCTGTGGAACTGCTGGCACAAAGTAGCCCCCAGCTGCAGGCTGGAACTGATTTAAGATGGCGTTGGCGGGCAGTGCCCTCATCCCGGCCACCCGCTGCATATATTAGTTGGTCAGGTGAGCCTTTCTCTCTTCCTTTCTCTGGGCCAGAGCGACATAAAGTGGCTTGGAGCCCAGGATGCGTCCATTCATCTCTGTGACTGCTTTGGTTGCATCTTCAGGGGATGAGAAGCAGACAAAGCCAAATCCTTTGTTTCTCCCATCCTCCAGCATCACCTTAGCACTGGTGATTGATCCAAAAGGAGAAAACTCTTTCCTTAACTTTTCGTCATCGATGGTGTCATCCAAGTTCTTAATGTAGAGATTCGCCCCCTGATAGCGACTAATCCTCTCCTGCTTCAGCAGTTCAAATTTTCGCTTTAACTCGGCCTGCCGCTCCACTGTCTTTTGTGCTTAGGGTCTTACCAAATTGGCTAAACAGCTCTTTCAGATTCTCATCATCAACCTCTTCCCCCAAAGTTTTTTATGTAAACATTGGTGAATTCCTTGGCTTTGGCTCCAAGTTCGGCTTCCCGCTCTTTTCGAGACTTGAATCTGCCCACAAACACTTTGCGGTCATTGAGGAGCATGCCGTTCATCTTCTCGATGGCCTTGTCGGCGGCCTCCTGGGTCTCGAAGTGGACAAAGGCATAACCCTTAGAGCCGTTCTCATCACACACCACTTTGCAGGACAGAATGTTCCCAAAAGCAGAAAAAGTATCATAAAGTGCCTTGTTATCTATAGATTTGTCCAGGTTCTTGATGAAGACGTTTCCCACACCAGATTTTCTCAGAGACGGATCCCTCTGAGACCACATGATCCGGATCGGCTTTCCCTTAATTACATCAAAGTTCATGGTGTCCAAGGCCCGCTCAGCGTCAGCTGGCTGCTGGAAGTTGACGTAGGCATAACCCAGGGAGCAGCGGGTGATCATATCGCGGCAGATCCGGATGGACAGCACAGGCCCCGCAGGACTGAACTTTTCGTACAGCATGGCCTCGGTGACGTCCGAGTGCAGGTCACCCACGTACAGGGAGACCATGGGGTAGCTGCTGGCCGCAGCGTTCATCTCCCCAGGCCCCACCACCCCGAGCCCCACCAGGAGGACTTCTTAAGAGGGACCGCACAGGACAAAGGGGGCTCCTCTCGGAGCCGTGGCCCACGCCGCGGCTCACAGGTGGCAGTGAAGCTCGGAGAAGCTGGGAGTCGGCTCCGAGGGCCGGAGAGGAGTTCGGTGACAGCTCGGATGAGACTGCCAAACCACAGACAAAAGGCTCTCAAAAACAATATGGCCCTCCCTGGGAGTTTTCAATTTTTCGGCTGTCCTGGTCTGAAGCTCCCAATTTCAAAAAAAAAAAAAAAAAGGAAAAAAATTAAAACGGGGACTCCCCTCCGAATGACAAAAAAATTTCCAGAGGCAACCCAGCGGTGCCCACGGCGGCCTCCGGGACGCGCGTTTCTCTATAAATGTAGGCCTCGGGCTCCCGGCGGTTTAAGATTACAGCAGCCCGGGGAAGAGGGAAACCAAATATTTGTCGGTGCCGACTCGGCAAGCCCCTGGCGGCCCGAGCGCGCAGCCGCCTCCCACGCCGGGCCGGCGAAGGGCAGCGCGGACACGTGGGGCGGGGAGGCCGGCGCGCGGGGGGCGAGGGCGGCGGGCACGGGGCTGCCACGCGGCGCAACCGGGCGGCGGCGCGTGGACGCGGGCGCGCAGGCGGCTCACCACCAGACCGACGGACGGGGACCGACAGACGCCCAGGTGCGGCGGGGGCGGTCAGGCGGGAAGCGTGCGAAAGTGACTTCCCCGCGGTTTCTCCGAAGAGGATTCGTTTTTTTCTTTTTCTTTCTCTTTCTTTTTTTTTAAATTTTAAAGCGTTTTAGGGTTGTTTTTTTTTTTTTTTTTCTTCTTCAGGCTACTAGGCCCGAAAGTGGTGGAGGCTGCGGCGACCCGGGGCGGAGAGAGCGACACTCAGAGTTTTAGATAATCCTTTGTTTCTTCTGTCTTCCTTACTTCATGAAATAAGTGATTACTCAAATATCAGGATTATCTTTTTTTAATATTCTTTATTTATTTACTTATTTGTGCCAGGTCTTAGTTGTGGGCACACAGGATCTTTGATCTCCCTTGCAGATAAGGGATCTTTATTTGGGGGATGTGGGATCTAGTTCCTGGAGCAGGGATTGAACCAGTGCGTCCTGCATTAAGATTGCAGAGTCTTAGCCACTGGAACACTAGGGAAGTCCCCAGGGTTGTTTTCCTAAAAGACATTTAGTATAGACTTCATACCTTTGACTTTGAAGCTAAGTCACTTCAGTTGTGTCTGACTCTTTGTGACCCTATGGACTGTAGCCCACCAGGCTTCCCTGTCCATAGGATTCTCCAGGCAAGAGTACTGGAGTGGGTTGCCATGCTGCCCTCCAGGGGATCTTCCTGACCCAGGGATGGGACACATGTCTCTTATGCTTCCTGCGTTGGCAGGCAGGTTCTTTTACCACTAATGCCAGCTGGGAAACCCCATCTTTGACTTTGATGGGCTTCAGATTTTGATCAGCATGGTTTAACTAAGCACTCATGATCATACAGCATTGGTGACTACAAATGTGGTGTTAGTGTACAGAGCACTGTCAATTTTTACACAATAACAAAATTTAATAATCCTTCTTTAAGGTTTTAAATTATATATAGGATTATTTGTTTCACTACTGTCTCAGTTAAATGTTTGATGTGAGAAACCAATGTACTATTTTTGGACTTTATTCTGTGCTGGCAGATAATACAACTTCATTGTCTTTTCATCAGTTTACTGAAGTGATTGACAAAATTGCATATATTTGAGTGTTGCCACATGAAGATTTTCTAAAGGTGTACAAAGTGATCATTTAATACAGAGAGACCTTGGGGATGATTACAGTCAAGTTAATTAGCATACCTGTCACCTCACAGAGTTCCTATTTGTGTGTATAGAAACAGTTAAGTAGATCTCTCTTAGCAGATTTTAAGAAAACATCCAGAATTTTTAGCTGTTTTTTTTTAACTTATTCATCTATCAATAGACACTTACCTGTATTTTCACGATTTCAAATGACAGCACAATGACAAGGAAATGCACATAGCTCTTTGAGGTTCTGATTTATCTCGTTGGCATCTACCTTGAAGTGGGGTTGCTGGAGCCTATGGTAGATCTATTTCAATTAGTTTCAATTTTTAATTTTTAAGAAATCTCCATTCTGTTTTCTGTTACGACTGTACCAATATTCATTATCACTGATCAGGTATAAGTTTTCCCTTACTTCCACATCCTCACCAACATTTGTTTTCTTTTAAGCTTTTTCTTTAAAAAGTCATCCAAAGAGATGTGAGTTGAACTTTAATTTAGCTATGGACTTGCATTTGCAATATTAACTCCTGTTGTCTGCCTTTTGGTATACCTGATGGTCTGGTTCTCCTGATCATAAACCCACCTATTTGCAGATGAGGAGTTCAGCACCAAGGAAGGTCCCACAGTGAGGTCAGGACCCAGCCTTCTTAGATCGAGTTAACAGATTTTCATCTGAACCCTTCCTGGTAAAGGAATCACAATTCTCTAATTCTGCTGCCTGAAAGTAACTCAGCTTCATTATTTTAGCAGGTCACATTCTGACAGAATGTGGTCTGCTGGAGAAGGGAATGGCAAACCACTTCAGTATTCTTGCCTTGAGAATCCCATGAACAGTATGAAAAGGCAAAATGATAGGATACTGAAAGAGAAACTCCCCAGGTCAGTAGGCGCCCAATATGCTTCTGGAGATTAGTAGAGAAATAACTCCAGAAAGAATGAAAGGATGGAGCCAAAGCAAAAACAATACCCAGCTGTGGATGTGACTGGTGATAGAAGCAAGGTCTGATGCTGTAAAGAGCAATATTGCATAGGAACCTGGAATGTCAGGTCCATGAATCAAGGCAAATTGGAAGTGGTCAAACAAGAGATGGCAAGAGTGAATGTCGACATTCTAAGAATCAGTGAACTGAAATGGACTGGAATGGGTGAGTTTAACTCAGATGACCATTATATCTACTACTGCGGGCAGGAATCCCTCAGAAGAAATGGAGTAGCCATCATGGTCAACAAAAGAGTCAGAAATGCAGTATATGGATGGAATCTCAAAAATGACAGAATGATCTCTGTTCATTTCCAAGGCAAACCATTCAATATCACAGTGATCCAAGTCTATGCCCCAACCAGTAACGCTGAAGAAGCTGAGGTTGAACAGTTCTATGAAGACCTACAAGACCTTTTAAAACTAACACCCAAAAAAGATGTCCTTTTCATTATAGGGTACTCGAATGCAAAAGTAGGAAGCTAAGAAACACCTGGAGTAACAGGCAAATTTGGCCTTGGAATACAGAATGAAGCAGGGCAAAGACTAATAGAGTTTTGCCAAGAAAATGCACTGGTCACAGCAAACGCCCTCTTCCAACAACACAAGAGAAGACTCTACACATGGACATCACCAGATGGTCAACACCAAAATCAGATTGATTATATTCTTTGCAGTCAAAGATGGAGAAGCTCTATACAGTCAGCAAAAACAAGACCAGGAGCTGACTGTGGCTCAGACCATGAACTCCTTATTGCCAAATTCAGACTTAAATTGAAGAAAGTAGGGGAAACCACTAGACCATTCAGGTATGACCTAAATCAAATTCCTTATGATTATACAGTGGAAGTGAGAAATAGATTAAAGGGCCTAGGTCTGATAGACAGAGTGCCTGATGAACTATGGAATGAGGTTCATGACATTGTACAGGAGACAGGGATCAAGATCATCCCCATGGACAAGAAATGCAAAAAAGCAAAACGGCTGTCTGGGGAGGCATTACAAATAGCTGTGAAAAGAAGAGAAGCAAAAAGCAAAGGAGAAAAGGAAAGATATAAGCATCTGAATGCAGAGTTCCGAAGAATAGCAAGGAGAGATAAGAAAGCCTTCCTCAGAGATCAATGCAAAGAAATAGAGGAAAACAACAGAATGGGAAAGACTAGAGATCTCTCCAAGAAAATCAGAGATTCCAAAGGAACATTTCATGCAAAGATGGGCTCGATAAAGGACAGAAATGGTATGGACCTAACAGAAGCAGAAGATATTAAGAAGAGGTGGCAAGAATACACAGAAGAACTGTACAAAAAAGATCTTCACAACCCAGATAATCATGATGGTGTGATCACTCACCTAGAGCCAGACATCCTGGAATGTGAAGTCAAGTGGGCCTTAGAAAGCATCACTACGAACAAAGCTAGTGGAGGTGATGGAATTCTAGTGGAGCTATTCCAAATCCTGAAGGATGACACTGTGAAAGTGCTGCACTCAATATGCCGGCAAATTTGGAAAACTCAGCAGTGGCCACAGGACTGGAAAAGGTCAGTTTTCATTCCAGTCCCAAGGAAAGGCAATGCCAAAGAATGCTCAAACTACCACACAATTGCACTCATCTCACATGCTAGTAAAGTAATGCTCAAAATTCTCCAAGCCAGGCTTCAGCAATATGTGAACCGTGAACTTCCTGATATTCAAGCTGGTTTTAGAAAAGGCAGAGGAACCAGAGATCAAATTGCCAACATCCGCTGCATCATGGAAAAAGCAAGAGAGTTCCAGAAAAACAGCTATTTCTGCTTGATTGACTATGCCAAAGCCTTTGACTGTGTGGATCACAATAAACTGTGGAAAATTCTGAAAGAGATGGGAATACCAGACCACCTGATCTGCCTCTTGAGAAATTTGTATGCAGGTCAGGAAGCAACAGTTAGAACTGGACATGGAACAACAGACTGGTTCCAAATAGGAAAAGGAGTTCGTCAAGGCTGTATATTGTCATCCTGTTTATTTAACTTATATGCAGAGTACATCATGAGAAACGCTGGACTGGAAGAAACACAACTGGAATCAAGATTGCCAGGAGAAATATCAATAACCTCAGATATGCAGATGACACCATCCTTATGGCAGAAAGTGAAGAGGAACTAAAAAGCCTCTTGATGAAAGTGAAAGTGGAATTTTTAATAGTTTTTCTCCTGTAATTGAGATCTAATCTTACTGCATTGTGGTCAGAAAAGATGCTTGGAATGATTTCAATTTTTTTGAATTTACCAAGGTTAGATTTATGGCCCAGGATGTGATCCATCCTGGAGAAGGTTCCGTGTGCACTTGAGAAAAAGGTGAAATTCATTGTTTTGGGATGAAATGTCCTATAGATATCAATTAGGTCTAACTGGTGTATTGTATCATTTAAAGTTTGTGTTTCCTTGTTAATTTTCTGTTTAGTTGATCTATCCATAGGTGTGAGTGGGGTATTAAAGTCTCCCACTATTATTGTGTTGTTGTTAATTTCTCCTTTCATACTTGTTAGCATTTGTCTTACATATTGCAGTGCTCCCGTGTTGGGTGCATATATATTTATAATTGTTATATCTTCTTCTTGGATTGATCCTTTGATCATTATGTAGTGACCGCCTTTGTCTCTTTTCACAGCCTTTGTTTTAAAGTCTATTTTATCTGATATGAGTATTGCTACTGCTGCTTTCTTTTGGTCCCTATTTGTATGGAAAATCTTTTTCCAGCCCTTCACTTTCAGTCTGTATGTGTCCCCTGTCTTGCAGACAACATATGTAGGGGTCTTGCTTTTGTATCCATTTGTATCCATTCAGCCAGTCTTTGTCTTTTGGTTGGGGCATTCAACCCATTTATGTTTAAGGTAATTATTGATAAGTATGATCCCGTTGCCATTTACTTTATTGTTTTGGGTTCGAATTTATACACCCTTTTTGTGTTTCCTGTCTAGAGAGTATCCTTTAGTATTTGTTGGAGAGCTGGTTTGGTGGTGCTGAATTCTCTCAGCTTTTGCTTGTTTGTAAAGCTTTTGATTTCTCTTTCATATTTGAATGAGATCCTTGCTGGGCACAATAATCTGGGCTGTAGATCACACCAGTCAGAATGGCTGTGATCCAAAAGTCTACAAGCAATAAATGCTGGAGAGGGTGTGGAGAAGAGGGAACCCTCTTACACTGTTGGTGGGAATGCAAACTAGTACAGCCACTATGGAGAACAGTGTGGAGATTCCTTAAAAAACTGGAAATAGAACTGCCTTATGACCCAGCAATCCCACTGCTGGGCATACACACCAAGGAAACCAGAATTGAAAGAGACACGTGTACCCCAATGTTCATCGCAGCACTGTTTATAATAGCCAGGACATGGAAGCAACCTAGATGTCCATCAGCAGACGAATGGATAAGAAAGCTGTGGTACATATACACAATGGAGTATTACTCAGCCATTAAAAAGAATACATTTGAATCAGTTCTAATGAGATGGATGAAACTGGAGCCTATTATACAGAGTGAAGTAAGCCAGAAAGAAAAACACCAATACAGTATACTAACTCATATGTATGGAATTTAGAAAGATGGTAACAATAACCTTGTATACGAGACAGCAAAAGAGACACTGATGTATAGAACAGTCTTTTGGACTCTGTGGGAGAGGGAGAGGGTGGGATGATTTGGCAGAATGGCATTGAAATATGTATAATATCATATATGAAATGAGTCACCAGTCCAGGTTCGATGCATGATACTGGATGCTTGGGGCTGGTGCACTGGGACGACCCAGAGGGATGGTGTGGGGAGGGAGGAGGGAGGAGGGTTCAGGATGGGGAACACATGTATACCTGTGGTGGATTCATTTCGATATATGGCAAAACCAATACAATATTGTAAAGTTAAAAAATAAACTAAAATTTAAAAAAATTAAATTATATTAAAAAAGAAAGAAAGTGGAGCGTGAAAAAGTTGGCTTAAAGCTCAACATTCAGAAAACGAAGATCATGGCATCCGGTCCCATCACTTCATGGGAAATAGATGGGGAAACAGTGGAAACAGTGTCAGACTTTATTTTTCTGGGCTCCAAAATCACTACAGATGGTGACCGCAGCCATGAAATTAAAAGATGCTTACTCCTTGGAAGGAAAGTTATGACCAACCTAGATAGCATATTCAAAAGCAGAGACATTACTTTGCCAACAAAAGTCCGTCTAGTCAAGGCTATGGTTTTTCCTGTGGTCATGTACAGATATGAGAGTTGGACTGTGAAGAAGGCTGAGAGCTTTTGAACTGTTGGAGAAGTGTTGGAAAAGACTCTTGAGAGTCCCTTGGACTGCAAGGAGATCCAACCAGTCCATTCTGAAGGAGATCAGTCCTGGGATTTCTTTGGAAGGAATGATGCTGAAGCTGAAACTCCAATACTTTGGCCACCTCATGCAAAGAGTTGACTCATTGGAAAAGACTCTGATGCTGCGAGGGATTGGGGGCAGGAGAAGGGGATGACAGAGGATGAGATGGCTTGATGGCATCACTGACTCAATGGACGTGAGTCTGAGTGAACTCCGGGAGTTGGTGATGGGCAGGGAGGCCTGGCGTGCTGCGAATCATGGGGTCGCAAAGAGTCGGACACGGCTGAGCAACTGATCTGATCTGATCTGATCTGATTCTGATTTAACTGAGAAAAATTTCTAAATAGTATAATGTAAACACCTCTGGGCTATTTTCTGATCTAAATTTGTGATAATAATTGAATCTTCCTAATAGGATTATTGAAAGAAAGTCTTAAAAATCATTTATACTTCTGAAACAAGTGGTTTTCAGTTCCAGTTGGTCAATAATTTATGTGTTGTTTTTGTTATTGTTCAGTCACTAAGCCAGCCCCCACTCTTTGCAACCCCATGGACTGTAGCCTGCAAGGCTTCTTAGTCCATGGGGTTTTCCAGGCAATAATACTGGAGTGGGTTGCCTTTTCCTTCTCCAAATTTATGTGTGCCTTTTTAAAAATACTCAGTTACCCCAGCCTCAGCGTAGAACCAATTTCAGGATCTACTTGTGAGTTAACCGGTCACCCTAATGTGAAGCTGGGCTTGATAAACACTGTCAAAGATCATAGCCCAACACTTAGTAAAAGCTCCATTAGTATTATGAATTAATGCTATCATCAATAACCCCTACCTATTTTTAAAATACAAACATTGAATAATATTTGATTCAGATTTCATATTTCATAGAGACTAGAAAATTTAACAATAAAATTTAACTTTTCTTGGAATCTGAGCTCCATCTCTTTCTTGAGCATACACGTCCCCAAAAGTAACCAGTGTCATGGAGTTGATGGGTATGTTTCCTTGTCAAAGTTTTCATATCAGTATTCATTTATGTATCCATAACTAGCTTTTATAAAATTTTCTCTAAACAGAATATTGTCTATATTGCCCCTGAAATAGACTTGTTTACCACAAAATTATGGTCAAGTCTCTTGGCAAAGAACATTTAACTACTTCAAACGTTTTCCTGACACACCTTATTACATAAGAAAAGACAACATTTGCACCAGTTCATAAATTTACATTTATAAAAGTACTGTAAATTGGATAAATTTAAAATGTATCTTTCATATGTATTTTAAATGCAATAATATATACTTTCAGTTCAGTTCAGTTCAGTTGCTCAGTCTTGTCCGACTCTTTGCAACCCCATGAATCACAGCACGCCAGGCCTCTCTGTGCATCACCAACTCCCGGAGTTCACTCAGACTCACGTCCATCGAGTCAGTGATGCTATCCAGCCATCTCATCCTCTGTCGTCCCATTCTACTCCTGCCCCCAATCCCTCGCAGCATCAGAGTCTTTTCCAGTGAGTCAACTCTTAGCATGAGGTGGCCAAAGTACTGGAGTTTCAACTTTAGCATCATTCCTTCCAAAGAAATCCCAGGACTGATCTCCATCAGAATGGACTGGTTGGATCTCCTTGCAGTCCAAGGGACTCTCAAGAGTCTTCTCCAACACCACAGTTCAGAAGCATCAGTTCTTTGGTGCTCAGCTTTCTTCACAGTTCAACTCTCACATCCATACATGTCCACTGGAAAAACCATAGCCTTGACTAGACGGACATTTGTTGGCAAAGTAATGTCTCTGCTTTTGAATATACTATCTAGGTTGGCCATAACTTTATTTCCAAGGAGTAAGCATCTTTTAATTTCATGGTTGCAATCACCATCTGTAGTGATTTTGGAGCCCAAAAAAATGAAGTCTGAAACTGTTTCCACTCTTTCCCCATCTATTTCCCATGAAGTGATGGGACCAGATGCCATGATCTTAGTTTACTGAATGTTGAGCTTTAAGCCAACTTTTTCACTCTCCACTTTCACTTTCATCAAGAGGCTTTTGAGTTCCTCTTCACTTTCTGCCATAAGGGTGGTGTCATCTGCATATCTGAGGTTATTGATATTTCTCCTGGCAATCTTGATTCCAGCTTGTGCTTCTTCCAGCCCAGCATTTCTCATGATGTACTCTGCATAGACGTTAAATAAGCAGGGTGACAATATACAGCCTTGATGTACTCCTTTTCCTATTTGGAACCAGTTTGTTGTTCCATGTCCAGTTCGAACTGTTGCTTCCTGACCTGCATATAGGTTTCTCAAGAGGCAGGTCAGGTGGTCTGGTATTCCCATCTCTTTCAGAATTTTCCACAGTTTATTGTGATCCACACAGTCAAAGGCTTTGGCATAGTCAATAAAGCAGAAATAGATGTTTTTCTGGAACTCCCTTGCTTTTTCCATGATCCAGCGGATGTTGGCAATTTGATCTCTGGTTCCTCTGCCTTTTCTAAAACCAGCTTGAACATCAAGAAGTTCACGGTTCACGTATTGCTGAAGCCTGGCTTGGAGAATTTTCAGCATTACTTTACTAGCATGTGAGATGAGTGCAATTGTGCGGTAGTTTGAGCCTTTCTTTGGGATTGGAATGAAAACTGACCATTTCCAGTCCTGTGGCCACTGCTGAGGTTTCCAAATTTGCTGGCATAGTGAGTGCAGCACTTTCACGGCATCATCTTTCAGGATTTGAAATAGCTCAACTGGAATTCCATCACCTCCACTAGCTTTGTTTGTAGTGATGCTTTCTAAGGCCCACTTGACTTCACATTCCAGGATGTCTGGCTCTAGGTCAGTGATCACACCATCGTGATTATCTGGGTAGTGAAGATCTTTTTTGTACAGTTCTGTGTATTCCTGCCTCCTTTTCTTAATATCTTCTTCTTCTGTTAGGTCCATACCATTTCTGTCCTTTATCGAGCCCATCTTTGCATGAAATGTTCCCTTGGTATCTCTAATTTTCTTGAAGAGATCTCTAGTCTTTCCCATTCTGTTGTTTTTCTCTATTTCTTTGCATTGATCGCTGAGGAAGCCTTTCTTATCTCTCCTTGCTATTCTTTGGAACTCTGCATTCAGATGCTTGTATCTTTCCTTTTCTCCTTTGCTTTTCGCTTCTCTTCTTTTCACAGCTATTTGTAAGGCTTCCGCAGACAGCCGTTTTGCTTTTTTGCATTTCTTTTCCATGGGGATGGTCTTGATCCCTGTCTCCTGTACAATGTCACAAACCTCCATCCATAGTTCATCAGGCACTCTATCTATCAGATCTAGCCCCTTAAATCTATTTCTCACTTCCACTGTATAATCATAAAGGGATTTAATTTAGGTCATACTTAAATGGTCTAGTGGTTTTCCCCACTTTCTTCAACTGAATTTGGCAAGAAGGAGTTCATGATCTGAGCCACACTCAGCTCCTGGTCTTGTTTTTGCTGACTGTATAGAGCTTCTCCCTCTTTGGCTGCAAAGAATATAAACAATCTGATTTTGGTGTTGCCCATCTGGTGATGTCCATGTGTAGAGTCTTCTTTTGTGTTGTTGGAAGAGGGTGTTTGCTATGACCAGTGCGTTCTCTTGGCAAAACTCTATTAGTCTTTGCCCTGCTTCATTCCATATTCAAAGGCCAAATGCATGTTATGGTTTATATATTAAATAAATATTTAACTTACATTATATATATTATATTTTTATTCATATCAGTTTCTGCTTACAACAATCCTATGAAAATTCTTGTCCCACTCTCTGTATTACACAAATGGGAATTTGCATATAATATGTGAGTGGGAATTGTTGTTCGAGTTCTAACAATTAGT
Source organism: Bubalus bubalis (assembly GCF_019923935.1). Classification (NCBI taxonomy): domain Eukaryota; kingdom Metazoa; phylum Chordata; class Mammalia; order Artiodactyla; family Bovidae; genus Bubalus; species Bubalus bubalis. The sequence continues at coordinate 97,099,809 of NC_059165.1, read as the reverse complement.
TTCACTAATTAATATTAGTGTTAGCTTATATTTGTATCAGGGCTTTCCTGGTGGCTCAGATGGTAAAAGAATCTACCTGCAATGTGAGAGACCTGTGTTCGACCCCTGGGTTGGGAAGATACCCTGGAGAAGAGCATGGTAACCCACTCCAATTTTCTTGCCCGAAGAATCCCATGGAATAGGAGCCTGGCAGGCTACAATTCATGGAGTTCCAAAGGGTCGGACACAACTAAGCAACTAAGTAAAGCAGCACAGCATATTTGTTTTAATACAAAAATCATTTCTGTCAACTGCATCCTGTTTTATTAAGTACAATTTTAAAAAATCCTTGATGTCTGTCTGATTTTAATTTCATAGTAGCTTCACATGGCATTTTTCTCTTGTATAGGAAATATTATCAAACTTAGATTCAAAACTGGACTGCAAAATGCATGACTATGCAATCAGTTCAGTTCAGTCACACAGTCTTTTCTGACACTTTGCAACCTCAAGGACTGCAGCACACCAAGCTTTCCTGTTCATTACCAACACCTGGAGCCTGCTCAAACTCATGTCCATCGAGTCCGTGATGCCATCCAACCATCTCAATCCTCCGTTGTCCCCTTCTCCTCCTGCCTTCAATCTTTCCTAGCATCAGGGTCTTTTCCAATGAGTCAGTTCTTCTTTACATCAGGTGGCGAAAGTATTGGAGTTTCAGCTTCAGCATCAGTTCTTCCACGGAATATTCAGGACTGATTTCCTTTAGGATTGACTAGTTGGATATCCTTGCAATCCAAAGGACTCTCAAGAGTCCTCCCCAATACCGCAGTTCAAAAGCATCAATTCTTCAGTACACAGCTTTCTTTATGGCCCAGCTCTCACATCCAACATGACTACTGGAAAAACCATAGCTTTGACTAGATGGACCTTTGTGACTAAATGGACTGAGTGACTAAGCACAGCACAGTACCCCTCCCAGTTCCTCAGCAATCACTGTGGGAGGTGGCGTATCACAGTTTTGGGAGCCCTCATTCACATTTGTGAGGTTCCCTGGTGGTCTAGTGCTAGGATTTGGCACTTTCACCACCACAGCCCGAGTTCAATTCCTGGTCTGGGAAGCCTTTTTTGGGCATCCCAGGTGGCTCAGTGGTAAAGAATTCACCTACCAGTGCAGGAGCCACAGAAGACATAGGTTCAATCCCTCAGTCATGAAGAACCCCTGGAGAAGGAAATGGCAACCCACTCCAGTATTCTTGCCTGGGAAATCGCATGAACAGAGGGACCTGGCAGGCTACACTCCATGAGGTTGCAAAGAGTCAGACACAATTTACAGACTAAACAACATTCATATTTGGGGGACCGAAATCACTGATGGCTGTGACATTTCTTATTTATTGATATGGCAGGAGATATTTTCATTACACATGGGGAAGCCTATTTCTTATTCAATATATTTCATTGAATGTTTGTGCTTAGTCACTCAGTCATGTCCAACTCTTTGCAACCCCATGGACTACAGCCCACCAGGCTCCTTTGTCCTTGGGGATTCTCCAGGCAAGAATACTGGAGTAGGTTGCCACGCTCTTCTCCAGGGGATCTTTCTGACCCAGGGATCAAATCCACGTCTCCCACATTTCAGGTGGATTCTTTACCATCTGAGCCACCAGAGAAGCCCATTTTTCTGTGATCATAGATTGTCATCACAAAAGTTCCTTGCTGTCCTAACATTCTTCAGACCAGTGTAATGAAAAAGGTAAGTAACATAGAAACCAGTGGGAAAAAACAGTATAAAAACAAAGATGAACAAACAAAAAAACTGGATTTGAGACACTCAGAAATATTGCTGAAGGTACCAGGGCCTATGACCCCAATACTCAGCTATAAAATGGGACACATTGTTAGGGTCCAGAAGGGGCTGATAGGGTATTGTTTAAAAATGGCCCATTGTGGTGACCTGGCAAGCAAAGGATGAAGTCACAGTGGCTACATTGCCTTGGTGACACCCTCTTTTTTCCTTAAGACAAGATCCTGTTTTTCCCTGCTGGTGCCAGTTTCTCAAGACTACATGACCACCCAACCATAAGACCCCTCTGACTACATGAACACAAGACCCCAGCTGCATGCTAAAGATAAACTAAGGACCCCCTCCCTTCAGGGCACAATTTCCTATCGATAGGGTATAAGTTGGCTGTAAAGGGAGAGCACTGGTTTCTCTCTAAAGCCAGTCACTTTCTTTATTCCTATAATAAATCTCTTTCTGCCTAAATACCCAGCTAGCTCTCTTTTGATCTGACTCACCTTACACATTTGGGTCAGTTCTAATGACGTTGATGAACCTGAAGTCTATCATACAGAGTTAAAGCAAGAGAAAGACAAATACTGTATATTAATGCATCTATATGAAATTTAGAAAGATGGTACTGATGATTCTACATGAAAGTCAGCAAAGGAGACACAAATATAAAGAACAGACTTTTGGATCAAATGTGAATATTTTGTTTGTGAATTGCTAGAATCCAAAATATGGACACAGTGTTGCATGCCCATTTGTTTGTTTCCTTTCTTTCAATCTTCTCTTCTTTTTCAAAAGGTGTCAAAGCTATATGGACCCACAGAATCTAACAAATGACTCAGAATTCTTCCTCATGGGACTCTCAGATGAACAGAACAGCAGCCTTTGTTCTTTATCCTCTTCCTATCCATGTACCTTGTGACCATGCTTGGGAACCTGCTCATCTTTCTGGCTGTCACCTCTGAGCCCCACCTCCACACTCCCGTGACTTCTTCCTCTCCAACTTATCCTTGGCTGACATCAGTTTCACCTCCACCACAATCCCGAAAATGATTCTGGACATTCAGACTCACTGCAGGGTCATCTCCTATGCAGGATGCCTGACACAGGTGTCCTTTTTTATGCTTTTAAAGGTGTTTGGATAGTCTCTCCCTGACTGTGATGACCTATGACCGGTTTGTAGCCATCTGTAACCCTCTGCATTACTTGGTCATAATGAACACACGTCTCCGTGGCTTATTGGTTTGGTATCACTTTTCATTAGTCTCTTGGTTTCCCAGATGCACAATTCAATGGTGTTAAAATTCACCTACTTCACATGTGGAAATTTTCTCATTTCTTTTGTGAGCCTTCTCAACTCTTCGACTTTGCATGTTCTGACACTTTCACCAATAACACAGTTGTGTATTTTGGTGCCATCTCTGGTTTTCTCCCTATCTCAGGCATCTTTTTCTCATATTATAAAATTGTTTCCTCTATTCTAAGGGTCCCTTCATCAGGTGGGGGGAATAAATCTTTCTCCACCTGTGGCTCTCACCTGGCAGTTGTTTGCTTATTTTATGAAACAGGTCTTGTGTACCTCAGCTTAGCTATCTCACAATCTTGCAGGAAGGATACAGCAGCCTCAGTGATGTACACTGTGCTCACCCCCATGCTGAACCCCTTCATCTACAACGTGAAGAACAAAGATGTCAAAAGGGTCATGTGGAGGTCTGTCAGCAAAACAATCTGTTTCTAAAAAATGTTTTGTTTTGGGTTTTTTTAGTGGATGGGATATAGAATACGAATCTATATTTTTAAATTAATTTATTTTAATTGGAGGCTAATTATTTTACAATATTGTAGTGCTTTCTTCCATACCTTGACATGAATCAGCCATGGGTGTACATGTGACCCCATTCTGAGCCCCCCTCCCACTTCTCTCCCCATCACATCCCTTGGGGTCATCCCAGTGCACTGGCTGTGAGCACCCTGTCTCATGCATCGAACCTGGACTGGCGATCTATTTCACATATGATAATATACATGTTTCAATGCTATTCTCTCATATCATCCCACCCTTGCCTCCTCCCACAGAGTTCAAAAGTCTGTTCTTTACATCTGTGTCCCTTTCACTGTCTCGCATATAAGGTCATTGTTACCATCTTTCTAAATTCCATATATATGCATTAATATACTGTCTTGGTTTTTTGTTTTTTTCTGAGTTACTTCGCTCTGTTTAATAGGCTCCAGTTTTATCCACCTCATTAGAATTGATTCAAATGCATTCTTTTTAATAGCTGAGTAATATTCCATTGTGTATATGTACCATGGCTTTCTTATCCATTCGTCTGCTGATGGACATCTAGGTTGCTTCCATGCCCTGGCTATTATAAACAGTGCTGTGATGAACATTGGGGTACACGTGTCTCTTTCCCTTCTGGTTTCCTCAGTGAGTATGCCCAGCAGTTGGATTGCTGGGTCGAATGGCAGTTCTATTTCCAGTATTTTAAGGAATCTCCACACTGTTCTCCATAGTGGCTGTACTAGTTTGCATTCCCACCAACAGTGTAAGAGGGTTCCCTCTTCTCCACACCCTCTCCAGCATTTATTGCTTGTAGACTTCTGGATAGCAGCCATTCTGACTGGCATTAGATGGTACCTCATTGTGGTTTTGATTTGTATTTCTCTGATAATGAGTGATGTTGAGCATCTTTTCATGAGCTTGTTAGCCATCTGTATGTCTTCCGTGGAGAAATGTCTGTTTAGTTCTTTGGCCCATTTTTTTGATGGTCTCATTTACTTTTCTGGAATTGAGCTACAGGAGTTGCTTGTATACTTTTGAGATTAATTCTTTGTCAGTTGCTTCATTTGCTATTATTTTCACCCATTCTGAAGGCTATTTTTCACCTTGATTATAGTTTTCTTCATTGTAAAAAAGCTTTTAAGTTGAATTAGGTCCCGTTTTTTATTTTTGCTTTTATTTCCGTTACTCTGGGAGGTGGGTCATAGAGGATCCTGCTGTGATTTATGTCGGACAGTGTTTTGCCTATGTTTTCCTCTAGGAGTTTTATAGTTTCTGGTCTTATATTTAGATCTTTAATCCATTTTGAGTTTATTTTTGTGTATAGTATTAGAAAGTGTTCTGCTGCTGCTGCTAAGTCGCTTCAGTCGTGTCCGACTCTGGGCGACCCCATAGACAGCAGCCCACCAGGCTCCCCCGTGCCTGGGATTCTCCAAGCAAGAACACTGGAGTGGGTTGCCATTTCCTTCTCCAATGCATGAAAGGGAAAAGTGAAAGTGAAGTCGCTCAGTCGTATCTGACTCTTTGCGACCCCATGGTCTGCAGCCTACCAGGCTCCTCCATCCATGGGATGAAAGTGTTCTAGTTTCATTCTTTTACAAGTGGTTGACCAGTTTTCCCAGTACCACTTGTGAAAGAGATTATCCTTTCTCCATTGTATATTCTTGCCTCTTTTGTCAAAGATAAGGTGTCCATAGGTGCGTGGATTTATCTCTGGGCTTTCTATTTTGTTCCATTGATCTATGTCTTTGTGCCAGTACCATACTGTCTTGATGACTGTTGCTTTCTAGTATAGACTGAAGATAGGCAGGCTGATTCCTCCAGTTTCATTCTTCTTTCTTGAGATTGCTTTGGCTATTCGAGGTTATTTGTGTTTCCATACTAATTGTGAAATTACTGGTTCTAGTTCTTTGAGAAATACCATTGGTAACTTGATAGGGATTGCATTGAATCTATAGATTGCTTTGGGTAATATACTTGTTTGACCTCAAGAAACAAGAGAAAAATTAAATAAATAACTTAACTTTACACCTAAAGCAACTAGAAAAAGAAGAAATGAAGAACACCAAGGTTAGTGGAAGGAAAGAAATCATAAAAATTAGGGCAGAAATACATTAAAAACAAACAAGGAGACTATAGCAAAAATCAACAAAACTAAAAGCTGGTTCTTTGAGAAGATAAATAAAATAGACAAACTATTAGCCAGACTCATCAAGAAAAAAAGGGAGAAGAATCAAATCAACAAAATTAGAAATGAAAATGGAGAAATCACAACAGAAAACACAGAAATACAAAGGATCATAAGAGACTACTATCAGAGCAATATATGCCAATAAAATGGACAACTTGGAAGAAATGGACAAATTCTTAGAAAAGCATAACTTTCCAAAACTGGACCAGGAAGACATAGAAAATCTTAACAGACCCATCACAAGCACAGAAATCAAAACTATAATCAAAAATCTTCCAACAAACAAAAGCCCAGGTCCAGACAGCTTCACAGCTGAATTCTACCAAAAATTTAGAGAAGAGCTAACACCTGTCCTACTCAAACTCTTCCAGAAAATTGTAGAGGAAGGTAAACTTCCAAACTCATTCTATGAGGCCACCATCACCCTAATACCAAAACCAGACAAAGATGCCACAAAGAAAAACTATAGGCCAATATCAATGATGAACATAGATGAAAAAATCCTTTACAAAATTCTAGCAAACAGAATCCAACAACATATTAAAAGGATCATACATCATGATCAAATGGGCTTTAGCCCAGGGATGCAAGGATTCTTCAATATTTGCAAATCAATAAATGCGATACACCACATTAACAAACTAAAAGATAAAAATCATATGATTATCTCAATAGATGCAGAGAAAGCCTTTAACAAAATTCAACATCCATTTATGATAAAGAAAAATCCTCCAGAAAGCAGGCATAGAAGGCACATATCTCAACATAATAAAAGCTGTATATGATAAACCCACAGCAAACATTATCTTCAATGGTGAAAAATTAAAAGCATTTCCCCTAAAGTCAGGAACAAGACAAGGGTACCCACTCTCACCACTACTGTTTAACATAGTTTTGGAAGTTTTTGCCACAGCAATCAGAGCAGAAAAAGAAATAAAAGGAATCCAGATTGGAAGAGAAGAAGTAAAACTCTCACTGTTTGCAGATGACATGATCTTCTCTACATAGAAAACCTGAAAGACTCCACCAGGAAATTACTAGAGCTAATCAATGAATATAGTAAAGTTGCAGGATATAAAATTAACACACAGAAATCCCTTGCATTCCTATACACTAACAATGAGAAAACAGAAAGAGAAATTAAGGAAACAATTCCATTCACCATTGCGATGAAAAGAATAAAATACTTAGGAATAAATCTACCTAAAGAAGCAAAAAACCTATATATAGAAAACTGTAAAACACTGATGAAAGAAATCAAAGATGACACAAATAGACGGAGAAATATATACCATGTTCATGGATCAGAAGAATCTATACAGTGAAAATGAGTATACTACCTAAAAAAATGTTTTAAAAAATTTCTCATGCATTCTAATTTTTCTTTGTTAACCACACAGAGGTTAAAGCACTCTAAGATTTTTGTAAATTAATTTTTGTTGGAGTATATTTGCTTTACACTGTTGTGTTAGTTTCTGCTGTACAGCAAAGTGAATCAGTTTTATATATGCATATATCCATTCTTTTTTGGATATCCTCCCCATTTAGGTCACCACAGAGCGCTGAGTAGTGTTCCCTGTTCTATGGAATAGTTTCTCATTAGTTATGTATTTTATACATAGTATCCATAGTGTATATATGTCAATCCCAATCTACCAATTCATCCCACTTCCCTTCCCTCCTTGGTATCAATACGTTTGTTCTTTACCTCTAAAAGCACTCTAAGATTTAAAAGATACTGTGTACATATGGTAAGAAAACACTAAATGTAGTTATCATTCTTGTCAGCTCTTCTGAGATTGATATATTTCAAATAAATGAATTGAATACCATTAGTGTTTAATCCAGGATGCCCCATGACCATTATATTTTTCTGCTGACACAATGAAACCTTGACCAGGTTGAAGACAGAAACTGAAATTCATCTATTTGTACTCTAATGTAGCACAGAGAGGACAGAGATTAGGCACAGCTCTACTTTGTACAACATTGAATAAATTACCCCACTACCTCATAAGAAAGAGTAAAGACAATTTAATATTTATACATCCAGTATTTTTTCTGTCCTGTAACTCTTCTATCAATGTCCCTAAGAGCACTTGTGAAGGAGAGGAAAAAAATATGATTTGCTTTAAAATCATAAAAATATGGTGTCTGCATATGATAATCTTGATAGATGCAGAAAAAGCCTTTGACAAAATTCAGCACCCATTTATGATTAAAACTCTTCAAAAAAATGGGCATAGAAAGAACATACCTCAACATAGTAAAGACTATATATAATGCACGTACAGCAAACATTATTCTCAATGGTGAAAACCTGAAAGCATTTCCCCTAAGATCAGGAACAAGACAAGGGTGTCCACTTCCACCACTATTATTCAACATAGTTCTGGAAGTCCTAGCTACAGCAAATAGAGAAGAAAAAGAAATAAAAGAAATTCAGATTGGAAAAGATGTAAAACTCTCACTGTTTGCAGGTGACATGATACTGTACACAAAAAACCCTAAAGATAGTATTAGAAAATTACTAGAACTAATCAGTGATTTTATCAAAGTTGCAGGATACAAAATCAATACACAGAAATCACTTGCATTTCTATATAGGAATAATGAAAAATCAGAAAAAGAAATTAAGGAATCGATCCCATTCACCACTGGAAAAAAAAGAATTAAATATCTAGGAATAAGCTTACCTAAGACCATTGCCATGGAAAAGAAATGCAAAAAAGCAAAATGGCTGTCTGGAGAGGACTTACAAATAGCTGTGAAAAGAAGAGAAGCAAAAAGCAAAGGAGAAAACAAAAGATATAAGCATCTGAATGCAGAGTTCCAAAGAATAGCAAGGAGCGATAAGAAAGCCTTCCTCAGCAATCAATGCAAAGAAATAGAGGAAAACAACAGAATGGGAAAGACTAGAGATCTCTTCAAGAAAATTAGAGATACCAAGGGAACATTTCATGCAAAGATGGGCTCAATAAAGGACAGGAATGGTATAGATCTAACAGAAGCAGAAGATATTAAGAAAAGGTGGCAGGAATACACAGAAGAACTGTACAAAAAGATCTTCACGACCCAGATAATCACGATGGTGTGATCACTCACCTAGAGCCAGACATCCTGGAATGTGAAGTCAAGTGGGCCTTAGAAAGCATCACTACAAACAAAGCTAGTGGAGATGATGGAATTCCAGTCGAGCTACTTCAAATCCTGAAAGATGATGCTGTAAAAGTGCTGCACTCACTATGCCAGCAAATTTGGAAACCTCAGCAGTGGCCACAGGACTGGAAATGGTCAGTTTTCATTCCAATCCCAAAGAAAGGCAATGCCAAAGAATGCTTAAACTACCGCACAACTGCACTCATCTCACACGCTAGTAAAGTAATGCTGAAAATTCTCCAAGCCAGGCTTCAGCAATAGGTGAAGCGTGAACTTCCAGATGTTCAAGCTGGTTTTAGAAAAGGCAGAGGAACCAGAGATCAAATTGCCAACATCCGCTGGATCATTGAAAAGGCAAGAGAGTTCCAGAAAAACATCTATTTCTGCTTTATTGACTATGCCAAAGCCTTTGACTGTGTGGATCACAATAAACTGTGGAAAATTCTGAAAGAGATGGGAATACCAGACCACCTGACCTGCCTCTTGAGAAACCTATATGCAGGTCAGGAAGCAACAGTTAGAACTGGAACAACATGGACTGGTTAGGACATGGAACAACAGACTGGTTCCAAATAGGAAAAGGAGTACGTCAAGGCTGTATATTGTCACCCTGCTTATTTAACTTCTATGCAGAGTACATCATGAGAAACGCTGGGCTGGAAGAATCACAAGCTGGAATCAAGATTGCCAGGAGAAATATCACTAACCTCAGATATGCAGATGACACCACCCTTATGGCAGAAAGTGAAGAGGAACTAAAACGCCTCTTGATGAAAGTGAAAGTGGAGAGTGAAAAAGTTGGCTTAAAGCTCAACATTCAGAAAATGAAGATCATGGCGTCTGGTCCCATCACTTCATGAGAAATAGATGGGGAAAAAGTGGAAACAGTATCAGACTTTCTTTTTTTGGGCTCCAAAATCACTGCAGATGGTGACTGCAGCCATGAAATTAAAAGACACTTACACCTTGGAAGGAAAGTTGTTACCAACCTAGATAGCATATTCAAAAGCAGAGACATTACTTTGCCAACAAAGGTCCGTCTAGTCAAGGCTATGGTTTTTCCAGTGGTCATGTATGGATGTGAGAGTTGGACTGTGAAGAAAGCAGAGTGCCGAAGAATTGATGCTTTTGAACTGTGATGTTGGAGAGGACTCTTGAGAGTCCCTTGGACTGCAAGGAGATCCAACCAGTCCATTCTGAAGGAGATCAGCCCTGGGGTTTCTTTGGAAGGAATGATGCTAAAGCTGAAACTCCAGTACTTTGGCTACCTCATGTGAAGAGTTGACTCATTGGAAAAGACTCTGATGTTGGCAGGGATTGGGGTCAGGAGGAGAAGAGGATGACAGAGGATGAGATGGATGGATGGCATCACTGACATGATGGACATGAGTCTGAGTGAACTCCAGGAGTTGGTGATGGACAGGGAGGCCTGGCATGCTGCGATTCATGGGGTCACAAAGAGTCAGACACGACTGAGCGACTGAACTGAATGAAAGGAGACAAAAGAACTGTACACAGAAAATTATAAGACACTGATGAAAGAAATCAAAGATGACATAAACAGATGGATATATTCCATGTTTCTGGATAGGAAGAATCAATATTGTGAAAATGACTATACTACCAAATGGAATCTACAGATTCAATGCGATCCCTATCAGATTACCAATGACATTTTTCACATAACTAGGACCAAAAAAGTCACAATTCATATGGAAAAACAAGGACCCCAAATAGCAAAACAGTCTTAAGAAAGAAGAATGGGGCTGGAGAAATCAACCTTCCTGACTTCAGATTATACTACAAAGCTACAGTCATCAAGACAGTATGGTACCAGCACAAAAACAGAAGTATAGACCAATGGAACAAGACACAAAGCCCAGAAATAAACCCATGCACCTATGGGTAACTTATTTTTGACAAAAGAGCCAAGAATATACAATAAGGCAAAGACAGCCTCTTCAATAAATGGTGCTGGGATAACTGGACAGCTACATGTAAATGAATGAAATTAGAACACTTCCTAACACCATACACAAAGATAAACTCAAAATGGATTAAAGACCTCAATGTAAGATAAGAAACTATAAAACTCTTAGAGGAAAACATAGGCAGAACACTCGATGACATAAATCAAAGCAAGATCCTCTATGATCCACCTCCTAGAGTAATGGAAATAAAAACAAAAATAAACAAATGAGACCTGATTAAACTTAAAATCTTTTGCACAGCAAAGGCTATAGCAAGGTGAAAAGACAACCCTCAGAATGGGAGAAAATAATAGCAAATGAAGCAACTGACAAAGGATTAATTTCCAAAATATACAAGCAGCTTATACAACTCAATGCCAGAAAAACAAAAAAAAACCCAATCAAAAGTTGGGAAAAAGACCTAAACAGGCATTTCTCCAAAGAAGAAATACAGATGGCTAACAAACACATAAAAAGATGCTCAACATTGCTCATTATTAAAGATGCAAATCAAAACTATAATGAGATATCACCTCACACCACTTAGAATGACCATCATTAAAAATGTCTACAAACAATAAATGCTGGAGAGGGTGTGGAGAAAAGGGAATGCTCTTGCATTATTGGTGGGAATCTAAATTGATACAGCCACTATGGAAGATGGTATGGAGATTCCTTAAAAAACTAGGAATAAAGCTACTATATGACCCAGAAATCTCACTCCTAGCCACATACCCTGAGGAAACCAAAATTGAAAAAGACACATGTATCCCATTGTTCATTGCAGCACTATTTACAATAGCTACAACATGGAAGCAATCTAGATGTTCATCAATGGATGAATGGATATAAAAGTTGTGGTACATATACACAATAGACTATTACTCAGCCGTAGAAGGAGCACATTTGAGTCAATTCTAATGAGGTGGATGAACCTAGAATCTATTATACAGAGTGAAGTGAGTCAGAAAAAGGAAGACAAATATCATATTCTAATGGATATATGTGGGATCTAGAAAAATGGTACTGAAGAAGTTATTTGCAGGGCAGCAATAGAGAAGCAGACATAGAGAATAGATTTATGGACATGGGGAGAGGGGAGAAGAGGGTGAGGTGTATGGAGAGAGTAACATGAAAACTTACATTACCATATGTAAAATAGATAGCCAATAGGAATTTTTTGTATGTCTCAGGAAATCCAAACAAGGGCTTTGTATCAACCTAGAGGGGTGGGATGGGGAGGGAGATGGGAGGGAGGTTCAAAAGAGAGATGATATATGTATACCTATGGCTGACTCATGTTGAGGTTTGACAGAAAACAACAAAATTCTGTAAAGCAATTGTCCTCCATTAAAAAATAATTTTAATTTTTAAAAATATGGTTTGGGTTTATTATCAGGACATTCAATAGGATCTATTTTTTCTCTAATGGTAACTGCAAGATTGGGACTCATAGACCAAAGTGTGGGACTTGAATATTTCTGCACAGAATAACTGTGGTGTTGGAGAAGACTCTTGAGAGTCCCTTGGACTGCAAGGAGATCCAACCAGTCCATTCTGAAGGAGATCAGCCCTGGGATTTCTTTGCAAGGAATGATGCTAAAGCTGAAACTCCAGTACTTTGTCCACCTCATGTGAAGAGTTGACTCATTGGAAAAGACTCTGATGCTGGGAGGGATTGGGGGCAGGAGGAGAAGAGGATGACAGAGGATGAGATGGCTGGATGGCATCACTGACACGATGGACATGAGTCTGAGTGAACTCCAGGAGTTGGTGATGGACAGGGAGGCCTGGCATGCTGCGATTCATGGGGTCGCAAAGAGTCAGACACGACTGAGCGACTGATCTGATCTGATCTGATCTGCACAGAATAAAGGGATAAAAAGTGAGGAAAGAAATTTCTCAGTGATGCATCAAATACTGAATGTGAGAAGATTCTTGTTTTCTTTACAGATACTCACCATGTAAAGAAAACTGAGTCAAGCACAGAGCAAATTTCTAATTTACTACATAAAAACCAATATCTATCTTTTATATGCACCATGTCTTCTACACTCATGCTTAGCACTGACTCTAATGCCTGATCCCTTCTCCCCACAACGCTATGACTTCAGTTTAACACTTTTACCATTGCCCACATATTTTAAAGAGGCCCAATACTCTCCTCATCTCTCTATAATTAACCCTACTCAGTTGCCATTTGATCAAGGATACTCAGGGCTTCCTGGGTAGCTCAGCTGGTAAAGAATCTATCTGCCTGCAATGCAGGAGACTCCAGTTCTATTCCTGGGTTGGGAAGATCCCCTGGAGAAAGGATAGGCTACCCACTCCAGTATTCTTGGGCTTCCCTGGTGGCTCAGATGGTAAAGAATCTGCCTGCAATGCGGGAGACCTGGTTTGATCCCTGGGTTGGGACGATCCCCTGGAGAAGGGCGTGGCAACCCACTCCAGTGTTCTTGCTTGGAGAATCCACATGTACAGGAGAGCCTGGTGGGCTATGATTCATAGAGTCACAAAGAGTCTGACATGACTGAGTGACTAAGCACAGTTTAGCACCAGGATACTCATCATAAAAGGGGGAATTGGGAAAAGAAGCAGCACATGTCACATTTATGGTATAAGCGTAATGAACCTTGGTTTTCATGTCCCATGTTCTATAGATTCATCTTTGTAATTTATCCTAGAATCTTATCTCTTCTACTTACTATGAAATAACTTCAGTTTAGTAATACGTTTTTGGGCTTCCTGGGTGGTGCTAGTGGTAAAGAACCTGCCTGCTAATGCAGGAGACATAAGAAACTCGGGTTCAATCCCTGAGTCTGGAAGATCTCCTGAAGGACGGCATGGAAACCCACTCCAGTACTCTTGCCTGGGGAATCCCATGGACAGAGGAGCCTGGCGGGCTACAGTCTAAATGATCGATAAGAGTCGAACACGACTGAAGTGGCTTAGCACACATGCACAGTTATACATTTTGCTGTGGATGAATTATTTTTGATGCCCCAAAATCGTGTCTTCCTCTCATAGAGGATGAGGTTTCTGTGTGGTGAGCAGTATCTGAGATTCTCTCACTCTTCCAAACTCCTGGTTTTCCTACCCCTGTGTATTTCCCTGCCTTTGAGCGTAAGATGTACATAAAGACCCACTTCCAACAACAAGAATGTGGAAGAAATGTTGGGAAGTCAGTTCTGGGAACAGAACAAAATAATCTGGCTCTCTTCTTGGTGCTTCTCTCTGGCATTCTTGGTGGCTTGCATTGATAAAACCCAACTGCCTCACCAGGAGGCCACATGTCAAGGAACTGAAGGAATTCTCTGGACAATATTCCATGAACAAGTGAATCCTACCAACAACCTCATGAGTGAGCTTGAGAGTGGACATCTGCTGGTCTAACTTTGTGATACCTGCAGCCTGACTGACATCTTGATTACAGCCTTCTGGGAGATCCACTGAAATATTTAAAGTATCAATGATTAAATTCTAAGTAAAGATCAATAGCTTTCTAGTATGCCAATGTCAACAGAGAAAAAAACTTAAAACTGAAGACTCATTGGTTTGGCGGTGGTTTACTTGCTAAATCATGTCTGACTCTTGTGACCCCATGTGAAGATTCATTAAAATTAGCCAAAAAAAGAGAAGCTATCCTTAGAGACAAATATTAACTGTGCAAATGGAAAGTATATCACATTCTTGGTATAGACCTAATGCTACATAGATTTAATGATTGATACTATTGATTTGTAGATATCACATTGAGTGGCTAAATTGAGGGAGGGGGAGTATGAATTTTATGTTAAGTACCTGCAAGTTAGAACCAATAAGTAAAAGTACAAGGTGAATTTCCTCCTGAGGAGAAGAGGGGCCCAGATCATTCCTAGGACATTCATTTTTCTCCTTTCCTGTTCTGTTAATATTATCAAGTCTCCAGAGATTGGGATAATGTGGACCAGCTTGCTAACAATGAGTTTTGGGCGTTGAGCCCTAAAGTCATACCATTGTAAATAATTGGCCAGTGCCTCTAGCTAATTAATTTGCCTGTTCTAATACTGTGAGCCCACACCTGTGTCTCCATCCTTCATAGGAATCTGCATCAGAAGGTCCAGCCTGAGTCTGTCTTCCTGCTCAACCTGAGGAGAGACCCTGAGACTTTATCACACACCAGGCAGGAGAAGGGCAGTGAGTCTGTGTTCCTTGGTCATGCTGCAGCAGAGATGCAGCCCAGCCCCGTAAGTACTAAGGGAGACAGTGATTGAAGGACGAACTATTGGGAGCATTATTCCCTCCACAAGAGGAACAAACATGTTTTACTTGGTAGAGAAATCTGGAGGGCACCGATCTGCTCAGTTTTCAAATAGTGCACTTAAACTCTACATTCTAGGATCTGGCTGGGGTGTGAGAACTCTCATTCAGAGTTCTGCTTCCACCACCACTGCTTCTGACTCTGGCTGGCATCCCTCCCACCAGAGCAGCTAATGGACTCAGTAACCTTACCCCGAACACTTCAATTCATTATGAGAGTAGTGATGAGGATGAAGATGAGGACAAGGATGAAGAATGTGATATCAACCATAACATCATAGATATCTGGCTCTGAAGTGTTTACAATCAGGAGAATAAGACTAACAGGTATATAAAAAGGTACTCAACATCAGTTAATATAGGAAACACAGGTCCAAACCTAGATCAAAGATCACCTCATGACTGTTAGGATGGCTATTAAAAACAATAAAAAGAAAACAAATGCTGGTGAGGAAGTGGAGATAAGAACTGTTGTACATGGTTGGTGGGAATGAATATTGGTAACTTCGTTAGAGAAAACAGAATGGATGTTCTTTAAAAATTTTTAAACTGCAACAAATTGAAATAGAACTAGAAACCAGCAACTCCACTTCAGAGTATTGGCTAAAGAAATAAAATCAGAACCTCCAAAGTGGATATTTGCATTCCCTCATCTTTGCAATATTATTTGAAATAGTGAAAATATGGATACGTATCTGTTGACAGATGAATAGGTAAAGAAAATGAGATGTGTATATATAAACAATGGGATATTATCTAGCCACAGAAAGAAGAAAATCCTGCCATTTTTGACAACATGGATGGACCTGAACAATACTATGCTTATTAAACTATATACACCAGTCACAGAAAGTCAAATCCACTATGATCTCAGTTCTGTGTGGAAGCTAAGAAAATCAAACTCTTGTTGTGAGGATTGGTGGTAGAAAAAGTGAGGAAATGGTGGTCAAAATGTATGAACTTTTGTTACGAAATGAATAAGTTTGGGGATCTAATATGCAGCCTGATAACTATAGCTAATAATTCTGGTTGTGTTCTTGAAATCTGCTAAGAGAGATCTGCTTAACTGTTACTACACACACACACACATGCACACACACACACTCACAGAAGCTATGTGAGGTGCCATATACATTATTTAACTTGACTGTGGTAATCATTCCCAATGTGTATTGTATTAAATAATCATTTTGTACATCTTTTCATGATCTCCATGTGGCACAATTCAAATATATGAAATTTTGTTAATCACTTCAGTAAACTGAAGAAAATAAAATCAGTGAAGTATTATTTTTCTGCCAGTACAGAATAGAGTCCCCAAAGGCAAAGGGTCTCATCCATCAAACATTTAAATGAGATGGTATTGAAACAAGTAACCCTGTTTAAGATATTCAGAAAAAAATTGCAAGAGGATTTCTTAAATTTCATTATTGTGTAATCTTTAGCAGTGCTGTGTACATGAACACCATCTTTGTAGTCAACAACACATTAGATCATGTACACTTAAACAATATTGATCGAAATTTGAAGTCCATCAAATTCAAAGATATGAAAAATATATATACTAAATGACTTCTTAAAAAAACTCTGATACTTGAATAATCCCCTATTTCATAAAGGAGAGAAGACAGAAAAATAAAGGATGATAAAACTCTGAGTATCATGTAAAATTAGTTCTGATTATGAACATTCACCTTTAATTTAGAAGAAGTGGGCTGTCCTTAACTGAGACCATGGATGTATTACCTCTAATATCCTTCCTCCCTTTCACTTTTCATGAAGCTTTATAATGAATGTAAGAGACTATAGACAGAAGTGAATAACACAGAAACCAACAGGAAACAATTCTAAGAATATGTCACACTGAGAAATATTGCTGAAGAAACTGGGATGTATAATCTGAGAAATGAATTGCTTGAGTCCAAAATATGGACACAGTGCTGCATGACCATTTATGTATTTATATTTTTCCAGTCTTCTTTCCTTCTTCCAAAGGTGTCTAAGCTACACAGAACTGGAAATCTAACAAGTGTCTCAGAATTCTTCCTCCAGGGCCTCTCAGATGATCCAGAACTGCAGCCTTTGCTGTTTGTCCTCTTCCTGTCCATGTACCTGGTCACCATGCTGGGGAACCTGCTCATCATCCTGGCTGTCACCTCTGACCACCACCTCCACACCCCCATGTACTTCTTCCTCTCCAACCTCTCCTTGGCTGACATTGGCTTCATCTCCACCACGGTCCCCAAGATGATTGTGAACATCCAAACTCACGGCAGAGTCATCTCCTATGCAGGCTGCCTGACACAGATGTCTATTTTTATCCTTTTTGGATGTATGGATGGTATGCTGCTGTCTGTGATGTCCTATGACAGGTTTGTGGCCATCTGTCACCCACTGCACTACCCGGTCATCATGAACCCACGCCTCTGTTGCTCCTTAGTTTTGGTGTCTTTTTTTGGTAGCCTTATGGACTCCCAGGTACACAATCTGATTATGCTGCAACTTACCTGCTTCAAAGATGTAGAAATTTCTAATTACTTCTGTGACCCTTCTCTGCTCCTCAAGCTTGCCTGTTCTGACATTTTCACCAAAAATATTGTCATATATTTTATTGGTGCCATTTTTGCTTTTCTCCCTTTCTCAGGGATCTTTTACTCTTACTATAAAATCATTTCCTCCATTTTGAGAGTCCCGTCATCAGATGGGAGGTATAAAGCCTTCTCCACCTGTGGCTCTCACCTGGCAGTTGTTTGTTTATTTTATGGAACAGGTCTTGGTGTGTACCTCAGTTCAGTCACCTCACAATCTCCCGGGAAGGATGCAGCAGCCTCAGTGGTGTACACTGTGGCCACCCCCATGCTGAACCCCTTCATCTACAGCCTGAGGAACCGAGGCATCAAAAGGGCCTTGTGCAGGTTCCTCAACAAAACAATCTAACCTCCATTTGGAGTGTAGATTGGAAAATGTAGTAAAATTAACATCTAGATCTGAAAATTCTATCTCCCTCATGATATCAGTTGTAGCTCTTAGGGTTTTCTTGCCTCTCCTTGTTTTACACCTGAATATTGCTTCTTTGGATATGTTTTTGATGGGGCTGGGAGGGTCTTCTGGGATTCTGCAGATGTCAGAACTACTGTGACTAAATCTTATTATACCCAAGGAGGAGTCTCTAGTTTATTATTATTATTATTGTTATTCATTGTTGTGGTGACCCACATATTAGAAAGATAAACAACTCCATTTTTTACAGATTTAAATAATATATTTTTTTCTAAAGCTGTTGTCTATTTTCCAGCTAATTACTATGTTTTAAGTCTGTGTATGCAGTCTATGTGTGAGGATACATGTCACAGCTTCTCAGCCTTGGCTTTTAACAAAATAATCTGGGGGGCGGGGGTGGCTTACAAATACTGACTATTTTGCAACATTGTAATTCAACTATCCTACAATAAAATAAATTTTAAAAAAGACTGTCAACTGAGACTCACTGCAAAAGAGTCTATTTATTGTATTCTTATTTATTTCTTTTTAAATGTATTACTTATTTCAAAGGAGGATAAATACTTCACAATGTTAGACTTAGGTTGTCCTGAACTGAGGATTTTTAAAAATTACTTATTTTTGTTTGTTTTTGGTCATAACATGCAGCTTGTGGGGTCTTAATTCCAAGACCAGGGATTGAATTCATGCCTCCTGCATTCAAAGGCAGAATCTAAGCCTCTGGAGCACCAGGGAAGTCCCAGCATGAGGATTTTTAAAGACACTGAGGCTAGTTCTACCATGTAGCCAAGGTTGAGAACTTCTGATCTAAGTCAGATCTTTCAGTCAAATGTGACCTTTATGTCATGAGTCCTAACTGCTCTTGGACAAATGTCCCAGATCCTAAAGAGATCTGAGCTCATGGGGGAAGATATAAAGAGCCTGCTGTAGTAAACAGGCAAAGTGCCTGTGTGTATATTCAGTCGGTAAGTTGCACCTGACTCTTTAGTGATCCTGTGGACTGTAGCCTGCCAGACTATTCTGTCCATGATATTTTTCAGGCAAGAATACTGGAGTTGCCCTTTCCTTCTCCAGGGGATCTTCCCGACCCAAGGATGGAACCTACATCTCCTGAATTGGAAGGCAGATTCTTTACCACTGCACAACTTGAGAAGCCAAACAGGCAACGTGGTTTCCCCATTATTGTTGATAATGATTCCTCACATATAGCCTCTCTACACCATAGATTTGGTCTCTATAGCTTATGTGCTGTTTATGAAGCTATTATCTCTGCTCCAAACTCATACTTGTATACGTTGCTTTGGAGTGTGACTCTGGAAATAACCGCTCTATTTTCTATCTTGTGTTCATCTTACATACATTCCATAGTGTTCAGTAAAATTCTCTTTGCCCTAAATGCTCAACTGTTCCTTTCATATTCCTCAAGCCCTTGGTGCTATGTTACCGCTTTGTTCTTTTTTTGCCTCGGAGAAGGCAATGGCACCCCACTCCAGTACTCTTGCCTGGAAAATCCTATAGATGGAGGAGCCTGGTAGGCTGTAGTCCATGGGGTCGCTGAGGGTCGGACACGACTGAGCGACTTCACTTTCACTTTTCACTTTCATGCATTGGAGAAGGAAATGGCAACCCACTCCAGTGTTCTTGCCTGGAGAATCCCAGGGACGGGGGAGCCTCGTGGGCTGCCGTCTATGGGGTCGCACAGAGTCAGACATGACTGAAGCGACTTAGCAGCAGCAGCAGCAGTCTTTCAGTATCTTTTAAACCAACTACCAGTTTCAGTTCCGTTTAGTTCAGTTACTCAGTCATGTCTGACTCTTTGCAACCCCATGGACTGCAGCACGCCAGGATTCCCTGCCCATCACCAACATCCAGAGTTTGCTCAAACTCATGTCCATCAAGTCAGTGATGCCATCCAACCATCTCATCCTCTGCCATCCCCTTCTCCTCCTGCCTTCAATCTTTCCCAGCATCAGGGTCTTTTTCAATGAGTCAGTTCTTCACATCAAGTGGCCAAAGTATTGGAGTTTCAGCTTCAGCATCAATCCTTCCAATGAATAGTTAAGACTGATTTCCTTTAGGATTGACTGGTTTGATATCCTTGCTGTCCAAGGGACTCTCAAGAATCTTCTCCAACACCGCATTTGGCATTGAAACATGTATAATATCATACAAGAAACAAATCACCAGTCCAGGTTCGATGCATGATACAGGATGCTTGGGGCTGGTGCACTGGGATGACCCAGAGGGATGGTACAGGGAGGGAGGCGGGAGGGGATTGAGGATTGGGAACACGTGTACACCCGTGGTGGATTCATGTTGATGTATGGCAAAACCAATACAATATTGTAAAGTAATTAGCCTCCAATTAAAATAAATATATTTAAATTTAAAAAATAAAATAAAAGGGCTATATTTGACGGGGCGGGGGGGAAGCATCAATTCTTTGGCGCTCAGCTTTCTTTATGGTCCAACTCTCACATCCATACATGGCTACTGGAAAAACCATAGCTTTTGGACTATATGGACCTTTGTCAGCAATGTCTCTACTTTTTAATATTCTGTCTAGGTCTGTCACAGCTTTTCTTCCAAAGAGCAAGCATCTTTTAATTTCATGGCTGCAGTCACCATCTGCAGTGATTTTGGAGTCCAAGAAAATAAAGCCTATCACTGTTTCCGTTGTTTCCCCATCTATTTGCCATGAAGTGATGGGACAAGATGCCATGATCTTCATTTTTTGAATGTTGAGTTTTAAGCCAGCCTCTTCACTCTCCTCTGTCATTTTCATCAAGAGGCTCTTTAGTTCCGCTTCACTTTCTGCTCTAACAGCAGTGTCATCTGTATATCTGAGGTTATTGATACTCCTCTCAGCAATCTTGATTCCAGTTTGTGCTTCATCCAGCCCGGCATTTCACATGGTATACTCTGCATAGATGTTAAATAAGCAGGGTGACACTATACAGCCTTAACATACTCCTTCCCCAATTTGGAACCAGTCCGTTGTTCCATGTCCAGTTCTAACTCTTGCTTCTTGATCTGCATACAGATTTCTCAGGAGGCAGGTCAGGTGTTCTGGTATTCCCATCTCTCTAAGAATTTTCCACAGTCTGTTGTCATCCACACAGTCAAAGGCTTTGGCATAGTCAATAAAGCAGTAGTAGATGTTTTTCTGATGATCCAACAGATGCTGGCAATTTGATCTCTGGTTCCTCTGCCTTTTCTAAAACCAGCTTGAACATCTCAAAGTTCACAGTTAATGTACTGCTGAAGCCTGGCTTGCAGAATTTTGAGCATTACTTTACTAGCATGTGAGATGAGTGCAATTGTGCAGTAGTTTGAGCATTCTTTGGCATTGCCTTTCTTTGGGATTAAAATGAAAACTGACTTTTTCCAGTCCTGTGGCCACTGCTGAGTTTTCCAAATTTGCCAGCATATTGAGTGCAGCACTTTCATGGCATCATCTTTTAGGATTTGAAATAGCTCAACTGGAATTTCATCACCTCCACTAGTTTCATTCATAGTGAACTCCCAGTTTAAATTGTCTTAATTAAAATGACTAGTTTCTCCTTTCTTGGCTGAATCTCAGCTAATACTGTAGCAAGAGACATAAAAGTACGCTGTGCTGCTGCTGCTGCTAAGTCACTTCAGCCGTGTCCGACTCTGTGTGACCCCATAGACGGCAGCCCACCAGGCTCCCCAGTCCCTGGGATTCTCCAGGCAAGAACACTGGAGTGGGTTGCCATTTCCTTCTCCAATGCATGAAAGTGAAAAGTGAAAGTGAAGTCGCTCAGTCGTGTCTGACCCTCAGCGACCCCATGGACTGCAGCCTACAAGGCTCCTCCGTCCATAGGATTTTCCAGGCAAGAGTACTGGAGTGGGGTGCCATTGCCTTCTCTGAAGTATGCTGTGAGGTACCTCCAATTGGAAGATTGCAAAATGTGCCCAGGGAATAAAGCGTATGTCAAGGGTATGTCTTAGTTTGGAATATGCACCTGAAAAATAGGCAGTGATGTCCTACTCCAGTTGCTGTGTGTCTCTAATGATGCCTGAGGTACATTGTCACCCAAGTTTTCACACTTAATTTATTTTTTTTTCACATAATTTTAGGATTGCAAAGAACTGTACTGTCAACAAAGAGGAGATTTTCCCCTTTACTAGAAATAGCCTGATTAGGACTTCATTACTATGCTTTCCTGTCTTCTGTCACAGTAACTACATCCTAGGGTTCCTATTGTGTTCTACAAGATTAGTATCCATCGAGTCTCAGATGTGTCACACCTGGTTTTTGTGGTAGTAATCTTGGCCATCTGAAAGCTATGCAAAAGTAGTTTGATTTACTTTGCATTTTGCCACTTAGGAAAATCACTGACTAACTCTATTGTTGAGAAACTTTTATATTAAAGAAAAGAAAACACTTGACACAGACTAAATTTTAATTAGTTTGGAGGAAGAGATATCACCCAGTAAAATTCATGAAAATTACTTGAATGCTATATCTGCATATCCATTTAGGCAAACCTAAGTGATAGTGAAAGAATATTGGAAAGAGGCAAAGGATTGTTGCTTTTGTGTGTGTGTGTGTGGTTGGGTGGTTTGATTTCCAGTTCATGTTCTGTTAAATTTACACTGCCTATTTTCTTATAGCATGCATGCATGCTAAGTCTCCTCAGTTGTGTCTGGATCTTTGCAAC
Source organism: Bubalus bubalis (assembly GCF_019923935.1). NCBI lineage: Eukaryota > Metazoa > Chordata > Mammalia > Artiodactyla > Bovidae > Bubalus > Bubalus bubalis. The sequence goes on along the minus strand of NC_059165.1, from coordinate 97,076,948 downwards.
CCAATGGTCTGTAGCCCACCAGGCTCCTCTGTCCGTAGGATTTTCCAGGCAAGAATACTGAAGTGGGTTGTCATGCCCTTCTCCAGGGGATCTTCCTCTCCCAGAAATCGAACCCACATCTCTTATGTCTCCTATTTTGGCAGGCAGGTTATTTACCACCAAAGCCTCAGAAGCCCCATTTTCTTATTAAATCGTATTAAATTCTCACAGCAAAAGGAAATTTTAAACCCAAAGTTATTATAATAGAAAGCACACACCTGGACACTAATCCTAGATGTTCTGCAACATTCATGAAATATTTTTTCACAATATGAACAATTGGTCAAAGGTGAGAAAATACATTCTGTTTCTATGAGACCAACAATTTATATTCCATATATAACAGAAATAATAAATTATATGTCTTTCACAGTATGACTTATTTGTTACCATGATGCCCTCAAATTCCACCCATATTGTACCAAATGACAGGCTTTGCTTCTTTCTCATAACTGAATAATATTCCATTGTATGTACTGAATGTATATCACATTTTCTTTATCCCTTATTCATCCATGGACGCTAGGCTGGTTTCATCTTTTGCTCTTGTGACTGATGCTGGAATGAACATGGCCAAGCAGTCATTTCTTTGGGAGAGTTATGTCATGTCCTATGGACACACCCAGAAGTGGGATCATTGTAGCATATGGCAATTCTATTTAAGATTTTTGAGGAACCTCCATACTATTATCCATAGTGCTTAGACAGTCCCATCAGCAGTGCATGAGGATTCCGTTTTCTACACATTTTTGCCAGCATTTGTTACTTTTTGTCTTTTTAATAATAAGCAGTCTAACAGGTGTGAGGTAGAGATTTGTCTTCCTAGTGTTGGACCTCAGGCTGGGGTGTCCAATATATGGTGTATATCTCTCATCCCTACTTCTCATAGAGGTTAACCTAGCCCATTGTACTCCCTTCTCTTCTGTGTCCCCTCCTGAGGGCATCAAGTCACTCTCCTTTCCTACCCAATTTCATGTGGATCATTCTGTTTTCTTTTAATTTTTTTTTAAAAATTATTGAAGTATAGTTGATTTATAATGTTGTGCAAATCTCTGCTGTACAGCAAAGTGACTCAGTTATACACACATACACATTCCTTTCTAAATTTTTTAACATGTGGTTCACTCTTTACAGTCTTGGTAAAAGAGTCTTTCTGACAGCTTCCAGTTGTTTTTAGTGAGAATTACTCCCCATGTAGATGAATTTGTGTTGTTTTCTTGCAGGGAGCTGATCTCAGTGTCCTCTTATTCCCCCATCTTCACCTCCTCCTAGCAATGTATTTAAATTTATGCATGTGTGCATGTGCTCAGTCATGTCCAACTCTTTGCGACCCCATGGACTGTAGCCCACCATGCTCCCTTATCCATGGGATTCTCCAGGCAAAAATACTGGAGTGGGTTGCCATTTCCTACTCTAAAATTCATGTGATCATCTTGCAACTCACGTGTTGCCTCATATTACAAACTGTGACTGTGCGTGTGATACAAAATATCTTTTCAACTTCCTCATCTGCAGGAGAGTTTCAACAAAATTTCTTAACTGAGAGAGTGGTTGAGATGAGGCAATCACAAGTACTGATCAGAACAGTGTTTGGACACAGTAGTGGATCAAGAAGTGTACACTATCATATTCACCTTGTTAATAGGCCAGTATTGTGTTTCAGCTAAAAGGTTTTTCAGGTAGTATATTTCATCTGAAGCATCAGCTCCTGGAAGTCATTAGCTTGTGAACCAGCAAAAAACAAACAAACTCTTATGCTTTCCAAATATTTTTAACCACATGGAGGTTAAAGTACTCTAGTTTAAAAGATGGCCTTGGAGAGAGTAGCATGGAAGCAGATACACTACCATATGCAATATAGATCCCTAATGGAAATGTGCTGTATGACTCAGGGAACTCAGACTGGGGCTCTATAACAACCTAGAGGGGTGGAAAAGGATGGGAGGTGGGAGGGAGGTTCACAATGGAGAGGATATATGTACACCTATGGCTAATTCATGTAGATGTACGGCAGAAATCAAAACAATATTGTAAAGCAATCATCAAGAAATTAAAAATAAATAAATATAATTAATTTTAAAAAGATGGGCTTCCCTAATGGTTCAGTGATAAGAAATTCACCTGCCAATGCAGGAGACAAAGGTTTGATTTCTGGGTTGAGAAGATCCCCTGGAGAAGAGAATGGCAACCCACTCCAGTATTCTTGCCCAGGAAATCCTATGGAAAGCCCATGGTGTTGCAGAGTTGGACATGACTTAGTGATTAAACAACAATAACCACAAATTGTTTAAATGCCCCAACACCCAGTCTCTTCCTCTCATATCCACCTGTGCATATCTGCTATGTGCTCTCTCTTAAAAATACCCTGTCACTTATTCACATACAGTTAAATAACATTCTTCTCTCCATATCCAATTTGACTTGGTTTAAAGTTTTTTCATATCACTTAATGACAAATCAACCTCTGCATTCATCAGAAAAGCACTCTCTGTCAGGAAGACTGCATGGACAGGACTGAGAAGGTTACATCCCACCACTCTCCACACACATCCCACTTTATCCACTAGCAAATGTGGGTAAGCCAAATCCACATTTTATTAAAGTCTTCAAGAGCTGAGACCACAAGGATACCAAGGGAAAACATACCCAGGTTTGAGTGGATATCATTTGAATTAGCAGAAATCAGAAACATGTGGAACATGTCATGTGGAAACTTGTTATATCTGTTCATGGAGCAGCTACAGGTTGTTCTGATGCTGATGGAGGGGCTCTCCTAGTATATCATAAACCAGCAGTCTATTTGAAACTGCAAGACCTGAAACGGTAGAGTGGGGCCTGCAGAAGAACCCAGTGGAGAGGAAGGTCAACCCATTTCTAGTTTGTTTCCAGGGAATTTTTGCTGAGATCATGTTGGTGCAGTGAATCTAGGAATATGCTGCAAAGCAGATGGGCAAGACATTACTATTGAAGGGTTTGGAGCACAAAGTCCTTATAGAGGATGAGGCCTGTGTGGTGAGCAGGACTTGAGATGCTTTCACTGATCTCAACTCCTGGTTTTCATTCCATTGTGTATTTCCTCCCATCAACTGTGAGCTATAGTAAGGAGATGAAAGTGTGTTATCTGTAGAGACAATTATTAACTCTGAAAATGGAAAGTGTATCACATCATTGGTTTAGATCTCTTTCTACATAGATTTCATGATTGATACAATGGATTTTAAGCTATCAAAACCACACTTTGAGTGGCAAAATTGAGGGAAAAAAATGTCTAATTTTATGTTATGATCCTGCAACTTTGAAGTGAGGAACAAGAGTACATGGAATTACCTCCTGAGAAGAGGGAACCAGACCTTTCCAAGGACATTCACTCTTCTCCTTTTCCTGTTCTGTTAATATTAACAAGTCCCCAGAGATGAGGACAATATGGACCTAATGATGAGCTTATGATGAGCTTTGGGCATTGAGCTCTAAGGTCATACTATTGTAAATAATTGGCCAGTGCCTAGAGCTCTTTAGTTTGCCAGTTTTGATACCATGAATCCACACCTATGTGTCCATCCTTTATAGAAATATGCATCAGAAGGTCCAGTCTGAGTCTGTCTTCCTGCTCAACCTGAGGAGTGACTCTGAGACTTCATCACACACCAGGCAGGAGAGGGGCAGTGCGTCTGTGCTCCTTGGTCATGCTCCAGCAGAGATGCAGCCCAGCCCAGTAAGTGCTAGGGAGACAGGGATGGTGAAGGGAATGTTGGGAGCAATCTATGCAGGTTTGGAATAAAGCACTTTGAAGTTCATATTCTTAGTTCTGATTGAGATGTGAGAACTCTCATTCAGAGTTCTGCTTTCACCCTCAATGACCTGGCTCTGGCTGGCATCCCTCCCACTAGAGAAGCAAGTGCACCTCTGTAAACTTTCCCCTTGTTCATTTGTGGTTCAGCCACTCAGTTGAGTCCGACTCTTTGCAACCCTGTGGACTGCAGCATGCCAGGCTTCCCTGTCCTTCACCATCTCCCAGACTTTGCTCAAACTCATGTCCATTGAGTCGATGATGCCATCCAACCAACTCATCCTCTGTCCCCCTTCCCATTAACACTTAAGTTCATTACAGGATCAGTGATGAGGATGAGGACAAGCATGATGAGGATGACATGAACCATACCATCCTGTCCTGTTATTGAAGGCTTCCTAGGTGTCAGGCTCTGAAGTATAAGTTTTATATTTCCTTCTTGAGTATATCTGCATAATTTCTCTCCAATTATATGTACACACATTACTATTATTTGAATAAGAGGAAAGAAGTGAAATATTTTATGTAATATGTACCAGTTCATGGGGCTTTCCCAGTGGCTCAGTGGTAAAAGGATCTGCCTGCCAATGCAGGAGGCTCAGGTTCAAGTCCTGGGTCATGAAGATCCCCTGGAGAAGGAAATGGCAGCCAACTCCAGTGTTCTTGCCTGGGAAATCACATGGACAGAGGAGGCTGGCGGGCTACAGTCCTTGTTGTCTCAAAGAGTCGGACACAACTTAGGGACTAAACAACAGCAACCAGATCATATGTTAAAGAATGATAAAATCATGTTTGAAGTCAGTCATTTTGGACAGACTGATTCCAGATGCAAGGTATGTGGGCAATACCTCTGCCACCCCAAACCATCATGTCACTCACTTCCTTGCAAGTCCTGGCAGAGACTCCCTGCTCCCTGCTCACTGTTACAAGAACACTTGTACTTGGTTGGTGGGAATGAATAATGGTACAGCCATTACAGAAAACAGAATGGAGGTTCCTTAAAAATATTAAAAGCTGCAACAAATTGAAATAGAACTACCATAGGATCTAGCAACCCATTTCAGGGTAGGTGCCAAAGAAATGAAATCAGAACCTCTAAGAGATATTTGCATTCCCTTGTAATCATCATATTACTTGAATAGTGAAAATGTGTCTATTGAAGATGAATAGGTAAAAGATGTTGGTTGTATATATAAACAATGGAATATTACTCATCCATAAAAAGAAGGACATCCTGCAATTTCTGACAACATGGAATGACCTGGAGGATATTATGCCTATTTTTTTAATTCATTTACTATAATTGGAGGATAATTACTTTACAATGTTGTGATGGTTTTTGCCAAACATCACCGTGAATCAAAATTTCAAGAGAGTTCTTAAATTTTATTATCATTTACTCATTGACAGATGATTAATAAAGGACAAAAATGGTATGTACCTAACAGAAGCAGAAAATATAAGAAGAGGTGGCAAGAATACACAGAACTATATAAAAAAGATCTTCATGACCCAGATAATCAGATAATCACCCAGATAATCACCCAAATAATCATGAACCAGATAATCTTCATGACCCAGATGATATAATCACTCATCTAGAGCCAGACATCCTGCAATGTGAAGTCAAATGGGCCTGAGGAAGCATCACTACAAACAAAGCTAGTAGAAGTGATGGAATTCCAATTGAGCTATTTCAAATCCTAAAAGATGATGCTGTGAAAGCACTGCACTCAATATGCCAGCAAATTTGGAAAACTCAGCAGTGGCCACAGGACTGGAAAAGGTCAGTTTTCATTCCAATCCCAAAGAAAGGCAATGCCAAAGAAAACTCAAACTACTGCACAGTTGCACTGATCTCACACTGGCAAAATAATGCTCAAAATTCTCCAAACAAGGCCTCAACAGTACATGAACTGTGAACTTCCAGATGTTCAAGCTGGATTTATAAAAGGCAAAGGAACCAGAGATCAAATTGCCAATATCTGTTGGATCATAGAAAAAGCAAGAGAGTTCCAGAAAAATATCTACTTCTGCTTTGTTGACTACACCAAAGCCTTTAACTGTGTGGATGACAACAAACTGTGGGAAATTCTTCAAGAGATGGGAATACCAGACCACCTGACCTTCCTCTTGAGAAACCTGTATGCAGGTCAGGAAGCAACAGTTATAACTGGACTCGGAACAACAGACTGGTTCCAAATAGGAAAAGGAGTATGTCAAGGCTGTATATTATCATCCTACTTATTTAACTTCCATGCAGAGTACATCATGAGAAACGCTGGGCTGGATGAAGCACAAACTGGACTCAAGATTGCTGGGAGAAATATCAATAAGCTCAGATATGCAGATGACACCACCCTTATGGCAGAAAGTGAAGAAGAACTAAAGAGCCTCTTGATGACAGTGAAAGAGGAGAGTGAAAAAGTGGGCTTAAAGCTCAACATTCAGAAAAGGAAGATCATGGCATCCAGTCCCAGTCCCATCACTTCATGGCAAATAGATGGGGAAACAATGGAAACTGTGACAGACTTTATTTGGGGGGCTCCAAAATCACTGCAGATGGTGACTGCAGCCATGAAATTAAAAGATGCTTGCTCCTTGGAAGAAAAGTTAATACCAACCTAGACAGCATATTCAAAAGCAGAGACATTACTTTGCCAACAAAGGTCCGTGTAGTCAAGGCTATGGTTTTTCCAGTAGTCATGTGTGGATGTGAGAGTTGGACTATCAAGCAAGCTAATTGCCAAAGAATTGTTGCTTTTGAACTGTGGTGTTGAAGAAGACTCTTGAGAGTCCCTTGGACTCCTAGGAGATCCAACCAGTCCATCCTGAAGGAGATCAGTCCTGAGTGTTCATTGGAAGAACTGATGCTGAAGCTGAAACTCCAATACTTTGGCCATCTGATGCAAAGAGCTGACTCATTGGAAAAGACCCTGATGCTAGGAAAGACTGAAGGTGGGAGAAGAAGGAGACGACAGAGGATGAGATGGTTGGATGGAATCACTGACTCAATGGACATGGGTTTGAGTAAACTCCAGGAGTTGGTGATGGACAGGGAGGCCTGGCACGCTGCAATCCATGGGGTTGCAAAGAGTTGGACATGACTGAACTGAACTGAACTGAACTGTATAGCATAGGGAACTCATTCTGTGAGACTAATTTGGGAAAAACCTAAAAAACAGTGGATGTTATGATGTATAACTGATTCACTTTCTTGTACATCTGAAACTAACATATCAGTAAATCAACTGTATTCCAATAAATTTTTAATAAGATTTTCTAATATGGCAATGTAATTCCATTAGAGAAAAACTCAGAAACAAAGATTCATTCAAATTAGAGGTAAAAATGTAAATCTTCATGATATAAAATGTCACTCTAAGGCAAGGAGTAAGGCAATGAAAACAAGAATTTATACCTAGAAACAACTGACTGAGAAAATGGAAAGTGTATCACACCCTGGTAAAAAGTCCTAATATGCTTAGATTTAATGATAAATAAAGAGACTTACAAATATCAAAATCACACATTGTGTGATTAAATTGAGAAAAAAGTCTGAATTTTATGTTATCCTCCTGCAACTTGGAAGTAAGATGTAAAGAGGAGAGGTGAACAACCACCTGAGGAGAGGAGGGACATTCCCGGGACATTCCCAGGACATTCACTTTTCTCCTTTTCCTTTCTGTTAGTATTAACAAGTCTCTAGAGATTGGGATAACATGGACCAACTGACTAATGATGAGCTTTGGGCATTGAGCCCTAAGGTCATACTATTTAAAATAATTGGCTAGTGCTTCCAGCTGTTTAGTTTGCCTGTTCTAATATTGTGAGTCCACACCTATGTCTCCATCCTTTGTAGGAACCTGCATCAGAAGGTTCAGTCTGAGTGTGTCTTCCTGCCCATCCTGAGGAGGGACCCTGAGACTTCATCACACACCAGGCAGGAGACGGGCAGTGAGCCTTTTCTCCCTGGTCACGCTCCAGCAGAAATGCAGCCTAGCCCAGTAAGTGCAGAGGGAGACAGTGGTTGACACCGGGACTATTTCAGCATTATTTCCTCCTCAACAGCAACAAACATGATAGTTTTCATAGAAAGGTAGAAAGGCACCCATCTACATGGTTTTGGAATAGTGACTTTTGAAATTTATGTATTTGGTTCTGGTTGGCATATGATAACTCTCATTCAGAGTTCTGCATACGCCTTACTGGTTCTGGTTCTGGCTGGCATCCTTCCCATCAGAGCACCTAATGGGTCTCTGTATACTTTCTTTCACACATTTAAAGAAAATGAAATGGTGATGAATAGATGATGAAAATGAGGAGGATAAAACTAATCATAACATCATGTACTGTTATTCAAGGCTTCCTAAGTATCAGGTTCTGAGGTACGTTTTATGTCTCTTTCTTGATTCTGTCTGCATAATCTCCCTCAAATTATTAGTGCACACATTATTATTATTTTAATAAGAGGAAAGAAGCAGAGCATTTTATGTCATATCTACCAGTTCATGTTAAAGTGTTAAAGCCAAGTGTGAAGCCTGTCAGTCTGGGCAGACTGACTCCAGACACAGAGCATCAGGGCAGCCTTCCCCTTTTCACCCAAACGGTCCTGTCACTTCCTGGCAGAGACTCCCTGCTTATTGTGCCCTTCCCCTTAGAGTTGTCTGGAGGGCACAGTGTTGGGCAGGTATCACTTGCCACATATACTATAGGAAGAATGTCTGAGATCATAGATGAAGCCATAGAAATAACTGGCACCTGATACTTCAGGGTAGATCTCTGTTTATGCTGTTCTTTGACTTCACTTCACCTGTCCACTTTCTCCTCTATAGTTAGAATAAGCTAAGTCAATCACGAAGGAGACACAAAATCAGTCTTGGGGTCCAGTCCTATTAAGGAAAATGAAAACATTTAAAATAATATACTCGAGATGTATCCATAGTTATACCTCTCTACCTCTGCTGAAAACTTACAATGAAATTTAGGGCATGGGACTCAGAGAAGAAAAACATTTAGTTTTGAATCCTATTTGCTTCACTCATTCTTAAGTGTACTTTGGGGCAATTTCTTAGAATCTTTGAGATTTAGGATTATCCACTGAGGGATTCCTCACTCATACAGAACTTCTAGATTGGGACTAAGCAAATAGGCTCACCCTCGATGCAATAACTATGTGATGGATGCACAAAGAAAGGGAAAAATACATATGTGATTTTGTTACTAATAATTATAAGGCTATTTGTCATATCATCAGGTTTAAATATCTCTAGATCTGATGTTGTGGTTTCCTTACATCCCTGACAGTACATTTTATTTTTGTTTCTACAAGTACATTCTTCCTAGACTAAGAGAAGTGAGTGAGGCTCATTTATTCTGATTCCCCAAAACCTATATCTTGTTGGCACAGAGGAGACACCAAGGATAAAAATACTCAGTTAAGTGTTGAATAAACTCTTCTTTTTTTCATAGAAACAACGTGTGAGCAATATGGTCCACACGGTGGACCATTTATGTCAGTGTTTTCATCCTTTTCAGAAAGTCCCACAGGACCAGAGAAAAGTTAAAACACCGGTTATTTCTGTCTATTTCATGGACCTTCTTTGAGACTTGTTATTTTCCATTTAATAGCATCTGCAGCATTCAACGGAGAAGGCAATGGCACCCCACCCCAGTACTCTTGCCTGGAAAATCCCATGGATGGAGGAGCCTGGTAGGCTGCAGTCCATGGGGTCACTAAGAGTCGGACACTACTGAGCAACTTCACTTTCACTTTTCACTTTCATGCATTGGAGAAGGAAATGGCAACCCACTCCAGTGTTCTTGCCCGGAGAACCCCAGGGACGGGAGAGCCTGGTTGGCTGCCGTCTATGGGGTCACACAGAGTCGGACACGACTGAAGCAACTTAGCAGCAGCAGCAGCAGCATTCAATCATTGAGAAATCATTGAAGAAATTTTGATGAATATGGGGAGAAAAGAGTTTAAAAAGAAGAGAACATGCACATTTTAATTCATGTGCCTAGCATAATGGCACCCCACTCCAGTACTCTTGCCTGGAAAATCCCATGGATGGAGGAGCCTGGAAGGCTGCAGTCCATGGGGTCGCTGAGGTTCAGACACGACTGAGCGACTTCACTTTCACTTTTCACTTTCATGCATTGGAGAAGGAAATGGCAACCCACTCCAGTGTTCTTGCCTGGAGAATCCCAGGGACGGGGGAGCCTGGTGGGCTGCCATTTATGGGGTCACACAGAGTCGGACACGACTGAAGTGACTTAGCAGCAGCAACCATATTTTAGGATTTGATGTTATCTGTGCTCCACCTCTGAGATAAGAAAGGCTTTGATCTCTCTGCCATATATGCTATGATACATCATTACATTTGGGGCATTGTACTTACTAAACACGCATGTGTACTAAGTCACTTCAGTTGTGTCCAGCTATTTGTGACTCCATGGACTGTCGCCCACCAGGCCCCTCTGTCAATGGAGTTTTCCAGGCAAGTATACTGGAGTGGGTTGTCAAGCCCTCATCCAGGGGATCTTTCTGACCCAGGAATCGAACCTGCATCTCATGTTTCCTGCGTTGGCAGGCAGGATTTTTACCACTAGCGCCTCCTGAGAAGCCCTATTAATAAACACATTATCCCAATAATGATTAAAATTCCTTATACAAATGACCAAATATTTATTAAGTTTCCAATTTCCCTCTGGTGCCACATGTATTCTAGAGTGGATGTTAGATCTTCATGTCCAAGAAAAGAAGCACAGAGACCTTGAGATAATTGCACATATTTCACTTACAAGAATGAAAGACCCAGGACTCAATCACTGATCTGCACCAGCTCTCAGTCATCTCCACTGTAGCTAATGTGTTTCTTTTCAAACCTACTTGGCTCCCATAGGTGAAAGGAAGGTAGATAATTACTTCGTCCTCTTTTGGTTCAGTGAGAATCTGTGAATCATGGGACTGAGGTTGCAGTTTACAGAGGTCATAATGGCACTAACATGGATGACTATAAAGTTTTCAATGAATAGTCATGAAAATTGCAGTCTAGCTTTGAAATTTAAGGTTGAGAAGATTTCCTATACAAGGTGAAAATGGCATGGATGCAGTTGACAGAATATTATTTTTGCACTAAAATGAGTACAGAGAATTAGCTTCCCTGGTGGCTCAGACAACAAAGAATATACCTATGATGCAGGAGGCCCAAGTTTGATCCCTGGGTTGGGAAGATCCCCTGCAGAAGGAAGTGGCAACCCACTCCAGTATTCTTACCCAGAGAATCCCATGGACAGAGGAGCCTAGTGAGCTCCAGTCCATGGGGTCACATAGAGTCGGAAACAACTGAGCACGCACATACCAAACTGGATATGCACCCACTGTGAGAACTTAACTAATTACCACTCACATGTTATGTACTAATTTCCATTTGTCTGAAACAGAGAAAGGTACAAGAATTTTCATTGGATTGTTGTAAGCAGAAACTGATATAAATAAAAATAATATATGTAATGTAAACTAAATATTTAATATATATAATATATCAAATTATATATTACTGCACTTAAATGTGTTAAATTTGTTAAAGTGAAATTAATTTGTATAAACATAAATTTACCAACTGAAGAAAATGGTGTCTTTCCTTATGTAATATTGTGTCAGGAAATTGTTTGATGTAGTTGTATGTACTTCATACTTAACCAAACTAGTGTGGTAATGAAGTACATTCAGAGGCAATATGGATATTATTTTATTTAGGGAAGATTTTTTAAAAGCTGGTTGTATGTGTGTTAGTTGCTCCATCTTGTCCAACTCTTTGCGACCCCATGGACTGTAGTCCATGAGGCTCCTCTACCCATGGGATTCTCCAGGCAAGAATACTGGAGTGGTTTGCCGTTTCCTTCTCCAGGGGATCTTCCTGACCCAGAGATTAAACCCAGGTCTCCTGCATTGCAGGCGGATGCTTTACTGTCTGAGCTACTACAGAAACCCTAAAAGCTGGTTATGGATATGTAAATGAATATTGACATTATGAAAACATTTACAAGAAAACATATATGTCAAGTTCATCACACTAGTTGTTTTGAGGACATGTATGCAGGGAAGTGAGATTGAACTGAGGTTCCAAGAGAAGTTAAATTTTATCATTAATATTTCAAGTTTCTATGATATGTGGGATCTGAAGAAATATTATTAAATGTGTATGTTTTAAGAATAGGTGTGGTATTCATGTCAATATTAATCAATAATATTCATGGAGATTTTTCTATGTGTTGGGCAATATTCATTCTAAGGCAGTATTGATCAAGCCCTGGTTCACAGAAGGGAGACCAAGACACTCACCCATAGAGATCCTGAAATTGGTTCTAGGCTGAGGTCAGGGTAACTAAGCATTTTTAAATAAGCACATGTAAGTAATTGATGAAATGGAACTGAAAATCACTGGTCTAATCAATATAAATGATTTTTTTAAACCTTCTTGCAATGGTCCTATTGGTAGGTTCAATTACCATCACAATTTCATAGATAAGGAAACTGCTTAGATGTGTTTCCATTATTCTATTTAAGTCTTTTTCACAACACATTCCCTTGTCATTGCAATATTTTTTGGAATAGAATATGGATATATGTCTGTTGACAGATGAACAGTAAAGAAAATGTGGAGTGTATATAAACAATGGAATATTATTCAGCCATGAGGGGAGATATAGTTAGAGAGGAATCAACATGAACCCTCTGTTATATTTTTTTTGTTTGGTGTTACATTTATGTTTTTAATTAATTTACTTATTTTAATGGAAGATAATTAAGATATTGTGATAATTTTTGCCTTATATCGACATGAATTGGCCAAAGGTACACATGTACAACCAACAAGCACTTTTTCTATAGCACAGGGAACTCTGCTCAATGTTATGTGGTAGTGTGAAGGGAAGGGGATTTTGAGGGAGAATGGGTACATTTATATGTATGGCTGAGTTCCTTTGCTATCCACCTGAAACTATCACAACATTGTTAACTGACTACACCCCAATATAAAATAAGAAATTTTTTTAAATAGCTGTAGTTGTGAGGATAGTGGTGGAGAAGGTAGAGAAATGTTGGTCAAAGGATATAAACTTTTGCTATAAAATGAATACATTCTGGGGATCTAATATGCAGTCTGATGACTATAGCTAATAATTTTGTATTGTGTTCTTGAAATCTGCTATGAGAGGTTTGTTTAACTTATACCACATATACATGAGCACAAATAGAAGCCATGAAATTAAAAGACACTTACTCCTTGGAAGAAAAGTTATGACCAACCTAGATAGCATATTGAAAAGCAGAGACATTACTTTGCCAACAAAGGTCCATCTAGTCAAGGCTATGGTTTTTCCTGTGGTCATGTATGGATGTGAGAGTTGGACTGTGAAGACGGCTGAGCGCCGAAGAATTGATGCTTTTGAACTGTGGTGTTGGAGAAGGCTCTTGAGAGTCCCTTGGACTGCAAGGAGATCCAACCAGTCCATTCTAAAGGAGATCAGCCCTGGGTGTTCTTTGGAGGGAATGATGCTGAAGCTGAAACTCCAGTACTTTGGCCACCTCATGTGAAGAGTTGACTCATTGGAAAAGACTCTGATGCTGGGGGAGATTGAGGGCAGGAGGAGAAGGGGACAACAGAGGATGAGATGGCTGGATGGCATCACTGACCCGATGGATGTGAGTCTGAGTGAACTCTGGGAGTTGGTGATGGACAGGGAGGCCTGGTGTGCTGCGATTCACGGGGTCGCAAAGAGTCAGACATGACAGAGCGACTGAACTGAGCTGAACTGAAGGTGACATATACATTAATTAATTTGATTGTGGTAGTCACAATTTGTATTGTAGTATACCAGTAACAGGCAAATTTGGCCTTGGAATACGGAATGAAGCAGGGCAAAGACTAATAGAGTTTTGCCAAGAAAATACATTGGTCATAACAAACACCCTCTTCCAACAACACAAGAGAAGACTCTACACATGGATGTCACCAGATGGTCAACACCGAAATCAGATTGATTATATTCTTTGCAGCCAAAGATGGAGAAGCTCTATACAGACAGCAAAAACAAGACTAGGAGCTGACTGTGGCTCAGACCATGAACTCCTTATTGCCAAATTCAGACTTAAATTAAAGAAAGTAGGGAAAACCACTAGACCATTCAGGTATGACCAAATCAAATCCCTTATGATCATACAGTGGAAGTGAGAAATAGATTTAAGGGCCTAGATCTGATAGATAGAGTGCCTGATGAACTATGGAATGAGGTTCGTGACATTGTACAGGAGACAGGGATCAAGACCATCCCCATGGAAAAGAAATGCAAAAAAGCAAAACAGCTGTCTGGGGAGGCCTTACAAATAGCTGTGAAAAGAAGAGAAGCGAAAAGCAAAGGAGAAAAGGAAAGATATAAACATCTGAATGCAGAGTTCCAAAGAATAGCAAGGAGAGATAAGAAAGCTTTCTTCAGTGATCAATGCAAAGAAATAGAGGAAAACAGCAGAATGGGAAAGACTAGAGATCTCTTCAAGAAAATCAGAGATACCAAAGGAACATTTCATGCAAAGATGGGCTCGATAAAGGACAGAAATGGTATGGACCTAACAGAAGCAGAAGATATTAAGAAGAGATGGCAAGAATACAGAGAAGAACTGTACAAAAAAGATCTTCACGACCCAGATAATCACGATGGTGTGATCACTGACCTAGAGCCAGACATCCTGGAATGTGAAGTCAAGTGGGCCTTAGAAAGCATCACTATGAACAAAGCTAGTGGAGGTGATGGAATTCCAGTTGAGCTATTCCAAATCCTGAAAGATGATGCTGTGAAAGTGTTGCACTCACTATGCCAGCAAATTTGGAAAACTCAGCAGTGGCCACAGGACTGGAAAAGGTCAGTTTTCATTCCAATCCCAAAGAAAGGCAATGCCAAAGAATGCTCAAACTACCACACAATTGCACTCATCTCACACGCTAGTAAAGTAATGCTCAAAATTCTCCAAGCCAGGCTTCAGCAATATGTGAACTGTGAACTTCCTGATGTGCAAGCTGGTTTTAGAAAAGGCAGAGATCAAATTGCCAACATCCACTGCATCATGGAAAAAGCAAGAGAGTTCCAGAAAAACATCTATTTCTGTTTTATTGACTATGCCAAAGCCTTTGACTGTGTGGATCACAATAAACTGTGGAAACTTCTGAAAGAGATGGGAATACCAGACCACCTGATCTGCCTCTTGAGAAATTTGTATGCAGGTCAGGAAGCAACAGTTAGAACTGGCCATGGAACAACAGACTGGTTCCAAATAGGAAAAGGAGTACGTCGAGGCTGTATATTGTCACCCTGTTTATTTAACTTCTATGCAGAGTACATCATGAGAAACGCTGGACTGGAAGAAACACAAGCTAGAATCAAGATTTCCGGGAGAAATATCAATAACCTCAGATATGCAGATGACACCACCCTTATGGCAGAAAGTGAAGAGGAACTCAAAAGCCTCTTGATGAAAGTGAAAGTGGAGAGTGAAAAAGTTGGCTTAAAGCTCAACATTCAGAAAATGAAGATCATGGCATCCGGTCCCTTCATTTCATGGGAAATAGATGGGAAAACAGTGGAAACAGTGTCAGACTTTATTTTTCTGGGCTCCAAAATTACTGCAGATGGTGACTGCAGCCATGAAATTAAAAGACGCTTACTCCTTGGAAGGAAAGTTATGACCAACCTAGATAGCATATTCAAAAGCAGAGACATTACTTTGCCAACAAAGGTCTGTCTAGTCAAGGCTATGGTTTTTCCTGTGGTCATGTATGGATGTGAGAGTTGGACTGTGAAGAAGGCTGAGCGCCGAAGAATTGATGCTTTTGAACTGTGGTGTTGGAGAAGACTCTTGAGAGTCCCTTGGACTGCAAGGAGATCCAACCAGTCCATTCTAAAGGAGATCAGCCCTGGGTGTTCTTTGGAGGGAATGATGCTGAAGCTGAAACTCCAGTACTTTGGCCACCTCATGTGAAGAGTTGACTCATTGGTAAAGACTCTGATGCTGGGAGGGATTGGGGGCAAGAGGAGAGGGGGACGACAGAGGATGAGATGGCTGGATGGCATCACCGACTCGATGGACGTGAGTCTGAGTGAACTCTGGGAATTGGTGATGGACAGGGAGGCCTGGCCTGCTGCGATTCATGGGGTCGCAAAGAGTCAGACACGACTGAGCAACTGATCTGATCTGATCTGATCTGAAATCAGCATTTTGTACATTTTTTCAAAACCTTCATGTGGCAAAGCCCAAATATAAGCAATTTTGTCAATCATTTCAATAAACTGAAAAAAAAAAAAGAAAAACAATAAAGAAGTATTAGTTCACCAGCAAAGAATGGACTCCAAAAAATGTAAAGTGGTCTCACACATTAGACATTTAACTGAGTTGATATGGAAACAAATAATACTGTATACGATTTAAAAAAAATTCAAGAACGTTTCTAAAATTTCATTATCATTTAATCATTGACAATGCTCTGTATGCTAATGCCATAATTATAGTCACTAGTGCTGTATGATCACGTGCACTGAATTAACCCATACAGATCAAATTTTTAAGTCCACCAAAGTCAAGTAAAATATATACTAAATGATTTTTAAAATGCAACCCTGATAATTGAGTAATCACTTATTTCATGAAGGAGGGAAGACAGGAAAACCAATAATAAAAGTCTGAATATCACCTAAATATGTTTTCTGATTGTGAACATTCATTTTTAGTTTAGAATCCAGATGAACAGTTCCTTCATTTCATAGAGATGTAAAAATATTCCAAATAAAGGAAATAACTAGAATTTAATTTAAATAAAATAAGATTTATACAAATATGTTTAATATCTTTGAATTATATTTTTTCTTAAACGGGGAAGGGAATTTCTCTTTCTGTATTACTTCTAAAGAAGTAGGCTGTATTTAACTGAGATCATAGATGTATTACCTCTAATGTTCTTGTTCCCTTTCACTTTTCTGTGAAGTTTTATAATCTAAGAGTTTATAGACAGATGTGTATAACAGAAACCAAGGAGGAAAATTTCTAAGCAAATGGAGTTTGTCACAGTAAGAAATATTCTGGAGGAACAGGAGTGTATAATCTTGGAAATAAGTTGCTTGAATCCAAAATATGGACACAGTGTTCAATGCCCATTTACTTATTTCCTTTGTTTCCAGACCTCTTTTCTTTTTCCAGAGGTGTCCAAGATACACAGAACTGGAAATTTAACAAGCATCTCAGAATTCTTCCTCCTGGGCCTCTCAGATGATGCAGAACTGCAGCCTTTGCTCTGTGTCCTCTTCCTGTCCATGTACCTGGTGACCGTGCTGGGGAACCTGCTCATCATATTAGCCGTCACCTCTGACCCCCACCTCCACACCCCCATGTACTTCTTCCTCTCCAACCTGTCCTCAGTTGACATAGATTTCATCTCCACCACTATTCCCAAGATGATTGTGGACATCCAATCTCACAGCAGAGTCATCTCCTACGGAGGCTGCCTGACACAGATGTCTATTTTTATCCTTTTTGCGTGTATGGATTGTCTGCTTCTTACCGTGATGTCCTATGACAGGTTTGTGGACATCTGTCACCCACTGCACTACACGGTCATCATGAACCCACGCCTCTGTTGCTCCTTAGTTTTGGTGTCCTTTTGTGTTAGCCTTTTGGACTCCCAGGTGCACAATGTGATTGTGTTACAACTTACCTGTTTCAAGGATGTAGAAATTTCTAGTTTCTTCTGTGATCCTCCTCAACTGCTCAACCTTGCTTGTTCTGACACTTTCACCAATAACATAGTCAGCTATACTATCGGTGCCTTGACTGGTTTTCTCTCTATCTCAGGAATCATTTTCTCTTACTATAAAATTCTTGTCTCCATTCTGAGAGTCCCCTCATCAGGTGGGATGTACAAAGCCTTTGCCACCTGTGGTTCTCACCTGGCAGTTGTTTGCTTATTTTATGGAACAGGCCTTGGTGAGTACCTCAGCTCAGCCATCTCACAGTCTCCCAGGAAGGTTGCAGCAGCTTCTGTGGTGTACACTATGGTCACCCCCATGCTGAACCCCTTCATCTACAGCTTGAGGAACAAAGACATCAAAAGGGCCTTGTGGAGGTTCCTGGCAGCACAAACTCAACTTAGGACCTGGAAACCCATTTGAGTGTATACTAGAAAATGTAACAAAACTAAATCTGGAGATCTAAAAATTCTACCTTTCCCATGACACCATTTTTATAGCTCTTATGGCCTTCATGTCTCTCCTCACTTTCTACCTGAATATTACTTCTCCTTATGGTTTATCCCCCTGTGCCAGTGCAGGAGACACAAGAGACACAGGTCCAATCCCTGAGTCTGGAAGATCCTTGGAGGAGGAAATGGTAACCCACTCCAGTGTTCTTGACTTTGAAATCCCATGGACAGAGGAGCCTGGTGGTTTACAGTCTGTGGGGTTGCAAAGAGTCAAACAAGACTGATCACGCACAAACACACACATGGTTTAACATGATAGTGGGGAGTTCTAAGAGCCTTTTTGTATCAAAATCACTCCTCGAATGAATCTCATTATATCTATGGAGATTCTATACTTTATCTTTGGTAGCCCAAGCATCCTCAAAAAATGAATGATTCCCCTTTATATACCAAAAATTTACAAATATTTCAAGCTCTTATATACTTTCAATAGTAAATTCTACTATTCAAATCTGTACAGGCTGTTATGTGAGCTGCATGTCACTGCTTCTCAGCCTTGGCTTTTATTGCAATCTTCCGGGAAGTTTAAAATACTGACCACTGGGTTTCACCACCAGAATTTCTGATTCAACTGAATTTGGGTGTGATCCAAGCATGAGAATTTTAAAAAGCACTCAGGTGGTTCTAGTGTGTGCCCAAGGTTGACAACTACTGATCCAAGTCAAGCCTCTCTTTCAAAGGTGACGTTTATGCCTTGAGTCCTAACGTTGTTCATGGACAAATGCTGAAGATCAAAAAGAGATCACAGTTCAAAGGGGGGAGATATGAGGACCCTGATGTGGTAATAAGCAATTTATTTTCCCCATTATTTCCAATAAATTTCTTCACATATCTTCTCTATGTTGTACACCTGGCCTTTGCTTTAGGGTGGGGCATTTGAAATCATGTTCCATCTTGTAGTCTATGTTCCATCAATGTCCATCTTTGTTCATCTTATGTACATTGAACAGTGGTCTGTAAATGTCTCTTTGCTCTAAAAGTTCAATGGGTCCCTTTATACCCCTCCAGCCCTGGTGAAGTAGCTTCCTCCTTCAGTTATGATCACTATGGCACCACTTTTCTCTTCCTTGTCTTTCAGTCTTTCAATAACTTTTTAACCAACTCTCTATATTAAATGTTCCTCTGTAAACAGCTAATTGGTTTATATTGCTTTTTTGACTGAAGTTTTACTGATATTGTAGCATGGGCTATAAAAATACATTGCATGATGCTTTCAGTTACATAATTATAAAACATGCAAAGATAATAAGGGTGGTTATCCAGAATATGTCTTAGTCATGGGTAACCAACTGGAAAATAGGTGATGATATTATTTTTCCAATTACACATGGCTCTAATGATGCCTAAAGGTTTTTAAATCACCAAAGTCATCACAACAAATGTATCTTCTTTTATGTAACTGTAGGATTGCAAAGGACCATATTGTCAGAAAGCAGAGTGTTTCCTTTGAGCAGTGGTATTCTGGTTAGGACCTCACCATGCTTCCCTGTCTTCAGTCAGGATAACTCAGTCTTTGGGCTCCTTTTGTTTTCTACAAGATGGGTTTCCAATACTTCTTAGAGATGTCACACATCATTTTTGCAGTAGTTATCTTGGTGTTCTGAAAGCTTTCCATAACTAGATTAATTTGCTTTGCATTTTCCAACCAAGGATAAACTGTTATCAACTGAATTGATAAGAAACATGAATAGTAAAGAAGGGAATCCATGTAACAGAAGATGAATTCATATTATTCAGTGGGAAAAGATATAGCCCATTAAAATTACTAGTACTTTTAAAATATAATATTAAATATATGTCCTAAAATATTATATTTATTCTCCATTCATCCCAGCCAAATGATAGGCAAGGAACCTTGGAAAAGGACAAAGAAAAGTTGCTTTTGTGTGTATACAGTTTAATTTCAAGTGCATTCTGTAAATTTTTCTAGCTGTTGCTTTCAGACTGCACCATCTTAAAATTTCTAAAGATAAGTGAACATATGAATTTTTCAATTTGAGTATATTATAATAGAATATACACATTTGAGTATTACTCTTAAACTTTCTACAACATTCATGAAATGCCTTTCCATGATGTACACCATTGGTAAGATGAGAGTAAATACACTTGCAAGACAAAATTGGGTGAAATTACTGCTATATTTAAAAAGGATAACCAACTAGGACCTACATAAAACTATGCTCAATATAATGTTGCAGTCTGGATGAGAGGGGAGTTTGGGGGAGAATAGTGCATGTATTTGCATGGCTGAGTCCATTCACTATTCACCTGAAACTGAAAGGTTGTTGCTGAACCATGAAAGACACTGGGATTCTTGGCCTCCACAGGAGAAGAATTCAATCCAGGGCCAGAGACAAGGAAGATCACTCAGAGCTTTTGTGTAACAGAGTTTTATTAAAGTATAAAAGGGATAGAGAAAGCTTCTGACATAGACATCAAAGGGGGCAGAAAGGGTACCCCCTCACTAGTTTTAGCAATGGAGTTATATACTTTTAATTAGTTATTCAGTTCACTTCAGTTCAGTTGCTCAGTTGTGTCCGACTCTTCGTGACCCCATGAATCGCAGCACACCAGGCCTCCCTGTCCATCACCAACTCCTGGAGTTCACCCAAACTCATGTCCATCAAGTCGGTGATACCATCCAGCCATCTCATACTCTGTCATCCCCTTCTCCTCTTGCTCCAAATCCCTCCCAGCATCAGGGTCTTTTCCAGGGAGCCAACTTTTCACATGAGGTGGCCAAAGTACTGGAGTTTCAGCTTTAACATCAGTCCTTCCAATGAACACCCACGACCGATCTCCTTTAGGATGGACTGATTGGATCTCCTTGCAGCTCAAGGGACTGTCAAAAGTCTTCTCCAGCACCACAGTTCAAAAGCATCAATTCTTCAGGGCTCAGCTTTCTTCACGGTCCAACTCGCACATCCATACATGGCCACTGAAAACCATAGCCTTGACTAGACAGACCTTTATTGGCAAAGTAATATCTCTGCTTTTCAATATGCTGTCTAGGTTGGTCATAACTTTACTTCCAAGGAGTAACCGTCTTTTAATTTCATGGCTGCAATCACCATCTGCAGTGATTCTGGAGCCCAAAAAAATAAAGTCTGATACTGTTTCCACTGTTTCCCCATCTATCTGCCATGAACTGATGGAACCAGATGCCACGATCTTAGTTTTCTGAACGTTGACCTTTAAGGCAACTTTTCACTCTCCTCTTTCACTTTCATCAACAGGCTTTTTAGTTCCTCTTCACTTTCTGCCATAAGGGTGGTGTGATCTGCATATCTGAGCTTATTGATATTTCTCCCAACAATCTTGATTCCAGCTTGTGTTTCTTCCAGCCCAGTGTTTCTCATGATGTACTCTCAGTTCAGTTCAGTTCATTTCAGTCGCTCAGTTGTGTCCAACTCTTTGCAACCCCATGAATCGCAGCATGCCAGGCCTCCCTGTCCATCACCATCTCCCAGAGTTCACTCAGACTCACATCCATTGAGTCGGTGATGCCATCCAGCCATCTCATCCTCTGTCGTCCCCTTCTCCTCCTGCCACCAATTCCTACCAGCATCAGTCTTTTTCAGTGATTCAACTCTTCACATGAGGTGGCCAAATTTGGAGTTTCAGCTTTAGCATCATTCCTTCCAAAGAAATCCCAGGGATGATCTCCTTCAGAATGGACTGGTTGGATCTCCTTGCAGTCCAAGGGACTCTCAAGAGTCTTCTCCAACACCACAGTTCAAAAGCATCAATTCTTCAGCCCTCAGCTTTCTTCACAGTCCAACACTCACATCCATACATGACCACTGGAAAAACCATAGCCTTGACTAGATGGACCTTTGTTGGCAAAGTAATGTCTCTGCTTTTCAATATACTATCTAGGTTGGTCATAACTTTCCTTCCAAGGAGTAAGCGTCTTTTAATTTCATGGCTGCAGTCACCATTTGCAGTGATTTTGGAGCCCAAAAAAATAAAGTCTGACACTGTTTCCACTGTTTCCCCATCTATTTCCCATGAAGTGATGGGACCAGATGTACTCTGCATATAAGTTAAATAAGTAGGGTGACAACATACAGCCTTGATGTACTCCTTTTCCTATTTGGAACCATTCTGTAGTTCCATGTCCAGTTCTAACTGTTGCTTCCTGACCTGCATATAGGTTTCTCAAGGGGCAGATCAGGTGGTCTGGTATTCCCATCTCTTGAAGAATTTTCCACAGTTTATTGTGGTCCATACAGTCGAAGGCTTTGGCATAGTCAATAAAGCAGAAATAGATGTTTTTCTGGAACTCTCTTGCTTTTTTGATGATCCAGTGGATGTTGGCAATTTGATCTCTGGTTCCTCTGCCTTATCTAAAACCAGCTTGAACATCTGGAAGTTCACAGTTCACGTATTGCTGAAGCCTGGCTTGGAGAATTTTGAGCATTACTTTACTAGCGTATGAGATGAGTGCAATTGTGTGGTTGTTTGAGCATTCTTTGGCATTGCCTTTCTTTGGGATTGGAATGAAAACTGACCTTTACCCATCCTGTGGCCACTGCTGAGTTTTCCATATTTACTGGAATATTGAGTGCAGCACATTCACAGCACCATCTTTCAGGATTTGAAATAGCTCAACTGGAATTCCACCACCTCCACTAGCTTTGTTCATAGTGATGCTTTCTAAAGCCCACTTGACTTCACATTCCAAGATGTCTGGCTCTAAGTGAGTGATCACATCATCGTGACTATATTGGTCATGCAGATCTTTTTTGTACAGTTCTTCTGTGTATTCTTGCCACCTCTTCTTAATATCTTCTGCTTCTGTTAGGTCCATACCATTTCTGTCCTTTATGAGACCATCTTTGCATGAAATGTTCCCTTGGTATCTCTAATTTTCTTGAAGAGATCTCTAGTCTTTCCCATTCTGTTGTTTTCTTTGCATTGATCGCTGAGGAAGCCTTTCTTATCTCTCCTTGCTATTCTTTGAAACACTGCATTCAAATGGGTATATCTTTCCTTTTCTCTTTTTCTTTTCACTTCTCTTCTTTTCACAGCTATTTGTAAGGCCTCCTCAGAGAGCCATGTTGCTTCTTTGCATTTCTTTTCCATGGGGATGGTCTTGATCCCCATCTCCTGTACAATGTCACAAACCTCCATCCATAGTTCATCATGCACTCTGTCTATCAGATCTAGTCCCTTAAATCTATTTCTCACTTCCACTGTATAATCATAAGGGATTTGATTTAAGTCATACCTGAATGGTCTAGTGGTTTTCCCCACTTTCTTCAACTGAATTTGGCAATAAGGAGTTCATGATCTGAGCCACAGTCAGCTCCTGGTCTTGTTTTTGCTGACTGTATAGAGCTTCTCCATCTTTGGCTGCAAAGAATATAATCAAGCACACCGGCTGAGATGGACCATGCAGAATCATGGCTGAGAGGAGCTACCCCTCCCCCAAGGTCAGAGGCGGCCACCAAGAGTACCAGGCTCTGTCAACACAAGAGTGGCCGAGAGGAGCTACCCCATGTCTGAGGTCAGAGGAGGCAGCTGAGAGGAGCAACCCCACGTCCAAGGAGCAGCAGCTGCATGGGCAAAGGAGGACCGAGAGGAGCTACTCCACGTTCAAGGTCAGGAGGGGTGGCCGTGAGGCAATAACCCTCGTCCAAGGTAAGGAGCAGTGGCTGCACTTTGCTGGAGCAGCCCTGAAGAGATACCCCACGTCCAAGGTAAGAGAAACCCAAGTAAGACAGTAGGTGTTGCGAGAGGGGATCAGAGGGCAGACACACTGAAACCATAGTCACAGAAAACTAGTCAATCTGATCACATGGACCACAGCCTTGTCTAACTCAATGAAAGTAAGCCATGCCATGTGGGGCCACCCAAGACAGGAGGGTCATGGGGGAAAGGTCTGACAGAATGTGGTCCACTGGAGAAAGGAATGGCAAACCACTTCAGTTTTCTTGCCTTGGGTACCCCATGAACAGTATGAAAAGGCAAAATGATAGGGTACTGAAAGGGGAACTCCCCAGGTCAGTAGGTGCCCAATATGCTACTGGAGATCAGTGGAGATATAACTCCAGAAAGAATCAAGGGATGGCGCCAAAGCAAAAAAAATACCCAGCTGTGGATGTGACTGGTGATAGAAGCAAGGTCCGATGCTGTAAAGAGCAGTATTGCATAGGAACCTGGAATGTCAGGTCCTTGAATCAAGGCAAATTGGAAGTGGTCAAAAAGGAGATGGCAAGAGTGAACGTCAACATTCTAGGAATCAGTGAACTAAAATGGACTGGAATGGGTGAATTTAACTCAGATAACCATTATATCTACTACTGTGGGCAGGAATCCCTTAGAAGAAATGGAGTAGCCATCATGGTCAACAAAAGAGTCAGAAATGCAGTGTATGGATGGAATCTCAAAAAGGACAGAATGATCTCTCTTCGTTTCCAAGGCAAACCATTCAATATCACGGTAATCCAAGCCTATACCCCAACCAGTAACGCTGAAGAAGCTGAAGTTGAACTGTTCCATGAAGACCTACAAGACCTTTTAGAACTAACACCCAAAAAAGATGTCCTTTTCATTATAGAGGACTGGAATGCAAAAGTAGGAAGTCAAGAAACACCTGGGGTAACAGACAAATTTGGCCTTGGAGTACAGAATGAAGCAGGGCAAAGGCTAATAGAGTTTTGCCAAGAGAATGCACTGGTCATAGCACACACCCTCTTCCAACAACACAAAAGAAGACTCTACACATGGACATCACCAGAAGGGCAAAACCCAAATCAGATTGATTATATTCTTTGCAGCCAAAGATGGAGAAGCTCTATACAGTCAGCAAAAACAAGAGATGACTGTGGCTCAGATCATGAACTCCTTATTGCCAAATTCAGACTTAAGTTGAAGAAAGAATTAGTTATTACAGTGAATCAAAAGAATGTCTGGAGATTGTAAAGACCTTACTAGACCCACTCCCATAATTTACATTTTAGATAACAGGATTAGCCAGAAGTTTTTTTCCAGAGACTGTTCTCAAGAAGGATACATTATTGTTGTATAATCCTAAGGAATGTAGAGGGGAAAAAAAAAACTTTGTCCTTTCCTCCTCCTTGAGAATTAATCCAGATCCCTCTCTCCTTGGGGACCCCCGGACTTCTTATCAACCTGCCTAGAAATTGACTCTCTCATTCCCCTCTTTTCTTTTAGGAGAATTATGTTGCCAAGGGAAAGGAATGTCATTTTTGTTCTATAACTACTTCCTGCTGTTTAGGGGCATGGTCCCTAAATTGCTGAGGCAAACTAGTCTCCTAACCCTCATATTGAAGGTCTCTGATCCAGGAACCCCAAGTAATAGTTGGAGGAGGCTGTGGCACTTGTAGGAGTTTGGACAACCATTTGTAACTTAAAAGCTTTCAGACAGAAACAAATCCCATTATACAGTTACAGATGTAAGCCAAAATAGTCATTAAACCAAGTTAAAATCAAAATTAAAAGTCACATTATGTCCATAGTTAAATCAGTCCATCTTAGGATTGTTAGATGTGATCACAGAGTTGAAAGTCCTTTCCTTGAAGTGGAGAAACCCACCATGGGAAGTCTTCCACTTGATGAGGAGGGGAGTGCTCGGCAGACCCAGCAGTTAGACCGATTGTGGAATGCAGTGTAGGAGTGAGCCCAGGACAGGAAGGCATTTTCTTGAGGGTCAAATGGCAGACTCAGGACCTCTGGAGTCAGCAGAAGTAAGCACACATAGATTATCAGGCCCACCTGAAAAGTACAGTCAGAGCATACAAAGTAAAGACATAAAATGATGTCACTTAGTTCTGGTCAGAGTGCCGCCTCTTAACAAGAGTGTGATGCACCCATGAATCAATTCCTGGCACTTTGACAGCTGTGGGAGAAGAAAGAATAACCTGGTAAGGGCCTTCCCAGACGGGCTCAAAAGATTGCCCCCAGATCCCAATGTTTTTATCAGGACCTCTGTTCCTGGTTCAAATAGAGGCTTGCTTGACTCAGAGGCTGGGTCAGGAGTCACCTCCTGAAGTTCCATTAATGCCTGTTGAAAAGCTGAGAGCTGAGTTACATAATTAGCTAATTCACACAAGCTGGAATCAAGATTGCTGGGAGAAATATCAATAACCTCAGATATGCAGATGACACCACCCTTATGGCAGAAAGTGAAGAGGAACTAAAACGCCTCTTGATGAAAGTGAAAGAGGAGAGTGAAAAGTTGGCTTAAAGCTCAACATTCAGAAAACGAAGATCATGGCATCTGGTCCCATCACTTCATGGGAAATAGATGGGGAAACAGTGGAAACAGTGTCAGACTTTATTTTTTTGGACTCCAAAATCACTGCAGATGATGACTGCAGCCATGAAATTAAAAGACGCCTACTCCCTGGAAGGAAAGTTATGACCAACTTAACATATTCAAAAGCAGAGACATTACTTTGCCAACAAAGGTCCGTCTAGTCAAGGCTATGGTTTTTCCAGTGGTCATGTATGGATGTGAGAGTTGGACTGTGAAGAAAGCTGAGCACCGAAGAATTCATGCTTTTGAACTGTGGTGTTGGAGAAGACTCTTGAGAGTCCCTTGGACTGCAAGGAGATCCAACCAGTCCATTCTGAAGGAGATCAGCCCTGGGATTTCTTTGGAGGGAATGATGCTGAAGCTGAAACTCCAGTACTTTGGCCACCTCATGCAAAGAGCTGACTCATTGGAAAAGATTCTGATGCTGGGAGGGATTGGGGGCAGAAGGAGAAGGGGACGACAGAGGATGAGATGGCTGGATGGCATCACTGACTCGATGGACGTGAGTCTGAGTGAACTCCGGGAGTTTGTGATGGACAGGGAGGCCTGGCGCGCTGTGATTCATGGGGTTGCAAAAAGTCGGACACAACTGAGTGGCTGAACTGAACTGAACTGAAGGCTTTGGAAATTTTTCCATTGAGCCTTTTCAGAAATTAGTAATCATCCAATTGTGGACTGTAACCATCCTTTATCAGTAATCTTTCCTCCTCCTTGAGAATTCAAGATCCCTCTCTCTTTAGGGACCCCCAGACTTCTTATCAACCTGCCTAGGAATTGACTCTCTCAAAACTATCACATTGGCTATACCACAGCACAAAATTGAAAGTCCAAAAGAAAAAATAAATCAGGTTAAATAAAATGATTAAAAAACAATGTGAAAATTATTTCATTTAAAGTGAAAGTGAAATCGCTCAGTCGTGTCCAACTCTTTGGGACCCCATGGACTGTAGCCTACCAGGCTCCTCCCTCCATGGGATTCTCCAGGCAAGAATACTAGGAGTGGGTTGCCATTTCCTTCTCCAGGGGATCTTCCCAACCCAGGGATTGAACCCAGGTCTCCTGCATTCCAGGCAGACGCTTTAACCGCTGAGCCACCAGGGAAGCCCATTTCATTTAAAGATGTTCCCAAATGACTAGAAAATGGGATAACTTAGACTTCATCTTGTCATATAGGACAGCTTTTTGTGACTGATCCATTTCATTGTCCTCATTCTGGCGATTATCCCATTCCATTAAATCTTCTGGAACAGTGTGAACACAATAGACATTCTTCTGGAGGCAGGTGCACATGTTTTCCAACAAAAATAGAGAATAAGTTTTTTTCTAGCTTTATTGAGATATCAATGACATAATATTGTAAAAGGTTCAGACTGTAAAGAATCTGACTACAATGCAGGAGACCTGGGGTTCAATTCCTGGGTCAGGAAGATCCCCTGGAGAAGGGAATGGCAACTCACTCCAGTATTCTTGCCTGGAAAATTCCATGGACAGAGGAGCCTGATGCGATACAGTCTATGGGTTGCAAAGATTCGGACATGACTGAGCAACTAACACTTTCATTTTCAAGATGTACAATAGGATGTTTTGATACATGTATATATTGTGACATATTTACCAAAATATTTTACTGTGCAAACAACTACCACTGGTTTTCATATTCCATGTCCTGGAAATCGTGTTTGTCATTGACCCTAGTACTTTACTCCTTCTAGTCACTCTGAAATAATTCTAGTTTAATAATGCATTTTTGCCCTGGACTAATTCCTTTAAGTGCTTCAACACACAGTCTCTTCCTTTCATATGTGCCTGTAAATATCTGCCATGGGCTGTCTCCTAAAAATACCCTCTGACACTTGGCCACACAGAGGTAAATGACATTCTTCCCTCCACATCCAATTTGACTTGGGTATAAACCAAAGTTTTGTTCATATCACTCAATGACAAACCAATCTCCTTATTGCTCAGCAAAAAGGTCTCTAAGTCAGGAAGGCTGCATAGGTGTGATACAGAAGTTTACATCATTCCAATTTGCATCTACATCCCACTTTACGCAGTAGGAAAAAAACAGGGTAAGCCCAACTACACTTTATTTATTTAAGTATACAAGAGCTGAGACCACAAAGGAATCTAAAGAGAATATATTCTGAAGTTAGTTGCTGTTCTCTAATTAGAAGAAATCAGAATACTTGGAACATTTGTTACATTTTGCCATGGAACAGCTTCAGGTTGTCCTGATGTGATGGAGGGGCTCTCCTAGTGTATCAGAAACCAGGAGTCTACTTGAGACTGCATGACCTGAAGCAGTAGAGTGGGCTCTGCAGAAGTACCCAGTGGTTGAGGTTCGACTCAAATGCTAGTTTGTGTCCAGGGAAGTTTTATTGAGGTGTTAGAATGAATTTTGGAATATGCTGGAAAGTAAAAGGACAGGATCTGAGTCTTGAATTGCATGGAGCATAAAGTCATTATAAATAGATGATGAGGACTGTAGCATGGGTTAGGGGGGAAGGGTGGGAGGGGGCAGGATCTGAAATGTTCTCAATAATCCTAGATCTTGGTGTTCATTGTTTTGTGTATTGCCTTCACCCTGAGTCAAGATGTATGTAGTGACTAGATTACAATGATGAGAATGTGGAAGAAATGTTGGGAAGTCACTTCTGGGAACAGAGTAAAATAAACTGGCTTTCTTCCTCATTCCTCTTTCTTGCATCCTTGATGGCTCACATGAATAAAACCCAGCTGCCCCACCAGGAGACCATGCGTCAAGGACCTGAAGGAATTTTCTGGACAATATTGTGTGAACAGGTGAGTCCTTCCAATAGCCTCGTGAGTGTGCTTGAAAGTGGACACCTGCTGATCCAGTCTTGAGATACCTGCAGCCCTGGATGACACCTTGATTGAAACCTTCTGGGAGGCCCATTGAAGTATTTAATTAAAGTATAAATTATTAAATAATAAGTAAAAATCAATATTTTCTAATATGCCAATGCAATTCACTTAGAGAAAAAGTTTAGAACAAAAGATTCATTCACATTAGGAGAAAAGCTATCCTTACAAATATTAACTGTAAAAATGGAAAGTGTATCACATCCTTTGAATAGAACTGATCCGGCATAGATGTCATGATTGATACACTGGATTTGCAACTATCAAACCGCACATTGAGTGGTCAAGTTGAGGACAGAAGTCTAAATTTTACATTAAGATCCAGATAGTTAGAACTAATAAGCAAGAGAACAGGAGAATTTCCTTCTGAGGAGAAGAGGGACACAGACTCTTTCCAGAATATTCACTTTTCTCCTTTCCCTGTTCTGTTAATGTTAACAAGTCTCCAGTGATTGGGACAACAGGGACCAACTGGCTAATAATGAGCTTTCAGCACTGAACCCTAAGTTAATATCATTGTAAATACACAGTGCCCCCAGCTCTTTTGTTTGCCTGTTCTAATATTGTGAGAATATTAGAACACCTATGTCTCCATCCTTTGTAGGAACCTGCAAAGGTTCAGCCTGAGTCAGTCTTCCTAGCCCGCCCTGAGGAAGCTCCCTGAAACTTCATCACACACCAAGAAGGAGAGAAACAGGGAGTCTGTGCTCCTTGGTCATGGACTAGCAGAGATCCATCCCAGCCCTGTAAGTGCTGAGGGAGACAGGGATGGATGAAGGGATTTTGGGAGCATGATGTTTTTTTCTTCAACAAGACAAACATGACAGTTGGAATAGTCAGATGGGAGAGTATCAATGTACAAATTTTGGCTCAGAGACTTATAGCTTATATTCTTATACCTGATTGGGGTATGAGAACTCTCACTCAGAGTTCTGCTTCCACCCTCGCTGGTTCTGGCTGTGGCTGGCATCTCCCTGACCACGGCAGTGAATGGGTCTCTGTACACTTCCCCCTCAGAACTTTAAAGAATTCTGAAAACAGTGATGATGAGGTGGATGACATTAACCACCTGTTAAGTCACTTCAGTCATGCCTGACTCTGTGCAACCCTATGGACTGTAGCCCACCAGGCTCCTCTGCCCATGGGGTTCTCCAGGCAAGAATACTGGAGTGGGTTGCCACGCCCTCCTCCAGCGGATCTTCCCCATCCAGGGATTGAACCCACGTCTCTTATGCCTCCTGCATTGGCAGACAGGTCCTTTACCACTAGCACTCCCTGGAAAGCCCGACATTAACCATAATGTCTTGTAATTGAGGGTAAGTGCCAGGCTCAAAAGTATGTGTTTTGTTTTTTGTTTGATTTCATATGTTTCTCCATAGTCTCCTGATAATAAGTGCACAGATATCATTATTTTAATAAGAGTAAATGCATACAGAATTTTATGTAATTTATACTTGATCATGAGTTAGAATTTAGAAAACTCTGAAGCCCGTCAATCTGGGCAGACTGACTCCAGGACACATGGGCAGTCCTCCTCCTACAAACCCAGAGTCCTGTCACCTCCCTGTCAGTCCTGGCAGACTCACTGGTCACTGTGCCCTTTCCTTTAGAGTTTTCTGGAGGACACAGAGGAAGACAGCAGGCAGCACTCACTGCATCTATTATAAAATGGGTTGCCAAGATCACAAGCAATGTCTTAAAGAAAAGAGACACAGGAAATTCAGGGAGATTCTCTGTTGACCCTGCTCCCAGATGTAATGTCCACTGTCCACTTTCTTCTTCATGCTTATAATCAGCCTCAGTTCAGTTCAGTTCAGTCACTCATTTGTGTCTGACTCTTTGCGACCCCATGAATCGCAGCACGCCAGGCCTCCCTGTCCATCACAAACTCCCGGAGTTCACCCAGACTCACGTCCATTGAGTCAGTGATGCCATCCAGCCATCTCATCCTCTGTCGTCCCCTTCTCCTCCTGCCCCCCATCCCTCCCAGCATCAGAGTCTTTTCCAATGAGTCAACTCTTCGCATGAGGTGGCCAAAGTACTGGAGTTTCAGCTTCAGCATCATTCCCTCCAAAGAACACCCAGGGCTGATCTCCTTCAGAATGGACTGGTTGGATCTTCTTGCAGTCCAAGGGACTCTCAAGAGTCTTCTCCAACACCACAGTTCAAAAGCATCAATTCTTCGGCGCTCAGCCTTCTTCACAGTCCAACTCTCACATCCATACATGACCACAGGAAAAACCATAGCCTTGACTAGACGAAACTTTGTTGGCAAAGTAATGTCTCTGCTTTTGAATATGCTATCTAGGTTGGTCATAACTTTCCTTCCAAGGAGTAAGCATCTTTTAATTTCATGGCTGCAGTCAACATCTGCAGTGATTTTGGAGCCCAGAAAAATAAAGTCTGACACTGTTTCCACTGTTTCCCCATCTATTTCCCATGAAGTGATGGGACTGGATGCTATGATCTTCATTTTCTGAATGTTGAGCTTTAAGCCAACTTTTTCACTCTCCACTTTCACTTTCATCAAGAGGCTTTTTGGTTCCTCTTCACTTTCTGCCATAAGAGTGGTGTCATCTGCATATCTGAGGTTATTGATATTTCTCCCGGCAATCTTGATTCCAGCTTGTGTTTCTTCCAGTCCAGGGTTTCTCATGATGTACTCTGCATAGAAGTTAAATAAGCAGGGTGACAACATACAGCCTTGATGTACTCCTTTTCCTGTTCGGAACCAGTCTGTTGTTCCATGTCCAGTTC
The DNA here is from genome assembly GCF_019923935.1 of Bubalus bubalis. Lineage (NCBI taxonomy): Eukaryota > Metazoa > Chordata > Mammalia > Artiodactyla > Bovidae > Bubalus > Bubalus bubalis. The sequence continues at coordinate 97,044,886 of NC_059165.1, read as the reverse complement.
GAACTGTTGCTTCCTGACCTGCATACAGATTTCTCAAGAGGCAGGTCAGGTGGTCTAGTATTCCCATCTCTTTCAGAATTTTCCACAGTTTATTGTGATCTATACAGTCAAAGGCTTTGGCATAGTCAATAAAGCAGAAATAGATGTTTTTCTGGAACTCTCTTGCTTTTTCCATGATCCAGCAGATGTTGGCAATTTGATCTCTGGTTCCTCTGCCTTTTCTAAAGCCAGCTTGAACATCAGGAAGTTCACGGTTCACATATAATCAGCCTGCTGCTGCTGCTAAGTTGCTTCAGTCGTGTCTGACTGTGCGACCCTGTAGACGGAAGCCCACCAGGCTCCCCTGTCCCTGGGACTCTCTAGGCAAGAATACTGGAGTGGGTTGCCATTTCCTTCTCCAATGCATGAAAATGAAAAGTGAAAGGGAAGTCGCTCAATCATGCCCGACTCTTAGCGACCCCATGGACTGCAGCCTACCAGGCTCCACCGTCCATGGGATTTTCCAGGCAAGAGTACTGGAGTGGGGTGCCATTGTCTTCAGCCTACTCAATCACAAAACATAATATAAATTCAGTCTTAGAGTTCATTCTTACTTAGGAAATTAAAAACAGTTTTTTAAATGTACTTCATACATATCTGTGATTATATTCTACACTTTTGCTTTAAAATATCAGAATGTCTGCTTGTGTGCATGCTAAGTCACCTCAGTCGTGTCTGACTCTTTGGAATTCTATGGACCTGCCAGGTCCATATGATAACCTGCCAGGTTCCTCTGTCCATGGGATTCTTCAGGCAAGAATACTGGAGAGGGTTGCCATGCCCTCCTCCAGAGGATCTTCCTGACCCAAGGATCAAACCAGCGTCCCTTATGTCTCCTGCTTTGGCAGATGGGTTCTTTACCACTAGCGCCACCTAGGAAGCCCTCAAAATGTCTGGATACAGTGAGATTTTATGTGAGGGACTCTGACTGACAACTTCATTTTGAATCCTGTTTGTTCCATTTATGTGGGGACAAGTTCTTAGTATACATGAACTTAGAATTGTCCACTGAATTTATTACTTGTTGATACAACCTCTCTGTGAATAAGGACCAAATGAATAATAGATGCCCTCTATGTAGTAAGTGTGTGATGGATACAAAATGAAAGGGCAAGATAAATTTTAGATATTCTTAATGATAGGTCTACTTTTCACTTCATTTGACTTAAATATCTGGTAATCTGATGTTATATTTTTCTTAGATTCTTGGCAGGATATTTCATTCTTGTTTATGCATATATCTTTTTCATAGATGTAAAGAAATGACTGAGGCTCATTCATTTCTGCTTCTCCAGAGCCTATACCTTGACGTCACATAGGAAGCACCAAGAATTTAAAAAAAAAAAACAAAACAAAAAAAAAAACAGTTCACTACTAAATAAATCTTTCCATTTTAAACAGAAACAAAGCATGAGCTTATGGCTTCCAAATAGTGGATGGTGCCTGCCAGTTTCTTCATTTTTCAGATTGTCCCATAGGACCAGAGACAAGAAACGATGTGATTATTCGTGTGTATGTCATGAACTTTCTCTGGGGCTTATTACTTTTTACTGAATAGCACTTGCAGCATTCAATGATTGAAACATCTCTGCAGAGATTTTCAAAAATATGTGGGAAAGAGAGTCAGAAAAGAAGGGGAAGATAACTTTATTCTATGGACTGAGACACATTTTGGGAGTTCATGTCACTCTGTGCTGCAGAGTCATGACACAGGAAAGCCTTTGCTCTCTCTGCCATATAACCCAAGAAATGTTGGGAGCCGTGTTAGGCATTACTGACAAAATGGAGGCACGGCCCCAACCCCCTCTCCTCATCTCACAGGCACAGTCCTGGAATGAAGGAGTTAGGCCTTGTGATTCTGACTTGTTCTTTCCTTTCTTTGGTTGAGTTGGCTGGAAAGAGTGTTAAGGTGCTTGAGGGAATCATGAGAAAGCACAAAGCCTTCTGCAGTTGTGCCCAGAAAATAACCTATAAAATAACCATTGACATTTGTTCAAGGATCTTTACAAAGAATGTTTCAGGATGAGCACATAGGCCGCAGCTTGAGGCCATGGGAAGGATTGTTTTCTGAGGCCTGTTTGTGAGGGAAATATTTATGGCAAAAGTAGTTTGCTGAGTTTAGGGTTTAGGAATAATTAATAATAGCTAGAAGCCTTTTTAGGAGATAGTGCTCTTAAGATGCTAGGGGCAAACAGGATTTAGAAAGATAAGAAATAAACTGAGGAATGTGGCATGAGTTACAATGTAATCACAAGTTAAGTATAAGACACATAAGAGAAAGTAGATAATAGTAAAGCCAATTCTGAGAGAATTGCTGAAGCAGGAACTCTGTTTGTAGGACAACAATGATTTCTGGAGACAATAAATCTGGGTGGGGAAAACTAAAAATGTCAAACCTCTGTCCTAATGCTTTTGTCACAGTATAAAAGAAAACCTGAAGCTTGAAATAAACATGTAGTCCCGTACCTCAAGTCAGAGGTTACATCATCATCCGCCGACACCACTCACCCCTTCAGGCTGATTCCCTGGCTGCTGGAGCTGGACTCCAGCAAAATGTCATTAAATTTGGGGGACTGTGCTTCATTACCAAGAACTCTATTTCAAAATGATTGAAATCCTTCACAACAAATGACTTGGGAAGTTCCCAACTTCTCTTAACATCTAGAAGTGCAATTTAGACTGTTTTTTTCTTCCAGGAAGAAACAGAGAGGTGCATAGATTTGCATACACTCCACATACAGGGGGTGAAATATCCAGGACTCAACCCTGGATCTGCTTATTCCTGCACCAGCTCTCAGCCAACTCCACTGTAGCTAATAAGTGTTTCTTTTCTAACCTACTTTGGTCCCAGATGTTAAATGAAGGTAGAACAAGGGATTCATAAGGGATCCTCTTTTGATTCAGAGTTAACTTGTGACTTATGAGGATGAGGCCATAATGGAACTAATAAGATTTCACGTGAATCGTCATGTTTTGCAATCCAGATTTGAAGTCTAAGGTTGAAAAATTTCTCCTATACAAGATGAAAAGTCTGGTGCAGGTATTGTGAAATTATCAGAAGACAGACTTCAAGAATATATTCTTGAAGATGGTGGAGGAACAGAACGGGGAGACCACTTTCTCACAGAACAGGGAGACCACTTTCTCCCCCACAAATTCATCAAAAGAAAATTTGAACGCTGAGTAAATTCCAGAAAACAACTTCTGAATGCCGGCAGAGAACATCAGGCATCCAGAAAAGCAGCCCATTGTCTTTGAAAGGAGGTAGGAAAAAATATAAAAGATAAAAAGAGAGACAAAAGAGGTAGGGACAGATCCATCTTGGGAAGGGAGTCTTAAAAAAGAGAGAAGTTTCCAAACACCAGGAAACACTCTCACTGCCAAGTCTGTGGTGAGCCTTGGAACCTCATAGGGCAACATAACTGGGAGGAAAAATAAATAAATAATTAAAACCCACAGATTACTTGCCCAACGGTAACTCCCAGCAGAGAAGCGGCACAGATGCCCACATCCACCACTAGCAAGCAGGGGCTGGGCAGGGAGGTGCGGGCTGCATTGCTTAGAGTAAGGACCCGGCCTGAATCCCCCAAGGGCAATCTGAGGGAACTAACTTGAGATAGCAAACCAGACTGTGGGATAGCTATCCCACGAAAAGCCCTAACCTAAGACACCGCCAGGCCTGCTCACAGAACAAAGGACTGACTAGAGCTAGCTGGCTGTGGACCAGCCCATCCCCTGCCAGAGACAGGAAGGCCAGGGCAGCCAGAGCCAGAAGGGGGCAATCGCAGCCCCAGAGAAGCATCCCATACCAAACTTCAAGCAGACTTTGTTGCTAACCAAGACTTCTTGGGATTCTGGACAGTCGACATTTGCCTGAGAAGGTGCGCCGGTTGTACACCCAGAAAACTGAGTGGCAGAGACGGGGGAGGAAATAAGTAGCAGCTACTGCACTCACCAAACACCTGGTCACCAGAGCTGCTCAGACCTGGGAAGGGCACAAAATGCAGGCCCAACCGAGTCTGCGACTTTGTGGAGTACCCGAGTACCTGAACCTGAGTGGCTTAGACCTGGGAAGTGCATACAACCCAGGGCCGGCCTCAGACAGTTCCCAGCAGAGCAACCTAGAGCCTAAGCAGTGTAGTCAGGGAAAGCACATACGCCGTGAGCGGGGGTTAAACCCAGTGTGGCCGAGACACTGCAAGCACACACAAGTGTTATTTGTTTGCAGCGTTTCTCCCTCACCACAGCACGACTGAACAAGTGAGCCTTAAAAAGTGTCCACCACTGCCCCCTTGTGTCAGGGCGGAAATTAGACACTGAGAGACTAGCAAACAGAAGAAGCTAAAACAAACAGAGGGAACTCTTGGAAGTGAAAGGTGCAATAGATTAAAACCCTGCAGTTAGCACCGACTACATATGAAGGGGCCTATAGATCTTGAGAAGTATAAGCTGGATCAAGGAACTATCTGAAAATGAACTAACCCCACACTGTCCACAACAACACCAGAGAAAGTCCTAGATATATTTTTACTATTATCATTCTTTAAATATTTTTTAATTTTTTTTTATTTTTAAGTCCTCTATTACTCCTTTAATTTTCATTTTTATAACCTACTATTACTTTTCAAAAAAAAAGACCCTATTTTTTAAAGAAACTTCACATATATATTTTATAATTTTTGTGACTTTGTTTTTTTTCTTTAATACTGTATTTTTGAGAATCCAACCTCTACTCTAGATTTTTAATCTTTGCTTTTGGGTATTTGCTATCAATTTTGTACCTCTAAGAACCCAATCCTCAGTACCCATTTTTACTTGGGAGTGAGATCACTGGCCTGATTGCTCTCTCCCACTTTTGACTCTCCTTTTTCTCCACCAAGTCGCCTCTATCTCCTCCCTCCCCCTTCTCTTCTCTACCCAACTCTGTGAATCTCTTTGTGTGTTCCAGACTGTGGAGAATACTTCAGTTCAGTTCAGTTGCTCAGTCGTGTCCGACTCTTTGCAACCCCATGAATCACAGCACGTCAGGCTTCCCTGTCCATCACCATCTCCCAGAGTTCACTCAAACTCACGTCCATCGAGTCAGTGATGCCATCCAGCCATCTCATCCTCTGTCGTCCCCTTTTCCTCCTGCCCCCAATCCCTCTCAGCATCAGAGTCTTTTCCAATGAGTCAACTTTTTGCATGAGGTGGCCAAAGTACTGGAGCTTCAGCTTCAGCATCATTCCTTCCAAAGAAATCCCAGGGCTGATCTCCTTCAGAATGGACTGGTTGGATCTCCTTGCAGTCCAAGGGACTCTCAAGAGTCTTCTCCAACACCACAGTTCAAAAGCATCAATTCTTTAGTGCTCAGCTTTCTTCACAGACCAACTCTCATATCCATACATGACCACTGGAAAAACCATACTGATTACTGGCTGGATCTGTCTCTCTTCTTTTGATTCCCCTCTTTATCCTCCTGGCCACCTCTGTCTCCTTCCTCCCTCTTCTCTTCTCTGTATAACTCCGGAAACATCTCTAAGGGATCCAGACGGTGGAGAGCACATAGGGAAGTGATTACTGGCTAGCTTGCTCTCTCCCCTTTTGATTCCCCCTCTTCTCCTCCTGGTCACCTATATCTCCCTCCTCCCTCTTCTCTTCTCCATGTAACTCTGTGAACCTCTCTGGGTGTCCCTCACGGTAGAGAAGCTTTTCATCTTTAACCTAGATGTTTTATCATTGGTGCTGTATAGATGGAGAAGTCTTGAGGCTACTGTAAGAATAAGACTGAAAACCAGAGGCAGGAGACTTAAGTCCAAATCCTGAGAACACCAGGGAACTCCTGACTCCAGGGAACATTAATTGACAGGATCTCATCAAACGCCTCCATATCTACACTGAAACCAAGCACCTCTCAAGGGCCAACAAGTTCAGAGCAAGACATACCATGCAAATTCTCCAGCAACACAGGAACACAGCCCTGAGCTTCAATATACAGGCTTCCCAAAGTCACTCCAAACCCACTGACATCTCATAACTCATTACTGGACACTTCATTGCTCTCCAGAGAGAAGAAATCCAACTCCACCCACCAGAACACCGACAAAAGCTTCCCTAACCAGGAAACCTTGACAAGCCACCCATCCAACCCCACCCACAGCGAGGAAACTCCACAATGAAAAGAACTCCACAAAATACCACAATACGGAAAGGCCACCCCAAACACAGCAATATAAACAAGATGAGGTGGCAGAGAAATACCCAGCAGGTAAAGGAACAGGATATGAGCCCACCAAACCAAACAAAAGAGGAAGAGATAGGGAATCTACCTGATAAAGAATTCCAAATATTAGTGAAAATGATCCAAAATCTTGAAAACAAAATGGAGTAACAGATAAATAGCCTGGAGACAAGGATTGAAAGATGCAAGAAAAGTTTAACAAGGACCTGGAAGAAATAAAAAAGAGTCAATATATAATGAATAATGCAATAAATGAGATAAAAAAATACTCTGGAGTGAACCAACAGTAGAATAACAGAGGCAGAAGACAGGATAAGTGAGGTAGAAGATAGAATGAAAGAAATAAATGAAACAGAGAGGAAAAAAAGAAAAACGCATTAAAAGAAATGAGACAATCTCAGAGACCTCTGGGACAATGTTTAACAGGTTTAACATGCCCCAACATTTGAATCTGGAAGTTCACAGTTCATGTATTGCTGAAGCCTGGCTTGAAGAATTTTGAGCATTACTTTACTAGTGTGTGAGATGAGTGCAATTGTGTGGTAGTTTGAACATTCTTTGGCATTGCCTTTCTTTGGAGTTGGAATGAAAACTGACCTTTTCCTGTCCTGTGGCCACTGCTGAGTTTTCCAAATTTGCTGGCATATTGAGTGCAGAACTCTTACAGCATCATCTTTCAGGATTTGAAATAGCTCAACTGGAATTCCATCACCTCCACTAGCTTTGTTCATAGTGATGCTTTCTTTTTTTTTTTTTTCTTTTTTTTTTTAATTTTATTTTATTTTTAAACTTCACATAACTGTATTAGTTTTGCCAAATATCAAAATGAATCCGCCACAGGTATACATGTGCTCCCCATCCTGAACCCTCCTCCCTCCCCATTCCATCCCTCTGGGTCGTCCCCACTCGACTTCACATTCCAGGATGTCTGGCTCTAGGTGAGTGATCACACCATCGTGAGTATCTTGGTCGTGAATATCTTTTTTGTACAGTTCTTCTGTGTATTCTTGCCACCTCTTCTTAATATCTTCTGCTTCTGTTAGGTCCATACCATTTCTGTCCTTTATCGAATCCATCTTTGCATGAAATGTGCCCTCGGTATCTCTAATTTTCTTGAAGAGATCTCTAGTCTTTCCCATTCTGTTGTTTTCCTCTATTTCTTTGCATTGATTGCTAAGAAAGGCTTTCTTATCTCTCCTTGTTATTGTTTGGAACTCTGCATTCAGATGCTTATATCTTTCCTTTCCTTTATAGAAGAAAGTGAAGAGGAACTAAAACGCCTCTTGATGAAAGTGAAAGTGGAGAGTGAAAAAGTTAGCTTAAAGCTCAACATCAGAAAACGAAGATCATGGTATCTGGTCCCATCACTTCATGGCACATAGATGGGGAAACAGTGGAAACAATGTCAGACTTTATTTGGGGGGCTCCAAAATCACTGCAGATAGTGACTGCAGCCATGAAATTAAAAGATGCTTACTCCTTGGAAGAAAAGCTATGACCAACCTAGATAGTATATTAAAAAGCAGAGACATTACTTTGCCAACAAAGGTCTGTCTAGTCAAGGCTATGGTTTTTCCAGTGGTCATGTATGGATGTGAGAGGTGGACTGTGAAGAAAGCTGACCACCAAAGAATTGATGCTTTTGAACTGTGGTGTTGGAGAAGACTCTTGAGAGTCCCTTGGACTGCAAGGAGATCCAACCAGTCCATTCTGAAGGAGATCAACCCTGGGATTTCTTTGGAGGGAATGATGCTAAAGCTGAAGCTCCAGTACTTTGGCCACCTCGTGCAAAGAGCTGACTCATTGGAAAAGACTCTGATGCTGGGAGGGATTGGGGGCAGGAGGAGAAGGGGATGACAGAGGATGAGATGGCTGGATGGCATCACTGACTCGATGGACATAAGTCTGAGTGAACTCTGGGAGTTGGTGATGGACAGGGAGGCCTGGTGTGCTGCGATTCATGGGGTTGCAAAGAGTCAGACACGACTGAGTGACTGAACTGAACTGAACTGAACATTTGAATCATAGGAGTCCCAGAAGAAGACAAAAAGAAAGACCATGAGAAAATACTTGAGGAGATAATAGCTGAAAACTTCCCTAAAATGGGGAAGGAAATAATCACCCAAATCCAAGAAACTCAGAGACCCCAAACAGGATCAACCCAAGGCAAAACACCACAAGACACATATTAATCAAATTAACAAAGATCAAACACAAAGAACAAATATTAAAAGTAGCAAGGTAAAAACAACAAATAACACACAAGGGGAGTCTCATAAAGACAACAGTTGATCTTTCAATAGAAACTCTTCAGGCCAGGGGGGAATGGCAAGACATACTTAAAGTGATAAAAGAAAATAACCTACAGCTCAGATTACTGCACCCAGCCAGGATCTCATTCAAATATGAAGGAGAAATCAAAAGCTTAACAGACAAGCAAAAGCTGAGAGAATTCAGCACCACCAAACCAGCTCTCCAACAAATCTAAAGATCTTCTCTAGACAGGAAACACAGAGAGGGTGTATAAACTCGAACCCAAAACAATAAAGTAAATGCCAATGGGATTATACTTATCAATAATTACCTTAAACATAAATGGATTGAATGCCCCAACCAAACTACAAAGACTGGCTAAATGGATACCAAAAAAAAAAAAAAAAGACCCCTATATATGCTGTCTACAAGAGACCCACCTCAAAACAAGGGATACATACAGACTGAAAGTGAAGGGCTGGAAAAAGATATTGCATGCAAATAGAGGCCATAGAAAGCAAGAGTAGCAATACTCATATCAGATAAAATAAACTTTAAGGCAAAGGCTGTGAAAAGAGACAAAGAAGGACACGACATAATGATCAAAGGATCAATCAAAGAAAAAGATATAACAATTATAAATATATATGCACCCAACATAGGAGCACAGCAATATATAAGACAAATGCTAACAAATATGAAAGGAGAAATTAACAATAACACAATAATAGTGGGAGACTTTAATACCCCACTCACACCTATGGATAGATCAACTAAACAGAAAATTAACAAGGAAACACAAACTTTAAATGATACAATAGACCAGTTAGACCTATTTGATATCTATAAGACGTTTCACCCAAAACAATGAATTTCACCTTTTTCTCAAGTGCACAACGGAACCTTCCCCAGGATAGATCACATACTGGGCCATAAATCTAGCCTTGGTAAATTGAAAAAATTTGAAATCATTCCAAGCATCTTTTCTGATCACAATGCAGTAATATTAGATGTCAACTACATGGGGAAAAAAACTATTAAAAATACAAACATACGGAGGCTAAACAATACGCTTCTGAATAACCAACAAATCACAGAAGAAATCAAAAAAGAAATCAAAATATGAATAGAAACGAATGAAAATAAAAACACAACAACCCAAAACCTATGGGACCCAGTTAAAGCAGTGCTAAGGTGAAGGTTCATAGCAGTACACACTTACCTCAAGAAACAAGAGAAAAATCAAATAAATAACCTAACTCTAAACCTAAAGCAACTAGGAAAAGAGGAAATGAAGAACACCACGGTTAGTAGAGGAAAGAAATCTTAAAAATTAGGGCAGAAATAAATGCAAAAGAAACAAAAGAGACCATAGCAAAAATCAACAAAGCCAAAAGCTTGTTCTTTGAAAGGATAAATAAAATTGACAACCCATTAGCCAGACTCATCAAGAAACAAAGGGAGAAGAATCAAATCAATAAAATTAGAAATGCAAATGGAGAGGTCGCAACAGACAACACAGAAATACAAAGGATCATAAGAGACTACTATCAGCAATTATACGCCAATAAAATGGACAACTTGGAAGAAACGGACAAATTCTTAGAAAAGTACAACTTTCCAAAACTGAACCAGGAAGAAATAGAAAATCTTAACAGACCCATCACAAACACAGAAATTGAAACTGTAATCAGAAATCTTCCAGCAAACAAAGGCCCAGGTCCAGACGGCTTCACAACTGAATTCTACCAAAAATTTAGAGAAGAGCTAACACCTATCCTACTCAAACTCTTCCAGAAAATTGCAGAGGTATGTAAACTTCCAAACTCATTCTATGAGGCCACCATCACCCTAATACCAAAATCTGACAAAGATGCCACAAAAAAAGAAAACTACAGGCCAATATCACTGATGAACATAGATGCAAAAATCCTTAACAAAATTCTAGCAACCAGAATCCAACAACACATTAAAAAGATCATACATCATGACCAAGTGGGCTTTATCCCAGGGATGTAAGGATTCTTCAATATCCACAAATCAATGTAATACACCACATTAACAAACTGAAAGATAAAAGCCATATGATTATCTCAATAGATGCAGAGAAAGCCTTTGACAAAATTCAACATCCATTTTTGATTAAAAAAAAAAAACCCTCCAGAAAGCAGGAATTTAAGGAACATACCTCAACATAATAAAAAGCTATATATGACAAACCCACAGCAAACATTATCCTCAAAGGTAAAAAATTGAAAGCCTTTCCCCTAAAGTCAGGAACAAGACAAGGGTGCCCACTCTCACCACTACTATTCAACATAGTTTTGGAAGTTTTGGCCACAGCAATCAGAACAGAAAAAGAAATAAAAGGAATCCAAGTTGAAAAAGAAGAAGTAAAACTCTCACTGTTTGCAGATGACATGATCCTCTACATAGAAAACCCTAAAGACTCCACCAGAAAATTACTAGAGCTAATAAATGAATATAGTGAAGTTGCAGGATATAAAATCAACACACAGATCCTATATAATAATAATCCTATACACTAATAATGAGAAAATAGAAAGAGAAATTAAGGGAAGAATTCCATTCGCCACTGCAACAAAAAGAATAAAATACTTGGAAATATATCTACCTAAAGAAACAAAAGACCTATATATAGAAAACTATAAAACACTGGTGAAAGAAATCAAAGAGGACACTAACAGATGGAGAAATATACCATGTTCGTGGATCAGAAGAATCAATATAGTGAAAATGAGTATACTACCCAAAGCAATCTATAAATTCAATGCAATCCCTATCAAGCTACCAACTGGATTTTTCACAAAGCTAGAACAAATAATTTCACAATTTGTATGGAAATACAAAAAATCTCGAATAGCCAAAGCAATCTTGAGAAACAAGAATGGAACTGGAGGAATCATCCTGCCTGACTTCAGGCTCTACAACAAAGCCACAGTCATCAAGACAGTATGGTACTGACACAAAGACAGACAAATAGATCAATGGAACAAAATAGAAAGCCCAGAGATAAATCCACGCACATATGGACACCTTATCTTTGACAAAGGAGGCAAGAATATACAATGGAGAAAAGACAATCTCTTTCACAAGTGGTGCTGGGAAAACTGGGCAACCACTTGTAAAAGAATAAAACTAGAACACTTTTTAACACCATACACAAAAATAAACTCAAAATGGATTAAAGATATAAATGTAAGACCAGAAACTATAAAACTGCTAGAGGAGAACATAGGCAAAACACTCTCTGACATACATCACAGCAGGACCCTCTATGACCCACCCAGAATATTGGAAATAAAAGCAAAAATAAACAAATGGGACCTCATTAAAATTAAAAGCTTCTGCAAATGAAGGAAACTATAAGCAAGGTGAAAGACAGCCTTCAGAATGGGAGAAAATAATAGCAAATGAGGCAACTGACAAAGAATTAATCTCAAAAATATACAAGCAACTCCTACAGCTCAATTCCAGAAAAATAAATGACCCAATCAAAAAATGGGCCAAAGAACTAAACAGACATTTCTCCAAAGAAGACATACAGATGACTAAAAAAAACATGAAAATATGCTCAACATCTTTTCATTATCAGAAAAATGCACGCCAAAACCACAATGAGGTACCATTTCACACCAGTCAGAATGGCTGCGATCCAAAAGTCTACAAGAAATAAATGCTGGAGAGGGTGTGGAGAAAAGGGAACCCTCTTACACTGTTGGTGGGAATGCAAACTAGTACAGCCACTATGGAGAACAGTGTGGAGATTTCTTTAAAAACTGGAAATAGAACTGCCTTATGACCCATCAATCCCACTGCTGGGCATACACACCGAGGAAACTAGAATTGAAAGAGACACACGTACCCCAATGTTCATCACAGCACTGTTTATAATATCCAGGACATGGAAGCAACCTAGATGTCCATCAGCAGATGAATGGATAAGAAAGCTGTGGTACATATACACAATGGAGTATTACTCAGCCATTAAAAATATATATATATTTGAATCAGTTCTAATGTGCTGGATGAAACTGGAGCTTACTTACAGAGTGAAGTAAGCCAGGGAAAAAAAAAAAAAACACCAATACAGTATACTAACGCATATATATGGTATTTAGAAAGATAGTAATGATAAACCTATATGCAAGACGGCAAAAGAGACACGGATCTATAGAACAGCCTTTTGGACTCTGTGGGAGAGGGCAAGGGAGGGATATTTGGGAGAATGGCATTGAAACATGTATATTATCATATAAGAAACGAATTGCCAGTCTAGGTTCTATGCATGAGACAGGGTGCTCGGGGCTGGTGCACTGGGATGACCCAGAGGGATGGGATGGGAAGGGAGGTGGGAGGAGGGTTCAGGATGGGGAACACATATACACCCATGGCATATTCATGTCAATGTATGGCAAAACCACTACAATATTGTAAAGTAATTAGCCTCCAATTGAAATAAATTAATTAATTAAATAAAATAAAAAATCAGCAGCTATCTAATATGCCAATGTATGCAATTAGAGTAAAAACTAGAGCTGATGACATATTCAAATAAGCAAATAATAAAAACATGTAAATCTCATCCTATAAAATGCCAACCAAAGCAAAGGCTAAGAAAAGGAAAATAAGCTATCCTTGGTGGTGGTTTAGTTGCTAAGTCGTGTCTGACTCTTGTAACCCCATGGACTGTAGCCTGTCAGGCTCCTCTGTCCATGAGATTCTCCAGGCAAGAATACTGGAGTGGGTTGCCATTTTCTTGTCCAGGAGATCTTCCCTACCCAGGAGTCAAACCTGGGTCTCCTACATTTCAGGCAGATTCTTTACTGACTGAGATACAAGGGAAGCCCCAAATTATCCTTAGAGACAAATAATAACTAAGAAAATGAAAAATATCAAATACTTGTTGTAGGCCTAAAGCTGCATAGATTTCACATGAAATACAATTGATATACAGATATCAAAATTTCACAGTAAGTGGTTAAATTGAAAAAAAAAAAAAAGAAGTCTGAATTTTATGTTAAAATCCTCCAAGTTGGAAGGAAGAAGTAGAAGTGGAGGACTTCCACCTGAGGAGAGAGGGTCCCAGACCCTCCTAAGGATATTCACTTTTCTCTTTTTTTTTTTTTTTTTTTTTTCATTTTCCATTAATATTAACAAGTCTCCAGAGATTGGGACAACATGGACCAATTGGCTAATTATGCCCTTTGTGCATTAAGTCGTAGGTCATACCATTTTAAATAATTAGCTGGTGCCATCTATACATTAGTTTGCCAGTTTTAAGTGTGTGGTTCTATACATGTCCCTCCTCCATTTGGGAGCACCTGCGTTGGAAGTTCCCCACCTGAATCTGTCTTCCTGCCCACCCTGAAAAGGGACCCTGAGACTTCATCACACACCAGGCAGGAGAGGGGCTGAGTCTGTGCTCCTTGGTCGTGCTCCAGCAGAGATGCAGCCCAGCCCAGTAAGTGTTGAAGGGGAGACTGTGATTGAAGGAGGGACCACTGGGAGCAATATTTCCTGTTTAGGAGGAACAAACATGACAATAGAATGGAAAGATGAGAGGGCACTGATATACAAGATTTGGGATCACAGCCCTATGAAGTTAAAGTTCTTGGTACTGGTTAGCTTGTGAGAGCTCTCATTCAGATGGCTACGTCCACCATCATTGGTTCTGGTTCTGGCTGGCATCTCTCCAATTGCAGCAGCACATGGGTCTCTGTAAAATTCCCATGGGCACTTCTAATGATCCTGAAAGCAGTGGTGAGTGTGATAAGGAGGATGACATTAGCCATAATATCATGTACTGTTCCTGAGGTCATCCCTAGTGCCAGGCACTGAGGTCTGTGTTTTATGTATGTTGTTTGATTTCATTTGCATTCAGTTCAGTTCTGTCACTCAGTCATGTCCAACTCTTTGCACCCCCATGGACTGTAGCACACCAGGCTTCCCTGTCCATAACGAACTCCTGGAGCTGGCTCAGACTAATGTCCATCGAGTCAGTGATGCCATCCAACCAGCTCATCCTCTGTCATCCCCGTCTTCTCCCACCTTCAGTCTTTCCCAGCATCAGAGTCTTTTCAAATGAGTCCGTTCTTCACATCAGGTGGCCAAAGTATTGGAGTTTCCGCTTCAGCATCAGTCCTTCCAATGAATATTCAGGACTGATTTCCTTTTAGGATGGACTGGTTGGATCTCCTTGGAGTCCAAGGGACTCTCAAGAGTCTTCTCCAACAGCACAGTTCAAAAGCATCAATTCTTCGGCGCTCAGCTTCCGTCACAGTCCACCTCTCACATCAATACATGACCACTGGAAAAACCATAGCCTTGACTAGACAGACCTTTGTTGGCGAAATAATGTCTCTGCTTTTCAATATGCTGTCTAGGTTGGTCATAAGTTTCTTTCCAAGGAGTAAGCGTCTTTTAATTTCATGGCTGCAATCACCATCTGCAGTGATTTTGGAGCCCCCCAAAATAAAGTCAGCCACTGTTTCCACTCTTTCCCCATCTATTTGCCATGAAGTGATGGGACTGGATGCCATGATCTTCGTTTTCTGAATGTTGAGCTTTAAGCCAACTTTTTCACTCTCCTCTTTCACTTTCATCAAGAGGCTCTTTGGTTCCTCTTCACTTTCTGCCATAAGGGTGGTGTCATCTGCATATCTGAGGTTAGTGATATTTCTCCCAGCAATCTTGATTCCAGCTTGTGCTTCCTCCAGCCCAGCATTTCTCATGATGTACTCTGCATATAACTTAAATAAGCAGAGTGACAATATATAGCCTTGACGTACTCCTTTTCCTATTTGGAACCAGTCTGTTGTTCCATGTCCAGTTCTAACTGTTGCTTCCTAACCAGCATACAGGTTTCTCAAGAGGCAGATCAGGTGGTCTGGTATTCCCATCTCTTTCAGAATTTTCCATAGTTTACTGTGATTCACACAGTCAAAGGCTTTGGCATAGTCAACAAAGCAGAAGTATATGTTTTTCTGGAACTCTCTTGCCTTTTCAATGATCCAGCGGATGTTGGCAATTTGATCTCTGGTTCCTCTGCTTTTTCTAAAACCAGCTTGACTATCTGGAAGTTCCTGGTATACATATTGTTTAAGCCTGGCTTGGATTATTTTGAGCATTACTTTACTAGCATGTGACATGAGTGCAATTGTGCAGTAGTTTGAGCATTCTCTGGCATTGCCTTTCTTAGGGATTGGAATGAAAACTGACCTTTTCCAGTCTTGTAGCCCCTGCTGAGTTTTCCAAATTTGCTGGCATATTGAATGCAGCACTTTCACAGCATCATCTTTTAGGATTTGAAATAGCTCAACTGATATTCCATCACCTCCACTAGCTTTGTTCATAGTTATGCTTCCTACAGCCCACTTGACTTCACATTCCAGGATATCGGGCTCTAGGTGAGTGACCATACCATCGTGATTATCTGGGTCATGAAGATCTTTTTTGTATAGTTCTTGTGTGTATTCTTGCCATGTCTTCTTAATATCTTCTGCTTCTGTTAGGTCCATACCATTTCTGTTCCTTATTGTGCCCATCTTTGCATGAAAAATTCCCTTGGCATCTCTAATTTTCTTGAAGAGATCTCTAGTCTTTCCCATTCTATTTCTTTGCATTGATCACTGAGGAAGACTTTCTTATCTCTCCTTGCTATTCTTTGGAACTCTGCATTCAAATGGGTGTATCTTTCTTTTTCTCCTTTACTTTTCACTTCTCTTCTTTTCACAGGTATTTGTAAGGCCTCCTCAGACAGCCATTTTGCTTTTTTGCATTTCTTTTTCTTGGGGATGGTCTTGATCTCTGTCTCTTGTACAATGTCACGTGCCAGGAGCCACCACGGGAGATCCCACCCATGACAAAGGTCATGCGGAAGAGACCTGACAGGAAAAAGCAGATCAGGCCTCAAGGGACCCCCTGAATCTGCTCAAGCATCCACCCCAAAACCAAAATCTGTCTGTCTTACTATTTTGTGCCTTTCACCAACTCTTCTGACATTAGCACACATGATTGTTCACAACTCCCCAACCTTGAAAGGCACGGGAAGCCAAAATATTCTAAAAGTCCTAATGAGCATAGAGTCCTTTAAGGGATGAAAAATTATTAGAATAGATAGTACTGGTAAAGGGCTTCATTATGGGCCAATGCTTGCTGCCAAGTTCCCATATCCCTTATCCATTGTGCACCTGGGAGTGCATTAGTTAACATAGTTGGAATGTAAGAAAAACAAGTAGCAGCCTTGGAATTAACCACATCAGACCTTTGAGCTAATTGGTTCTTTCTTTGTTGTGGCCCACTGCACCTTTGCTCCATGAAAATGTAACTCTGTTTAGCACTTTCTCAGGCTGGGAGAAATAAAGAAGAAACACTTTAAGGGAAAACAAGTTTTCTGGCTGATCAGCCTTTGTAAAAAAAAAAGGGGGGGGGGTCATAAAATGTCCACAGGCCTCCAAGGCCAGAAGATATTGTACACAACATTGTTTATGGGAAAGGTATGTAGAAAAAATCCTGGTTTCGATAAAGACAAAACAGATGTAATGTTTGGGCTGACTCTGTATGACTTTGCATCTTTCATTTCCCTCTATGTACAAGTCAAGGTATAAAAGTTCCTTTTGAAAATAAAGTTATGGGCCTCGCACACCAAAGCTTGGTCTCCCCATGTCATTCTTTTTTTTCCCTTTCCCCTCCTTTTCTCTCTGTTCTTCTTTCAGGATGACTCCTTGGAACACAGGAGCTTTATTGGCTTTCTGTGTTAATCAAGGAAGATCAAGCCTCTGATCTCTCCACTTTGCTATCCTTATCGCCTAAGCCATCCTTAGGGTACCCCTGGATCCTGCTGGGGCTGGACCCCGGCAGTCATGAACCTCTGTTCATAGTTCATCAGGCACTCTATCAGATCTAGTCCCTTAAATCTATTTCTCACTTCTGCTGTATAATCATAAAGGGATTTGACTTAGGTCATACCTGAATGGTCTAATGGTTTTCCCTACTTTCTTCCATTTTAGTCTGAATTTGGCAATAAGGAGTTCATGGTCTGAGCCACAGTCAGCTCCTGCTCTTCTTTTTGCTGACTGTATAGAGCTTCTCCATCTTTGGCTGCAAAGAATATAATCAATCTGATTTTGGCGTTGACAGTCTGCTGATGTCCTTGTGTAGCGTCTTCTCCTGTGTTGTTGGAAGAGGGTGTTTGTTATGACCAGTGTGTTCTCTTGGCAAAACCCTGTTAGCCTTTGCCCTGCTTCATTCTGTACTCCAAGGCCAATTTTGCCTGTTACTTCAGGTGTTTCTTGACTTCCTACTTTAGCATTCCAGTCCCCTATAATGAAAAGGACATCTTTTTTGGGTGTTAGTTCTAAAAGGTCTTCTAGGTCTTCATGGAACAACAGATTGGTTCCAAATAGGAAAAGAAGTACATCAATGCTATATATTGTCACCCTGCTCTTGTAACTTATATGCAGAATACATCATGAGAAATGGTGGGCTGGATGAAGCACAAGCTGGAATCAAGATTGCCAGGAGAAATATCACTAACCTCAGATATGCAGATGACACCACCCTTATGGCAGAAAGTGAATAAGAACTAAAGAGCCTCTTGATGAAAGTGAAAGAGGAGAGTGAAAAAGTTGGCTTAAAGCTCAACATTCAGAAAATAAAGATCATGGCCTCTGGTCCCATCACTTCATAGTAAATAGATGGGGAAACAGTGGAAACGGTGGCTGACTTTATTTCAGGGGGCTCCAAAATCACTGTAGATGGTGATTGCAGCCATGAAATTAAAAGACGCTTACTCCTTGGAAGGAAAGTTATGACCAACCTAGACAGCATATTAAAAGCAGAGACATTATTTCGCCAACAAAGGTCCTTCTAGTCAAGGCTATGGTTTTTTCAGTAGTCATGTATGGATGGGAGAGTTGGACCATAAAGAAGGCTGAGCGCCGAAGAACTGATGTTTTTGAACTGTGTTGTTGGAGAAGACTCTTGAGAGTCCCTTGGACTGCAAGGAGATCCAACCAGTCCATCCTAAAGGAGATCAGTCCTGAGTGTTCATTGGAAGGATTGATGTTGAATCTGAAACTGCAATACTTTGGCCACCTGATGTGAAGACCTGACTCATTTGAAAAGACCCTGATGCTGGGAAAGAATGAGGGCAGGAGAAGAAGGGGACAACAGAGGATGAGATGGTTGGATGGCATCACCAACTCAATGGACATGAGTTTGGGTAAACTCCAGGAGTTGGTGGTGGACAGGGAGGCCTGGGGTGGAGGACGCATGGTGTGTGCATGGGGTCACAAAGGGTCGGACACAACTGAGCAATTGAACTGAACTGAACTGAGGTCTTCATAGAACTATTCAACTTCTGTTTCTTCAGCATTACTGGTCAGGGCATAGACTTGGATTACCATGATATTGAATGGTTTGCCTTGGAAATGAACAGAGATCATCTGTCATTTTTGAGAATGCATCCAAGTACTGCATTTCAGACTCTTTTGTAGACTATGATGGCTACTCCATTTCTTCTAAGGGATTCTTGCCCACAGTCGTAGATATAATGGTCATCTGAGTTAAATTCACCCATTCAAGTCCATATTTATTTCACTGATTCTTAGAATGTTGACGTTCACTCTTGCCATCTCCTGTTTGACCACCTCCAATTTGCCTCGATTCGTGGACCTGACATTCCAGGTTCCTGTACAATATTGCTCTTACAGCATCGGACCTTGCTTCCATCACCAGTCACATTCACAACTGGGTGTTGTTTTCACTTTGGTTCCATCTCTTCATTCTTTCAGAGTTATTTCTCCACTGATCTCCAGCAGCATATTGGGCACCTACCGATCTGGGGAGTTCATCTTTCAGTGTCCTACCTTTTTTCCTTTTCATACTGCTCATGGGGTTCTCAAGGCAAGAATACTGAAGTGGTTTGCCATTCCCTTCTCCAGCGGACCACATTCTGTCAGAACTCTCCACCATGACCCGTCCGTCTTGGGTGGCCCTACATGGCATGGCTCACAGTTTCATTGAGTTAGACAAGGCTATGGTCCATGTGATTAGATTGGTTAGTTTTCTTTGATTGTGGTTTTCAGTCTGTCTGCCCTCTGATGGAGAAGGATAAGAGGCTTATGGAAGCTTCCTGATGGGAGAGACTGACTGAGAGGAAAACTGAGTCTTGTTCTGATGGGCGGGGCTCTGCTTAATAAATCCTTAATCCAATTTTTTGTTGATGGGTGGAGCTGTGTTCCCCCCCTGCTATTTAGCTGGGGCCAAACTATGGTAGAGGTAATGAAGATAATGATGACTTCCTTCAAAAAATCCCATGCAGGTAGTGCTACACTCAGTGCCCCCAACCCTGAAGCAGGCCACCACTGACCCACACCTCTGCTGGAGACTCCTGGACACACACAGGCAAGTCTGGGTCAGTCTCTTTTTGGGTCACTGCTCCTTTCTCCTGGGTCCTGGTGCACAAGGTTCTGTTGTGCCCTCTGAGGATCTATTTCCCAGTCCTGTTTAAGTTCTGGCAGCTCTATGGTGAGGTTAATGGCAACCTCCTCCAAGAGGTTTTATGCCATACCCAAGTCTGCTGCATCCAGAGCCCTGTCCCTGTGGCAGTCCACTGCTGACCCATACCTCCACAGAGATGCTCAAACACAGTTCTGTCTCAGTCTCTGTGGGGGTCTCTGGGTCCTGGTGTGCACAAGGTTTGTTTGAGCCCTCTTAGCATCTCTGGCGGGAATGGGGTTTGATTCCAAATGCAAATTCGCCCCTCCTACCATCTTGCTGGGACTTCTCCTTTGCCCTTGGACGTGGAGTATCTCCTCACAGCCATTCCAGAGCCTACCACATTACTGGGGTTTCTCTGACCTTGGATGTGGAGTATCTCCTCTCAGGGGCTCGCTGCTCCAGCACACCACTCCAGCACCATATGCAATTAATTAAACAATATTCATTGAAATTTGAAGTCCACCAAAGATATGAAGTATATACTAAATGACTTCTAAAAGACAACTTTGATATTTGAGTAATCCCCATTTCATGAAGAGGGAAGACAGAAAATCAAAGATGATAAAACTCTGAATATCAAATAAACTGTGTTCTGATTATGAAAATTCATTTTTAATTTAGAATCCAGATGACATAGTTCTGCATTTCATAGATATTTGTAAATATTCTAAATTAAGGAAATATCTAGAATTGTATTTGAAGAAAATAAGATTTATATAAATGACATAATTTCTTTATATTTTAATAATTATATATTTTCTTAGAAGGAGAAGGGAATCTCTCGTTCTGTTATTTCTTTAAAAGTAGGCTGTATTTAACTGAGATCATGGATGTACTGTCTCTAATGTTCTTGTTTTCTTTCACTTGTCATGAAGCTTTATAATCTAACAGTGTATAGACAAAAATGAATAACATAGAAGCCAATGAGGAAACGATTCTAAGACAGAATTTCTCATACTGAGAAATATTGCTGAAGGTGCTGTCACCCAGTTGTGTCCAACTCTTTGTGGCCCCATAAACTGTAACCCGCCAGGCTCCCTCATCCGTGGAATTCTCCAGGCAAGAACACTGGAGTGGGTTGCTCTTTCCTTTTCCAATTGCTGAAGGTCCTCGGATGTATACTCTTAGAAATGAATTGCTTGAATCCAAAATATGATGCAGGACTGCATGACGATTTACATATTTCCTATTTTTCCAGCCTTTTTTTCTTTTTCCAAAGGTGTCTGAGCTACACAGAACTGGAAATCTAACCAGTGTCTCAGAATTCTTCCTCCTGGGCCTCTCAGATGATCCAGAACTGCAGCCTTTGCTCTGGGTCCTGTTCCTGGCCATGTACCTGGTCACCATGCTGGGGAACCTGCTCATCATCTTGGCTGTAACCTCTGACTCCCACCTCCACAACCCCATGTATTTCTTCCTCTCCAACCTCTCCTTGGCTGACATCGGTTTTGCCTCCACCACGGTCCCCAAGATGATTGTGAACATCCTAACTCACAGCAGAGTCATCTCCTATGCAGGCTGCCTGACACAGATGTCTATTTTTATCCTTTTTGGATGTATGGATTGTCTGCTTCTTACTGTGATGGCCTATGACAGGTTTGTGGCCATCTGTCACCCACTACACTACACGGTCATCATGAACCCTCGCCTCTGCTGCTTCTTAGTTTTGGTGTCTTTTTTTCTTAGCCTTTCGGACTCCCAGGTGCACAATCTGATTGTGCTACAACTTACCTACTTTAAGAATGTTGACATTTCTAATTTCTTCTGTGAGCCTTCTCAGCTCCTCAAGCTTGCTTGTTCTGATACTTTCACCAATAACATAGTCACGTATTTTGATGGTGCCATTTTTGCTTTTCTACCTTTCTCAGGAATCTTTTTCTCTTACTACAAAATTCTTTCCTCCATTCTGAGAGTCCCATCAAGTAGGAGGTATAAAGCCTTCTCCACCTGTGCTTCTCATCTGGCAGTTGTTTGCTTATTTTATGGAACTGGCTTTGGTGTGTACCTCAGCTCAACCATCTCACAACCTCCCAGGCAGGGTGCAGTGGCCTCAGTGATGTACACTGTGGTCACCCCCATGCTGAACCCCTTCATCTACAGTCTGAGGAACAGACACATCAAAAGGACCATGTGGAGGTTTTCCAGAAAAATGTTCTAATCTCATTGCCTGTGTCACCCATTTGGAGTGTAGGTTGGAAAATGTAGCAACATTAACATCTGAAAATTCTACCTCTCTCATAATATCATTCTTGTAGCTCTTAGGGCCTGTCTCTCCTTGTTTTACACCTGAATATTACTTCTTTTGGTATGTTTTTAATGGGGCTGGGAGAGTATCCTGGGATTCTGTAGACATTAGAACTACTGCGTGACTGAATCTTATTATACCTAACGAGGAGTATCTAGCTTATCATGGTGATCCACATTCTAGAAAGATGAAAAAACTCCCTTTTTACAGATTTAAATATATATTTTTCCCAAAGCTGTTGTTTGTTTTCCAGTTGATTACTATGTTTTAATTTTTTGCATGCAGTCTATGTATGAAGATGCATGTCACTGCTTCTCAGCCTTGGCTTTTATCAAAATCATCTGGAAGGCTTAAAAATACTATTTCCCAACATTGTAAATCAACTATACTACAATAAAATAAATTTTAAAATATACTGACAACTGAGTCTCATTGCCAAAGATTCTGATTCAATTAGATTTGCATGTGTCCTGAGCTGAGGATATTTTTTTTTAATTTTCCTTATTTTTATTTATTTATTTTTGGCCACATGGTGTAAAATATGATGTCTTAATTCCTGCACTAGGGATTGAACTCATGCCCACTGCATTGGATAGCAGCCAAAAATAAATAAATAAATCTTAAACACACATACACACACAATATCACTTCACACTTGTCAGAATAGCTATTGTCTAAAGACAAGAGATATTTATTATCCACATAACACACACAGTGAAACAGCACAAATGAACTCAAATAACTGGCCAGTGTTGTATTTTTAGTATGTAGTGGAACTATGTCTTAATCCAGAACCCATGGTTTTTATCATTACACTATACTGCCTCCAGAGATCAGAGAATTCTGAAGTACCAGTTAGGAAAAGCAAGCTATGTGTGGTTGGTTAGGGAACTGCTAGGGTCAACTGGGGCTGAGACAGCATTGTGGGGTGACCTTCACTTGGCATCTACTAGGCAAGCAAAAGAAAGCTTTTCAACCATCCACAGAAATATTGAATGTGTTACAATATTACTTCTGTTTTATGTTTTGGTGAGGTATATGGGATCTTAGCTCCCCAACCAGGGATCAAACTCTCATCCCCTGCATTGGAAGGTGAGGTGTTAACCACTGGACTAGCAGAGAAGTCCCTCATTAGCTATTATGGAAGAACATTTGCACATGTAAATGAGGAAACCTACAAGAATATTAATTATGCATTTTATGATAATGCAAAAAATTGGAAATGTATTTAACTTACAGATTCAAACTGAATACAATTCTGCATCTTAGTGATTAAGAATGTTGGAGCTGAGGCTAGACTGCCTAGTTTGAATCCAGATATCCAGATACTACATTCAGAAAACTAAGAACATGGCTTCCAGTCCCATCACTTCATGGTAAATAGATGGGAAAACAGTGGAAATAGTGGCTGACTTTATTTTGGGGGGGCTCCAAAATCACTGCAGATGGTGATTGCAGCCATGAAATTAAAAGACGCTTACTCCTCAGAAGGAAAGTTATGACCAACCTAGACAGCATATTAAAAAGCAGAGACATTACTTTGTCAACAAAGGCCCATCTAGTCAAGGCTATGGCTTTTCCAGTAGTCATGTATGGATGTGAGAGTTGGGCTATAAAGAAGAATTGATGCTTTTGAACTGTGTTGTTGGAGAAGACTCTTGAGAGTCCCTTGGACTGCAAGGGCATCCAACCAGTCCATCCTAAAGGAAATCAGTCCTGGGTGTTCATTGGAAGGACTGATGCTGAAGCTGAAACTCCAATACTTCGGCCATCTGATGCGAAGAGCTGATTCATTTGAAAAGATCCTGATGCTGGGAAAGATTGAGGGCAGGAGGAGACGGGGACAAGAGAGGATAAGATGGTTGGATGGCATCACCGACTCAATGGACATGAGTTTGGGTAAACTCCGGCAGTTGGTGATGGACAGGGAGGCCTGGCGTGCTGCAGTTCATGGGGTCACAAAGAGTCAGACACTACCGAGTGACTGAACTGAGCTGAACTGAACCCAGATACTAGTACAGTAAAAAATCTGCCTGCAATGCAGGAGACCAGGGTTTGATCCCTGGGTTGAGAAGATCCCTTGGAGAAGGGAATGGCAACCCACTTCAGTATTCTTGCCTAGAGAATCCCAGGGACAGACGAGCCTGGTGGGCTACAGCCCATGCAGTTGCAGAGTCAGACATGACTGAGGGTCTAACACTTTCGCTAGACTATTAGCAATAGTGCCATGAGAGTCACTCAATCTTTTTCTCCTCAACCCAGTTTTATTGAGAGATAACTGACATACAGTATTGTATAAGTTTAAGATTTGACTTAACACATCAAAGGTTTGACTTAACACATGATTTGACTTCAACACATCATGAAACAATGACCATAATGGGTTTAGTGAATAACTTTCATCTCATATCAATAGAACATTAAAGAAACAGGAAAAAAAAAAAAAAAACACTTTTCTTTGTTGTGAGAACTCTTAGGATTTACTCTTTTATCAACTTTTATATATAATGTATAACAGTATTATCTTTGTACATGTTGTACATTACACCCCTAGAACTTAATTTTTTAACTTTTTATTGTGTATTGGGTTATAGTTGATTAACAATGTTATGATAGTTTCAGGTGGACAGCAAAGGGACTAGCCATATATATACATGTATCCATTCTCCCCCAAACTCCCATCCCATCCAGGTTGCCACATATCATTGTGCAGAGTTTCCTGTGATATACAGTAGAACTTTATTGGTTATCCATTTTAAGTATAGCAGTGTGCTTAGTAGCTTTATATTATAGTAGCTAAATTTTATAACTAAGAGTTTGTACTTTTTGACTACCTTCATCCAATTCTCTCTTCCCCAACTCCCACCTGGTAGCCACAAATTGTATTTATTTTTCTAGAGCTTGTATGTTTGTTTTTTGATGTATAATTGACCTACAATACTATGTTAGTTCCTGGTACACAATATAATGATTTAATATTTCTATACATTTCAAAATGACCATCATGCTAAGTCTAGTTGCCATCTGTCACCATACAAAGATATAACATAGTTATCAACTACATTTCCTACATGGTACATTTTATATCAGTGACTTATTTATTTTGTAAACTAAAACTTTGTACCTCTTAATGTCTTCACCTATTTCTATTCCCTTCTCCCCCTCTCTGTCAACCACCCATTTGTTCTCTATGCCTATGACTGTTTCTATTTAATTATATTTACTTGTTTTGATTTTTAGATTCCACATATAAGTGAAATCACACAGTACTTTCCTTTCTCTGTTGGACTTATTTTACTTAGCATAATACCCTCTAGGTCCATTCACATTGTTGCAAATTGCAAGATAGAATTCTTTTTCATGGCTGAGTAATATGCTATTGTGTGTATAAATATACCATGTCTCTTTATCCATTCATCTGTTGATGGGCAGTTAGGCTTCTTCCATATCTTGGCTGTTGTAAATGATGCTACAATGAACATATGGGTGCAAATATCTTTTCATACTAGTGTTTTCATTTTCTTCCATATCCAGAAGTGGAATTGCTAGTGGTTCTATTTTTAATTTTTGAGGAGTCTCTATACTGTTTTCCATACTGGCTGCACCAATTTTATTCTCAAACAGAAGTGGAGGAGTGTTCCCTTTGCTCCATATCCTCATCACCATTTATATCTCATCTTTTGTGTAATAGCCATTCTGACAAGTCTGAAGTGATATCTCTCTGTGGTTTTGATTGGCATTTCCCTGATAATTAGTGGTGTTGAGCATTTTTCATGTGCCAGTTGATAATTTGTATATTGTATTTTGAAAGTGTCTATTCACATTTTTTGCCCAGTTTTAAATTACTTTTTTTTCTTTGTTTGTTTCCACTCTATCAATATTTTATTGTGTTACAAGGAGAGATAGACTGTGAAAAGGGAAAAAACACAATGATAAATAATTTCAGATGATATACTTCCACTCTAGAAAAACGGGCTTCCCTGATGACTTAGCTGGCAAAGAATCCACCTGCAATGCGGAAGACCTGGATTTGATCCCTGGGTTGGGAAGATCCCCTGGAGAAGGGAATGGCTACCCCCTCCAGTATTCTGGCCTGGAGAATTCCATGGACTGTCTAGCCCATGGGATCACAAAGAGTCAGACACGACTGAGCAACTTTCACTAAAAATAAACAACTAGAGACATTCTTCGAATAGAGTGGTGGACAATGGAAATATACAATTCAATTATTTTCTACAATGCAAGTATAAAATAATTTTAGCAATAAATAAAACAAGGTTATAACTTAAAATAGCAACAAAATATTACTAAGGACTAAACCCCACAATGAATTAGAAGGACTTAGATTAAGAAAAGTGTGAAGCTCTCCTTGGTCATATCAAAGTGTTCAAACATGGAACGATTGTCAGATTTTAGCATGGTAAATGTTAACAACAAATATCCCAATATTCCTGATATTATTTCATCATTGAGGCAGTTTCAGTACTCAATATTGCAATTGAATTTTTAGCTGAGAAAATAACAAGTC
The DNA here is from genome assembly GCF_019923935.1 of Bubalus bubalis. Classification (NCBI taxonomy): domain Eukaryota; kingdom Metazoa; phylum Chordata; class Mammalia; order Artiodactyla; family Bovidae; genus Bubalus; species Bubalus bubalis. Next base: position 97,018,075 of record NC_059165.1, on the reverse strand, counting down.
TGAACTTTATAGCAAGGGCCTTCCTTTTGGATATGTGATGAGAGCAGGCCAAGTGAACTTCCCCCTTGGAAGGGGTAGGGCTCAGAGTAACTGAGTTGACAGACACTGATTTTCTTGTGGTTCTCCAAAGATTGTGAAGTCTTCAGGGAATGCAGTTCATGGATCAGTCTGGCTAATTAGGAGCTCTGTGTATCAAGCTTTCAAGGCCACAAAACTGTAAAGAGTCAGCCTGTGTCTCCAGCCCTTCAGGTTGTGGGTCCATGTCCAGCAGGCTCCACACCTGTGTCTCCTCCCAGAGTAATCATCTCCAACAGGAGGCTCTGGCTGGAGTCTATCTTTCTGCCAATTCTGAGGCTGGAGCTTCAGCCATCATTGCTCACCAGGCAGAGAGGAGTGGCAGACTCACTGCCCTTGGTCATGGACCAGCAGGGTCTTAGCACAGCCCAATGAGTGCGATGGAGACAGTGGATGGAGGAAAGATTTCAGGACTTTTGTTTCCTCATTGTCACAGCAAACAAAAGAATTGCAATTGACAGATGGTAATGAAAGGGTAACAGGCAGGAAAGCCAGGGGTCTCCAAATGAAGGAAATAGGCTGCAAATGTCAGACATTTTTTTTATCTCTCTCTTAAGCAGCAGGAGGAAACAAACTAGTGATATATTTTTTCCCCTTCTCCATACAAATCTAAAAAAGAGGTTTATCTTAAAATACTGTGTTGCCATAATGACACCTGTTTCCACCTGAACTTAACTATTCTCAAGCCTTGAGCTAACCAATGCATTTTTCTTATGGAAATATTTGTCTTAAGCTATGTTAATGTACTATGCATTTACCCCAAACTCTGTCTTCAAGTCAGTTCTGCCTACAGGCTCAGAATTGACTTGACAAACCAGTATGTTATACTCAGACATTGTTCTCCTAATCTATGTAAATGAAAGTATTTGTATGGTAATCTGCCTTTCTACAAGATTCAAGTCAATCGTTTTATGGCCCGGGATGACTCGTCTGGTGCCAAGATTATCCCAAAATACATCTTGTGGGTGAGGGGCCTGGTACCATTCTCTGAGTTTTAAGACATTCCTGTCTTTCATTAACAAACTGTAGTAACTATATAACATCCAGCTTAAGACTAGCAGGTGGGTATTCTTTCTGCCCCCTTCTGATGTCTATGTCAGAAGCTTTCTCTATCTCCTTTATACTTTAATAAAACTTTGTTACACAAAAGCTCTGAGCAATCAAGCCTCGTCTCTGGCCTCGGATTGAATTCTTCTTCTCCGGAGGCCAAGAATCCCGGCGTTTTTCATGGTTCAGCAACAACCTTTCAGTAGTACACCAGTATGCAAAGTTTCGGCTCCAGGCACTATGACATTTATGTCCTTGGTTCTGGTGGGGTTCTAAGAACTCTCATTCGGAGTTTTGCTTTCCTCCCACGCTGGTTCTAGTTCCCATAGGCATGACCCCCTTGATAGCAGGAATGGTCCCTCTAAACTGTCCCTAAGTACCCCAAAATCATAAAGTGAGGATGAGGATGAAAACAGCAAACATGGTATCATGATTTTTCATTGAGGATTTCCTAAGTGCCAGGCTCTGAGCTAAGTGTTCCACGTATTTTGTTTCATTTCATCTGCATAATTATCACCAAGAAATAGGAATGAATATAATTGTCATTTTATGGGTGAACAAGGGAGCATATCATTTAAATATAACTTGTATTAGATCATGGGTATAATAGGAGTGAATTCAGGTTTGAATCCAGGCATTTAGACTCCAGACATGGGACATTTAGCCAGAATTCTTTCCTCTTACTTTATTTACTGGTCACTTCCAGCAAAGATTCCATGTTCACCATCCTCTCTCCTTTGGAGGCTCCTGGTAGACCTCAGTGAAGGGTAAGTGGTGCTCTTGCTGCATTGGCTCTAGGAAGGATAGCTGAGATCAAGGTAGGGCTTGTAGAAGGATCACAATATTATAATTTAGCACAGATCTCTCTCTTGCTCTTGCTTCTAGATTTCGCTTCTTTCACTCCCTCCTTCATCCATATATACTTTAATAGATCTACAGGTAATTATAAGGATTACAATGCTCAATCCAGAGTGAGAGCCACTGGTCTAAGCACTTTATTATTTAATTTCTTACAACCACCCTGCAAAGTTGGTTCCATTTTAATCCCCATTTGTAGATGAAGAAAATGATCCAGGTGTTTATTCTCTTTCACATTTTCTCAAATAAAATCATGTTGTTTCCTGACAGGAGAAAGGAAGTCCTAAGTTGCCTGTAGGAAGCAGGTTTAAGGACAATTGGAACCCCTTTAATCAGGAAGGATTGATATGGAAAGTTCTTAAATATATTAAAGAACACTGGGTTTCAGATGTAACTTAGGGGCTTCCCTGGTTGTAGAATGCTATGCTAAGTCACTTCAGTTGTGTCCGACTCTGTGCGACCCCATAGACGGCAGCCCACCAGGCTCCCCCATCCCTGGGATTCTCCAGGCAAGAACACTGGAGTGGGCTGCCATTTCCTTCCCCAATCCCTGGTTGTAGAAACTGAATATTAAATAAGAGGGTTGGTTTGATGAGGAAACAGTGCTCCACACATTTTAGAGTTAGAAGCATGTTTAAATGTCCAGATGAACAAGCTGGGCTTAGAAAAGGCAGAGGAACCAGAGATCAGATTGCCAACATCTGTTGGATCATAGAAAAAGCAAAGGAATTCCAAAAAAAAAAAAAATATGCTTCATTGACTACACAAAAGCCTTCTTGTGAATCACAACAAACTGTGGAAAAATCCTAAAGAGATAGGAATACCAGGCCAACTTACCTGTCTCCTGAAAAATCTTTATACAGGACAAGAAGCAACAGTTAGAACCAGATACGGAACAATGGACCAGTTCAAAATTGGGAAAGGATGAAACAAGGTTGTATACTGTTACTCTAACTTAAATGCAGAGCACATCATGCAGGCTGGAATGAAGATTGCCAGGAGAAATATCAACAACCTCAGATATGCAGATGATACTACTTTAATGGCAGGAAGTGAAGAGCAACTAAAGAGCCTCTTGATGAGGGTGAAAGAGAAGAGTGAAAAACCTGACTTAAAACTCAATTCAAAGAACCAAGATCATGACATCTGGTCCCATCACTGCATGACAAATAGAAGGGAGGAAAGTGAAAGCAGTGACAGACTTTATTTTCTTGGGCTCCAAATCACTGTGGATGATGACTGCAGCCACAAAATTAAAAGACACTTGTTCCTTGAAAGGAAAGCTATGACAGTGTATCAAAAAGCAAAGACATCACTTTGCCAACAAACTTGTGTATAGTCAAAGCTATGATTTTTCCAGTAGTCATGTACAGATGTGAGAGTTGGACCATAAAGAAAGCTGATCACCAAAGAATTGATGTTTTTGAATTCTGGTGTTGGAGGAGACTCTGAAGCATCCCTTGGACTGCAAGGAGATCCAACCAGTCAATCCTAAAGGAAATCAACCCTGAAAATTCATTGGAAGGACTGATCCTGAAGTTGAAGTTCCAATACTTCGGCCACCTAATATGAAGAGCCAACTCATTGGAAAAGACTTTGATGCTGGGAAAGACTGAAGGCAAAGGAGAAGGGGACATCAGAGGATGAGATGGTTAGATAGCATCACTGACTCAATGGATATGAGTTTGAGTGAACTCTAAGAGATAGTGGAGGACAGGGAAGCCTGGCATGCTGCAGTCCATGGGGTGGCAAAGAGTTAGACACAACTTAGTAACTGAACAGCAACAACAACCAGGCCACTACATAATGGAAACAAGAAAAACAGAAAGCAATCTCAAACATAAGACTGTCCCTGAAGTTGTATAAAGTTTATACAAACAACTGCATAACAAGCTTAGTATTAGAATTAATATTTGAAAAGACTTTTAAAAGACAACTTACATACCGAAGTGAGCACTTATTTTCATGGAGGATGGCTATTAGAAAACCAAATAATGATGAAAATCCATGGAGATGACTATGCTATCAAAATTCTGATGAAGTACATTTGACTTTAATTTAGAATATACATAAGGTTATAAGGTGTTTATATATATTCTAAATTAAGGGAATTTCTTGCACTACATTTGGATAAGCCATGTTTGACTACTTTCTAGTGTCTTTTAATTGGAGTGGGTTTTTTTGTTTTTTTCTTGGCCATGTCACTCGAGGGATCTTATTTCCCCAGCCAGGGATTAATTCTGGCCCACAGCAGTGAAAATGTTGTGTCCTAACCAATGGACTATCAGAGAATTCCCAGAAGAGGTGTGTGTGTGTGTGAGTGAGTGAATGAGTGAGTGTGTGTGTGTGTGTGTGTGTGTGTGTGTGGTGGGTTTTTTTTTTTTAACAGAGAAAGATATTTCATTCTTTTTAACTTTTTATTTTTAATTGCAGAATAATTGCTTTACAATGTTGTGTTAGTTTCTGCTGTACAACAAAGTGAATCAGCCATAAATATACATATATCCTCTCCCTCTGAAGCTCTCTCCCACTCCTCATCCCATCCCACCCCTTTGGGTCTTCACAGAACACCAAGCTGCACTCCCTGTGCTATACAGCAGCTTCCCACTAGCTAGCTATTTTCATAGGGTAATGTATATGTTTCAACACTACTTTCTCAACTCGTTCCACCTTCTCCTTCCCCTTTTTCAATTTTTAAAAATTGAAGTATTATTGATTTACAGTGTTGTGTCATTCTCTGCTGCACAGCAAAGTGACTCAGTTATACACATATGCATATTTTTATATTCTTTTCCATTATGGCTTATCACAGGATATTGAATATAGTACCTGTGCTATGTATTAAACCTTGTTGTTTCAGTTCAGTTCATTTGCTCAGTTGCGTCTGACTCTGCAACCCCATGGACTGCAGCATGCCAGGCCTCTCTGTCCATCAGCAACTCCCAGAGTTTACTCAAACTCACGTCCATTGAGTTGGTGATGCCATCCAACCATCTCATTCTCTGTCCCCTTCTCCTCCGACTTTCAATCTTTCCCAGCATCAAGGTCTTTTCAAATGAGTCAGTTCTTAGCATCAGGTGGCCAAATTATCGGAGTTTCAGCTTCAGCATCAGTCCTTCCAATGAATATTCAGGACTGATTTCCTTTAGGATGGACTGGTTGGATCTCCTTGCAGTACAAGGGACTCTCAAGAGTCTCCCCCAACACCACAATTCAAAAGCATCATCCATTCTAAATGTACTAGTTTGCATCTACCAACCCCAAACTCCCAGTCCATCCCTCTGCTTAGCCCCATCCCCTTTGGCCACCACGAGTCTGTTCTCTATGTCTGTGAATCTATTTTTGTTTTGTAGATAGGCTTATTTGTGCCAAATTTTATATTCCACACATAACTGATACCCTATGGTGTTTGTCTTTTTCTGACTTACTTCACTTGGTATGATAATCTCTAGTTGTACCCATGTTGCTGCAAATGGCAATATTTTAGTTTTTTATGGCTGAGTAGATTTCCACAGTATATATGTACCATATCTTCTTTATCCATACATTATTTATCTATTCATCTGTCAATAGACATTTATGTTGCTTCTGTGTTTTGGCCACTGTGAATAGTGCTGCTATGGATATAGACATGCATATAAGAAACATATTTCTTATTCCATATATTTCTTTCAAAGGTGGCAACTGATATTCTACTGTGTTCATGATTAATTCTAAATTGGCTCCTTCTTTATGACAATTTGGCCTATTGTCTATAAAATGACTGTACATAGAAACAGGTAAATAGCCAAGACATCAGTGAGAAAAGAGTTGTAAGAGAAAATAAGTTTGCCAGAACTAAGAAATATCACTGAAGTTACTGGAATGTATGATCCTCAAGTGTGAATGCTTTGACTTGCTTGAATCTAACAAAAAGTGCTGACTCCTTGTTTGCTTGTCTCATTTATTTGAAACCTCTTTTCCTTTCTAGGAGGTGTCTAAGCCACATGGGCCCAGAGAATGTTAACAGTTGTCTCAGAATTCCTCCTCATGGACCTCTCAGATGATCCAGAACTGCAGCCCCTCCTCTTTAGCCTCTTCCTGTCCATGTACCTGATCACTGTGCTTGGGAACCTGCTCCTCATCCTGGCCTTCATCTCTGATTCTCACCTCCACACCCCCATGTACTTCTTCCTTTCCAGCCTGTCCATGACTGACATTGGCTGCACCTCTACCACTGTCCCCAAGATGATTGTGGACATTCAAACTCACAGCAGACTCATCTCTTACATGAGCTGCCTGACCCAGATGTCTATTTTTATCCTTTTTGGATGTTTGGATAATCTAGTCCTGATTGCCATGGCCTATGACTGGTTTGTGTCCATCCGTCACCCTCTGCACTGCACGGTCATCATGAACCCACGCCTCTACAGCCTGCTGGTTTTGGTGTTATTTTTCATCAGCCTTTTGGCTTTCCTTCTTCATAGTTTGATGGTGTTAGAACTTACCTTCTTCCTGGATATGGAAATTCCTCATTTCTTCTGTGACCCTTCTCAGCTCCTTAGCCTTGCCTGTTTTCAAATCCCCAGCAGTAACATATTAATCTATTTTATTGGTGCTATTTTTGGTGGTTTTCCATTCACAGGGATCCTCTTCTCTTATACTCACATTGTTTCCTCTATTCTGAGAATCCCTTCAACAGGTGGGAAGTATAAACCCTTCTCCACCTGTGGCTGTCACCTGGCAATCATGTGTTTATTTTATGGAACAGGCATTGGGGTGCATCTCAGTTCTACTGTCTCATCTTCTCCCAGGGACAGTGCAGTGGCCTCAGTGATGTACACTGTGGTCACCCCCATGCTGAACCCCTTTGTTTACAGCCTGAGGAACAGGGACATCAAGAGGGCCATGTGGGGGCTCCTCAGCAAAACAACCTAATCTCAACATCTGTGCATCTTGTTTGCATAGGTTAGAAGAGCCAGTAAAAACAACAGTTGGAATTCAAAGTTGGTTCTATGATTTTGTAGCTCTTGTGCCTTTCAAAACTTAACAATGTTTCCAATCAGTTTGTTGCTTCATTTGGTATATTTTGATGGTGACTGCAGCCATGAAATTAAAAGACGCTTACTCCTTGGAAGGAAAGTTATGACCAACCTAGATAGCATATTCAAAAGCAGAGACATTACCTTGCCAACAAAGGTCCATCTAATCAAGACTATGGTTTTTCCAGTGGTCATGTATGGATGTGAGAGGTGGACCGTGAAGAAAGCTGAGCGCCGAAGAATTGATGCTTTTGAACTGTGGTGTTGGAGAAGACTCTTTGGAGTCCCTTGGACTGCAAGGAGATCAACCAGTCCATTCTAAAGGAGATCAGCCCTGGGTGTTCTTTGGAAGGAATGATGCTGAAGCTGAAACTCCAGTACTTTGGCCACCTCACGTGAAGAGTTGACTCATTGGAAAAGACTCTGATGCTGGGAGGGATTGGGGGCAGGAGGAAAAGGGGACGACAGAGGATGAGATGGCTGGATGGCATCACCGACTCGATGGACGTGAGTCTGAGTGAACTCCAGGAGTTGGTGATGGACAGGGAGGCCTGGCGTGCTGCGATTCATGGGGTCGCAAAGAGTCGGACATGACTGAGTGACTGAACTGAACTGAACTGAACTGAATGGGATTAAGGGATCATTGTGGGATCCTATCATTATAATCACTGCATGATTGAATCATGTTATAGCTATAGACTCTATTTATTTCTTTTTTTTTTTAGTTAGTTTAATTGGAAGCTAATTACAACATTGCAGTGGCTTTCGCCATACATCGACATGAATCAGCCACAGGTGTACACGTGTCCCCCATCCTGAACCCCCCTCCCACCTTCCTCCCCATCCCATCCTTCAGGGTCATCCCAGTGCACTGGCCCTGAGTGCCCTGTCTCATGCATCAAACCTGGACTGATGATCTATTTCATATATGGTAACATACACGTTTCAATGCTATTTTTTCAAATCATCCCACCCTCGCCTTCTCCCAGAGTCCAAAAGCCTATTCTTTATCTCTGTGTCTGTTTTGCTGTCTCGCATATAGGGTTATCGTTACCATCTTTCTAAATTCCATACATATGTGTTAGTATACTGTACTGGCGTTTTTCTTTCTGGCTTACTTCTCTCTGTATAATAGGCTCCAGTTTCATCCACCTCATTAGAATTGATTCAAATGCACTCTTTTTAATAGCTGAGTAATATTCCATTGTGTATATGTACCACAGCTTCCTTATCCATTTATCTGCTGATGGACATCTAGGTTGCTTCCATGTCCTAGCTATTTGTAAACAGTGCTGCAATGAACATTGGGGTACATGTGTCTCTTTCAATTCTGGTTTCCTCAGTGTATATGCCCAGCAGTGGGATTGCTGGGTCATACTGCTGGACCCAGACATCCTGGAGACATGTAAAAATCCTTAACAATTAAAATCTTCAATCCTTAGGGAAGGGATATAGGTATACACATACCTGATTCACCATGTTGTACAGCAGAAACTCACACAAAATTGTAAAGCTACTATACTCTAATTAGAAAATAAAATTTAAAAATCTGCAATTCTTTCCAAAATTCATGTCTATTGTCCACAGAACCATTGTATCTTTCATATCTGCTTATGCATGTTGTGTGTAACATCCATGTAACTGGTCCTCAACTTTGGTTTCATATTAGACTCACCTGGGAGTCTTTAAAAAATATTGGTGACAGCTTCTCAAAATAGATTATGATTTAATTAGACTGAGTTGCATTCTTAGCATAGGATTTTAAAATGATCCCAGTTGATTTTCATGCTGAGTTTGGGAACTAATGATATAATCACATTTTGTTCAAAGACTGTTGTTGTTGTTCAGTCACTCAGTCATGTCCAACCCTTTGTGACCCCATGGACTGCAGCACACCAGGCCTCCCTGTCCTTCACCATCACCCAGAGCTTGCTCAAACTCATATCCATTGAGTTGGTGATGTCATCCAATCATCTCATCCTTTGTCATCCCCTTCTTCTCCTCCCTTCAATCTTTCCCAGAATCAGGGTCTTTTCCAATGAGTTGGCTCTTCAGAGCTTCAGCTTCAGCATCAGGCTTACCAATGGATATTCAGGGTTGATTTCTTTTAGGATTGATTGGTTTGATCTCCTTGCTGACTGAGGGACTCTCAAGAGTCTTCTCCAACACCACAACTGAAAAGCATCAACTCCTGGGCGCTCAGCCTTCTTTATGGTCCAACTCTCACATCCATACAAGACTACTGGAAAAAACCAGAGCTTGGACTATACAGACCTTTGTCAGCAAAGTAATGTCTCCGTTTTTTAATACAGCAGAGGTTTATCATAGCTTTTCTTCCAAGGAGCAAGCATCTTTCAATTTCACAGCTGCAGTCACCATCTGCAGTGATTTTGGAGCCCAAGAAAATAAAGTCTGACTGGTAGGTTTGGATCCTTTAGTGTTCATGAGCAGATGCTGAAGTTCTTAGAGTCATACTAGCTCACAAGAAGGATGATCTGAGAAAGTTTACCTTAGAAATAGGCCATGTTATGTTCCCCAACATTCCTGATATTTCTTTACATATATTTGCTTTCCATTACCATAAAACCTGTTGCTTGTGCTCATTAATAAGATATTGTCACCTTGCTCTGAATTCAGCCTTCTGTACTTTACTTCAGCAAAGGCTAACTCTTTTCTTTACTAGTAATAGGATCTTTGTGTTTTTATTGTTTAGTCACTAAGTCGTGTCTGACTCTTGTGACCTGAGAGTCTGCTAGGCTCCTCTGTCCATGGGATTTCCCAGGCAAGAATACTGGAGTGAGTTGCCATCTCCTCCTCCAGGGGATCTCCCCAATCCAGGGATCAAATCAACATCTCTTATGTCTCCCACAAATCCTCTTTTGAGTACAGTTGACCCTTGAATATGGGTATGAACTGTACAGGTCCAGTTATTCAGACTACAACACTACACATTTGGATGCTTGAATCTGAGAATACAAAATCACTTATATGAAGGGTTGAATGCAATAATACATGGATTTTCTCCTGCTCAAGGTCAGTGCCCCTCCCTGCAGCATTGTTCAAGGGTCAACTGCAGTAACACACGTTAAAAGTGTGAATTCTGAATCCAGGCAGATTTTAGCTGCCAGTTGTGACTTTGGGCAAACTCAGTTTCTCTGCCTCAATCTCCCCATCTATGAAATGTGGATAATGACAACATCTATCTCAAAGGTTTTGTTTTGTTTTTTTAATTTGTTTCAATTGTTTATTAACTGAGGAGATTATAAAAAATAATCCTGGTAGATACCTTAATTCATCCTTCCAATAAGCCTGTTGATCTGGTCTTCCCTGTTGCCAGCATCTCCACCTTCTACAAAATGACTGGTCTTATTCTTCATTCCACCTCGTGGAGAAGACAATTTAAAGGGCCACAGGAAATCGTTTGCTTCTTTGAAATGTTTTCTAATGGTATAGATCTCATGAATCAAATCCTCCATGCAGAAGATGCCATATTTCCCATGAGATCGAGCAATCAACACGTTACCTGTCAGGGCAATTTGCTTCTTGCTGATTTTTCCATAACCATGTTTGTATTTCAATTCATTTACGGACTTCAGATTTGGGTACCCCCATGCAATGTATCAGAGAAGGCAATGGCATCCCACTCCAGGACTCTTGCCTGGAAAATCCCATGGATGGAGGAGCCTGGAAGGCTGCAGTCCATGGGTCGCTGAGGGTCGGACACGACTGAGTGACTTCACTTTCACTTTTCACTTTCATGCATTGGAGAAGGAAATGGCAACCCACTCCATTGTTCTTGCCTGGAGAATCCCAGGGACGGGGCATCCTGGTGGGCTGCTGTCTATGGGGTCGCATAGAGTCAGACACGACTGAAGTGACTCAGCAGCAGCATGCAATGTATGACTCCACAATTCTCAGCATGTTAACTGAAGCCTTGTTGAGCTTCACAAAGGTGCCATTGAAGATCTGCCAGAGGCAAAGGAGCTGTAGCACCTTTCGAACATTTGGGCTCACGTCGTTGACACCTCTGATCCTGATGACAAATGCCAATATGGGTTCTGCGGGTACATAGAAGTTGCCAGCTTTTTGTTCCATCCTAGCCATTCGAATTTCAATTCTGTACATCTGTATGTATTCCTTGTGGTAATGCTTAGCTTTTTCATAGATAAGCTTCCTCCTTGCCTTTCGAAGCATCTCTTGGGCAAACTTCTTTCTCAGGTGCTTGATCTTAAGCTCTGTGAAATTCTTTTGCTTTGTCTTAAGGGTTTCAGGCACAGTAGGAACCTTTTTTTTTTCTCTTCTGCACACTTCATGGTTCCAGCTGGAAAAGAGCTATCTCAAAACTTTTGTGTGAAGAGTTAAATGCATTGGAGCTATAAAGTGTTTCAAAGAGTTCCCTGCACAGAGTAACAAACAGTTCAATAAACCATAACTATTTCAGTTGAATCAAACTATTAATATGCATATATTGCTAACAATGAGCTGTATGTATTGGTCTCATTTTTTTTAATTGGAGTATAGTTGCTTTACAATGTTGTATTAGTTTCTACTGTACAGAAAAATGAATCAGTATTACATGTACATACTTCCTCCCCATTCAGGTCATCACAGTGCATTAAGTAGAGTTCCCTGTGTCATACAGTAGGTTATCCATTTTATACACAGTATAAGTAGTATATATGTGTCAATATCAGTCTCCCAATTCCTCCCACCCCACCGTTTCCCCTTGGTACCCATATATTTGTTCTCCACACCTGTGTCTCTATTTCTGCTTTACAAATATCATCTATACTATTTTTCTAGGTTTCACATATATGAATTAATATACAATATTTGCTTTTCTCTGACTTACTTCACTCTGAATGACATTCTCTAGGTCCATCAATGAACATTGGGATGCATGTGTCTTTTTTAGTTAGGTCTTATACTTTATTAAATGGATTCTTTCCTTCCCTTGTAACCACACTCCTTCCATAAGATAAGGAATTCATATTCTGTGGAAAATTGAAAAGATATCTGGAGCTTGCCTAGAAGATGCGAAGTGAAGGTCACTCCAAAATGCTGTCTCAGCCTCAGCTGACCCTAGCAGTTCCTTGTCTAACCACAAATAAGCCTGCTTTCTCTAACTGGTTCCTCAAAATTCTTTGGTCACTGGAGGCAATATAGTGTAGTTATAAAAATCATGCATTCTGAATTCAGACATAGTTTCACTAAATGTATAACATTGGCCAATTATTTGAGCTCATGTGTGCTGTTTCACTATTTGTGTCAAGTGGATAAGTATCTGCCTCATAACTTTTTGTGACAATCAAAAAGATTAATATATAGAAATATCTTGAGTATTAAGATAGTGAATGACACAGAGTGAAATTCATGAAATATTAAATATTATTTTTCTCTTACCTCTTATCATAAAACCAAATAAGCCCCTTCTCTTCAAAGCCTTCTCTGAAACAAATTTAAGTCTTCTAAACTTCTCCACTGGAGAAGGCAATGGCACCCCACTCCAGTACTCTTGCCTGGAAAATCCCATGGATGGCAGAGCCTAGTGGGCTGCAGTCCATGGGGTCACGAACAGTCGCACACGACTGAGCAACTTCACTTTCACTTTTCACTTTCATGCATTGGAGAAGGAAATGGCAACCCACTCCAGTGTTCTTGCCTGGAGAATCCTAGGGATGGGGGAGCCTGGTAGGCTGCTGTCTATGGGGTTGCACAGAGTTGGACACGACGGAAGTGACTTAGCAGCAGCAGCAGCAGCAAACTTCTCCATGGTATGGGACAGAGACTGTATGGCCCCATAGCATGTGACATCTTAGTTCTAATGGTCTTAGTTCCCTGACCAGGGATCAAACCTACATCCCCAGCATTGGAGGCACAGTCTTAACCACTCGACCACCAGGGAAGTCCCTGAGAAGGAAGTATTTCTGATAGCACAGAAAGGATGCAGTCCCACCCCAGCCACTGCAGTAGCACTTCCTATGTGCATTTCTGATACACTAAACTAAGGATGAGAAAGCTTAAATGACTTTTTTCTAAGGTCACAGAGGTAACGAGTTGAAAAGTGAAGACTAGAAATCAGGTATCTTGGTTCCCAGACCAGTTTTCTTTCCATTCCAACAAGGAAACCCTGTGACCTTATGACAATGGGCACATAAAGGTGTTTCTCTGCATACATCTCAAATGCATCGCAACTGACAATGTTAATAGTAGAATATTCTGATGGGATGGTTCTATAAGCAAACTACACAAAACAGAAGACAGGCACTGACATAAGCATCTATCACAACTAGCTAGGAAAATATGAGAAAATTAAACCCAAATTCAGTAGAAGGAATAAGACCAAAAATTAAAGAATTATAAGTAGAATAAAAGTGAGAGTTGGTTCTTCAAAAACAATTAAAATATCTAAATCCCTACCAAGATGAAGAAAAGGGAGACCACATAAATTACCAAGATCAGGAATGAAAAAGGAGGTATTAGTATCATTACAGCTTTTAGACATTAAAAATAAATTATAGGATTTTATTAATAACTTTAGACCAACAAATGTGGAAAGTTATGGAATAGACAGATACAATATAGCAAAACAAATACAAATTTTAAATAATCTTTGTCTATTTATACATTCAATATAAATCACCACTGGAGTAGGAAATAGCAACCCACTCCAGTATTCTTCCTGGAAAATTCCATGAACAGTGGCACCTGGCAGGCTACAGTCCCTGGGGTTGCAAAGAGTTGGACACAACTGAGCATTACACACACACACACACAAATTCACAAGTAAAACTATTTTACAAGTTTCCTGTCAAGAAAACCCAAATATAGATTCCCTGGTGAATTTTTCCAAACATATAAGGAATAGATAATAGATAGTTCAGATTTCATATAAAGTCTTCAGAACAGTTTATGAACCTGATACAAAGCATACTGACATAAAAGAAATTACAAGACAAACCTCATTAACACAGACACAGAAATAATTTTTTTAAATAGCATTTTGAATATAGCAAAATGAATAGGTTAATAAGCTAATCTATAACATTCCCAAGTATGGTTTATTCCAGGAATACATGTTATCTTACCACTTGAAAAGCAAGGAATGTAGTAATTCTCCACATTAAGAGACCAAGGAATGATTTTTAAAGACCCTGACATAGAAAAGGCACTAGATAAAATCCATTATCCATTAATGATTTTAAAAACTCTTCCTATATATATATATATATACACACACACACATTTATGGCTGATTACGGATGATTTATGTTATTGTACAGCAGAAACCAACACAATGTTGTAACGCAATTATCCTCCAGATTCATGTTGATGTATGGCAAAACCAATACAATATTGTAAAGTAACTAACCTCCAATTAAAATAAATAAATTTATATTAAAAAAAGATTTTTTTAAGTTACAAGGTATTTTTTTCAAAAACATCTTCACAATTGAGGAATAGATAGTAGAACAGAATTCCTTTCATTTTTAAAAGTTATCTATGAAAAACTTATAACTATTATTATACTTAATGGCAAAATATGGAACATTTTCCCCTAAGATCAGGAAGAATGCAAAGATGTTCACTTTCATCATTTCTATTTATTACTATAAAGAAGAAAAAGAAAGGGTAAAATTTAGAAATCAAGTAAGACTTTCTTTTATTGGTGTTCACAAGATTGTATACAACGAAAATCCAAAATAACTCATAAACCATTTGAATAAATAATTGAATTTATAAATGTCATGAATAAAAGATCAATGTACAAAAAAAAACTGCAATTCTATGTGCTAGCCTCCAAAATCAAAAATTAAATTAAAATATTTACAAAGGAAAACATACCACAAGCCTAGAAATAAAGTTATTCAAGACCTCTACAATAAGACCTAGATACAAAAGACCTAGATAAATGAACAATTATATTAGGCTCATCAATTGGAAGACTTAGTGTTGTAAAACATTAATTTTATTCACGTTATTCTATAAAGTCAATGCAATTCCAAGCAGAGTCCCAAAAGATTTGTGAAAATTGCTAAGGAGATCCTAAAATTAATATAGAATCAAGTGAGAAATAGAGAAGGCATGACAATCTTGAATAAAAAGGTTGGAAGGCTCTTGCTCCCAAGTATCTAAAAATATTGCAAAATTATGTAAAGACTGAGAAATCATCTTCAGCAATCAAAAGAGATGGTAACATAATCAAACCTTTCTGAAAGATTTCTTGAACTATGGCTGGCTGACTTCATAGTCAACAGACTTCATAGTTCCCTCCCACTGCTAAGATCCGAGTAAGCATATTGTGTTGGCTAATGTTATTATTACATCTATTACTATACCCTATCTGCCCCTGCTGCCTTCTCCCTTCACCATATACATCATGAATATTCATTGGAAGGACCATTACTGAAACTGAAGTTCCTTCTCCCTTCACCATATACATCATGAATATTCATTGGAAGGACCATTACTGAAACTGAAGTTCCAATACTTTGACCACCAGATGCAGAGAGCCAATTCATTGGAAAACACCCTGATGATGGGGAAGATTGAGGGCAGGAGGAGAAGGGGGTGACAGAGAATGAGATGGTTAGACGGCATCACCAACTTAATGGACATGAGTTTGAGCAAACTCTGGGAGATAGTGAAGGACAGGGAAGGCTGGTGTGCTTCAGTCCACTGGGTCACAAAGATTCTGACATAACTTAGCAACTGAACAACAAGATTCAGTGAGAAGCCAGTCCTAAACCAACCAAAGAATCGTATTTCTCTGGCCACAATGAATTGATAACAGTTGGCAAGAAAGCCAATCAGATTGAACTGTAACAGGCATATTGGAATTGGTCACAATGATAATCACTCTCTTCTCCCTAACACGTCACCTGGAAAGAAAGCAGCTTGGATCTTCTGAGGGCCACTGTGGAGAGAGAGCCCACCAGGAAGAATAGTTAATACAGAAAGATGCACAGTCAAGGAATGGAGACAGAATTCATCCAGACAACATTTTTTTAGCTCTAGGACCCAGCCATCTCTGCAATTAGTTATACCCAAAGATTTTTCTGTAATCAAACTATTTAATTCTCTTTATAGTTTACAAAAATGAAAAGAATGAGGACAAGCCAGAGACTGGGAAAAATTATCTGAAATACAGTTTATATATAGTATATACCTGCAATACAGGTATATATAGTATACATAATTTACATATATATAATATACAACAGATGTTTTATGTATATGTATGTAACTAGATAGAGACATATACATACATTTAAAAAGGATAAGTAACCAGAGGAAGGGCTTCCCAGGTCGTGTAGTGCAAAAGAATCCTCCTGTCAATGCAGGAGACACAGGAGACGTGGGTTCAATCCCTGGCTCAGAAGGGCCCCTGGAGAAGGAAATGGCAACCCACTTTAGTATTCTTGCCTGGGAAATCCCATGGACAGGGGAGCTTGGTGGGCTACAGTCCATGGGGTCACAAAGAGCTGGACATGACTGAGTGACTGATCAGGCACAAAGGCGGCAATTTTAAGACATGGCTCCCAAATTCTTTTACAGTCCTCTCATGAAAGTGAAGTCCATATTTCCTCTTTTGAATCAACTTGTAACTCTAAGTATGAATTGTAGCTGAAACTATTAATACCTGTTTCTAAAAACTTTGTTACCCAGCCTATTGAAATGTCAGTTTCTTAGTTTTAAAATGGGGCCAATAAAAATTATGATTTTCTGTAATATTTTTAGATCTCAGCTATGTATTCTCACATGCTCCTACATTCACTGTCACAGGTATAGATCTCTTTTCTTATCTCTGTGGACTCTACACAATTTAATCTTGATTTCATGCAACCAGTTTCTCCAGGGACTAGAGATTGGGAAAATGGGGAAATATTGATCAAAGGATGCAAACTGCCAGATAGAAGATGAATTCTCAAGATCTAACTATAGTCAGGGCTTACCTGACTCCCCTGGTAGCTCAGATAGCAAAGAATTCACCTGCATTGTAGGAGACCTGGGGTTTATCTCTGGTCAGTAAGATCCCCTGGAGAAGGGAACAGCTACTCACTCCAGTATTCTTGCCTGGAGAATTCCATGGACACAGGGGACTAAAGGTTACAGTCCCTGGGGTTGCAAAGAACTGGACATGACTGATCAACTGAGCACACACACACACAACCATAGGAAACCTTTCAAACAGAAAAGGAACCAAAAATGGGTGAAGTGCTTTAACAGGTATCTCCCAGAAAGAAGATATCCAGGGAGTTTCCTGGTTGCCTAGTGGTTAGGATTCCAGGCTTTCACTATCATGGCCCAGGTTCAATCTCTGGTCAGGGAACTAAGAACCTGCAAGTCACACAGCCAAAAAAAAAAAAAAAAACAGATATCCAAATAATCAATAAGCATATAAAAAAAGTATTCACCATTGTTACATATCAGATAAATGCAAATTAAAACCAGAGACAAGATAATAGTACATTCTGTGTTGAACAGCTAAAATTAGAAAGTGCTAATCAGGCATGTGGAACAGTTAGGACCTTCATTCATTGCTTTTAGGATTATAAGTAGAATTGCTTTTGAAAAACTGGAATACCTACATAAAGTCTATTCTATGATTCAGTAATTTCATTCTTATATTCAAAGCATGTAACAAGAGACATAAGTTCATAGTCTGCCAAAATAGCAATTAAGAGGCAAATTAGACATTGAAAAAAGAAGCCAAATATATAACTGTACATATTGTATCTTAACATTTACATGAAGATCGAGAACAAGCAAACTTAATAAATTATAATCAAAGCCAAAATTGTAGAGCAACACATTTTATTTTATTTATTTAATTTTTTTTTTTTTTTTTTTTGGCTGCACTAAGTCTTAGTTGCAGTATGCAGGATCTTTAGTTGTGGCATGTGAGATCTAGTTCCCTGACCAGGGATCAAACCCCAGCCCCCTGCACTGGCAGGCAGATTCTTAGCCACTGGACCACCAGGAAAGTCCCCAGAGCAATTATTGAGAAGGCAGATGACTGAACTTTCTGAAATCCTGGAAAAGTTCTGTTTGTCACAGTATGTAGTGTAAAATTTCATCAAGCTGTACACTTAAGATTAGCACACTTTGGACCATGTAGATGACAACAACCCTGAACCAAACTGGAGCCAACTCTATGCAGTCAACAGATGTGCCAGAGGGGCTGTAATATCAGCAAAATTACAATGCAAGAACTTGCCAGAAAAATCCAAGAAGCTGTGTATGGCCATGATGGAGAAATTTATGGAGATATCTATGGAATGGCTGCCTCTGAGATAATGAAAGTCAAGCATTTTGTGTTCTGCTTTGAGCCAGTATTGATCAGCGAGTCCAATAGTTAGGGAAAAAGCTGGAAACTGAAGCTTGCCAAGCCCCCATGCATCTGTCTCCCTGTCTCACTGCCCCCACAAACTCAGAATAATGGTTTCTTCCCTCTGCCTTCCAATTCTCACACAAACTCTGATTTTAGACAACTCAAACCTGGAACTAGATAAAGAACTGACTCTGGGAAATGCAGTCCCAGCCATGTCCAAAGTACCACAACATAAGACAGCCCAACCAACTTTACTTGTAGCTTTCCTGTTGCAAGGTCTCTTTTATAAACGTTCAAAACATTGGGTCCAATTCCCAGTCATAAGCAAGGATAAAGAACAAAATACAAAAATACCATAACAGATGAGAGTCTTCTATCAAGGCTTTTGCACTTATTGATTTCCACTGGATTAGTTATTAGACAGGGAAAGCTTTTAATGGTAAAAACTAATAATGTTTTTGAAAAAAAAAAAAAGAGGCAGGGTTGGGGGGAATAGTGGGTAGGCAATTTCCAGTTTCCACCATACTAGATCAAAATGAAACTACCATTTACCAAAGAAACTACAAATACTAGAATGTCAATACTACAATGACTGCACACTTAGGGAACAAAGAGAATTAATTAGTAACTGATAATAATAATAATAAAAGATCACTCATGCCTACATATAAAAAATATATACTTTAAATGCCTGATGGGTCCAGAAAACTCTGTAATAGAAATAACATTTACATCTGAACCAAAATAAAAGCACCTCATAATAAAACATATGTGGCTAGAGCTGAAAGGTATTAGAGGAAATTTATCACCTTAAACATTCATATCAGAAAATTAAACTGGAAATCAATGAGCCAGCAGTAGCCCACTTTAAGGATGAGGCACTGATCTTTGTTTTGAGTATGAATTTTCTTAGAACACAATAAGTGATGGTCATGGAGGTATTACCACATGATTTACATACACAGAGTTTCTCTCAGTTATGGGTTTTTCCAAAATAGGGTGTCTCCACGGTGTGAGATCTCACACACTCCCTAAGCTTTGAAAAAGCATTAAAGACATTCCCTCATTCCTTACTTTATACATTTTCTCTAGTGTGAGTTTTCACATGTCTTCGAAAGTAAGCGGGACAAACAAAGGCTTTCCCACATTCCTTACATTCATAGGGCTTCTCACCAGTGTGGCTTCTTACATGTCTTCGAAAGGATGAAGGACAACTGAAAGCTTTCCCACATTCCAGACATTCAAAGGGTTTCTCTCCAGTGTGCATCCTTGTATGGACAGTCAGGTATGAAGAATGGCGAAAGGCTTTCCCACATTCCTTACATTCATAGGGTTTCTCCCCAGTGTGTGTTCTCATGTGGATCCTAAGAGCTGAGGGGTAAATGAAGGCTTTTCCACATTTCTTACATTCATAAGGTTTCTCTCCAGTGTGAGTTCTTATATGTACCGTCAGGTGGGATGAACTGATGAAGGCTTTCCCACATTCCTTACATTCATAAGGCTTTTCTCCGCTATGAGTTCTTAAGTGTTCAGTGAGGGATGAGGAACGACTGAAGGCTTTCCCACATTCCTTACATTCATACTGCGCCTTTCCAGTGTGATCTCTCACGTGTGCTCGAAAGGACGAAGGGCAACTGAAGGCTTTTCCACATTCTTTACATTCATAGGGTTTCTCTCTACTCTGATTTTTCACATGTGTATTCAGGGAAGTGGGAAGATAGAAGGCTTTCCCACATTCTAGGCATTCATAGGGCTTTTCCCCTGTGTGTTTTCTCATGTGGATGCTCAAGGAGGATGGACAGTTGTAGGCTTTCCCACATTCCTTACATTTATAGGGTTTCTCACCTGTATGTGTTCTAACATGTACAGTGAGCTTCGAGGACTCACTGAAGGCTTTCCCACACTCTTGACATTCATAAGGCTTTTCTCCAGTATGGATTCTTATATGTATGATAAGGTGAGAGGAGGAACTGAAGGCCTTCCCACACTCCTTACACTCATATGGCTTATCTCCACTGTGAATTCTTTTGTGTTTGGAGAGTGAGGAGGAACAGCTAAAGGCTTTCCCACACTCCTTACATTCATAAGGCTTATCTCCACTGTGAATTCTTTTGTGTTCTGTGAGGGATGAAGAACAGCTAAAGGTTTTCCCACATTCCCTGCATTCGCAACTTGTCTTTCCTGCATGAATCTTCATATGTGCCCGAAAGAAGGAAGAACAACTGAAGGCTTTGGTACATTCCTTACATTCGTAGGGTTTCTCTTCAGTGGGAGTTTTCATATGCTTTTTAAAACAAGCAAAAAAATGGAAAGCTTTCCCACATTCCTTACACTGATAGGGTTTGCTACCAGTGTGAGACCTAATGTGATTCTTCAGGGATAAATGATCTATGAAGGCCTTTTTACACACATGGCACTCATAGGCTCTTACTTCAGTAGTTCTCTTGAGTATATTAAGGTGTGAAATTTGGCTGACGATTTGGCCACACTGATTTTCTTCATTATGTTCATAGATGTTCTCAACCCCATGAATTCTTTCAAAAAGAAAAAGCACATTATTAGTGGCAAGTAAATTTTTACCATTTTCAGTGACTATATGTGTTTTTCTGCCCTGTCCAATGATAAGATGAAAGTACTCACATAGTGCTCTAAGACAGACAATATTATGACTGAGTTTTTGACTTATGAGATTTTTATGATGGTTGCTCAATGATTTATGTGTCAAACATGGAAGGGCTCAAGTCTCACTTGTGAAAAAAATATCTTATGAAAAGTCTTTATGAAATTACAATTTTTGACTAAGTTTTAGATTTTTCATTTTTTAATTCTGTGATATTTTAAGATTCTTTCCTGAGGCACTACTTTTCTCTTATATGAATGACACTTACCTCAAACTTCTCTTGTGGTTTTTGTTCTGATAATCAATATCATGGTATTCCCAGATTTTATGTAAAATGGACAATGAGGAATCACTCTTTTTGAATCCTACTACATCCTGTTCATTGGATATTTTTCCATAAGTATCTTGTGGAGCAACTGATTCATTAATTTTAAGTTGAATCTCGAAACCTGAAACAAAGTAGCAAAGGTACCCATGAGCAAAGGACTTTGGCAGTAAGGCTGGTTCAGGACTTTGGTAATAAGCACACGGTCGAAATAGTAAAGTGACTAGGAAATAATCCCATTAAGATGGAAACTGATGGTAGCATAAATGAGATATTACTAGGAGAACAAAACAAAAAGAAATGGAATAAAACACACATGACCAAATAGTACATTACAAAGACAAAATGTGGTCTTTCCCAAGAACAAGGAACAGGTGAGAGGACTGAAGAAAAGTCAAAATAGTAATCAAGGACTTCCCTGGTGGCACAGTGGATAAGAATCCACTTGCCAATGTGGGGACACTGGTTCAATCCCTGGTCCAGGAAGATTCTACATGCCACAGAGCAACTAAGCCAGTGTGCTGTAAGTACTAAGCCCACAGCTTCGAGCCCACAAGCTGCAAATACTAAGCCCAAGCACTGCAACTAGAGGGCAGTCCCCACTCTCTGCAACTAGAGAAAAGCCCATGCAAAGTAATGAAGATCCAGCACAGTAAAAAAAATAAAAATTTTTTAAATAAATAAAATAGTAATCTAAGGCATCTGTGGAAGCTCAGCTTCCTCAGACAAAACAAAGCTTCATTTTGATTTTACGTTATTTTTTCCAAATGTAATATCCCCCAACTACATCAAGTATTCTTGCTTTACTGATGCTCCCCTTGGAGAGATAGTCTTCTCTCCACTGTCTCTAGGTCCTCCTCTTGTTTCCACTGTAAGATCAGATACGGTTTGTGTAGTGGATACCCTCTTCACATAAAAAGGTATATCATGAGGGAAAACAATGAGTTACCACAAATATTTCTATGAAACAGAACAAAAACTGCTCTTCTGATACTTTAAAGCAAGTGATAGGGATAGAATAGGATAGTTATACAGGATAGTTATGCAGAAGTCCCAGTAGTGGATTATAGATAAAGAGGGAAACCTAGGGAACTTTAAGAGACCAGTGGAAGTTCAGTTCAGTTCAGTTCAGTTCAGTCGCTCAGTCATGTCCGACTCTTTGCGACCCCTTGGATCCCAACACGCCAGGCCTCCCTGTCCATCACCAGCTCCCAGAGTTCACTCAAACTCATGTCCATTGAGTCGGTGATGCCATCCAGCCATCTCAGCCTCTGTCATCCCCTTCTCCTCCTGCCCCCAATCTCTCCCAGCATCGGGGTCTTTTCCAATGAGTCAACTCTTCGCATGAGGTGACCAAAGTACTGGAGTTTCAGCTTTAGCATCATTCCTTCCAAAGAAATCCCAGGGCTGATCTCCTTCAGAATGGACTGGTTGGATCTCCTTGCAGTCCAAGGGACTCTCAAGAGTCTTCTCCAACACCACAGTTCAAAAGCATCAATTCTTCAGCGCTCAGCTTTCTTCACAGTCCAACACTCACATCCATACATGATCACTGGAAAAACCATAGCCTTGACTAGATGGATCTTTGTTGGCAAAGTAATATCTCTGCTTTTCAATATAGTATCTAGGTTGGTCATAACTTTCCTTCCAAGGAGTAAGCGTCTTTTAATTTCATGGCTGTAATCACCATCTGCAGTGATTTTGGAGCCCCCAAAAATAAAGTCTGACACTGTTTCTACTGTTTCCCCATCTATTTCCCATGAAGTGATGGGACCGGATGCCATGATCTTAGTTTTCTGAATGTTGAGCTTTAAGCCAACTTTTTCACTCTCCTCTTTCACTTGCATCAAGAGGCTTTTTTAGTTCCTCTTCACTTTCTGCCATAAGGGTGGTGTCATCTGCATATCTGAGGTTATTGATATTTCTCCCGGCAATCTTGATTTCAGCTTGTGCTTCTTCCAGCCCAGCATTTCTCATGATGTACTCTGTGGAAGTTAATGATGCTCAAAAAGCTATTAGACCGTGGTGGAACAAAGCAGGCTTGTTTAACTATAATGCAATTTATAAACGCAAAAGATATGCCCCAGGTCATTAGATGAAATAAGAATGTCACCACCCTTCTACTGATTTGAATAAGTGCTATGACAATGTGGTACCAGTGGTCAAAACTCTGCCTGCCAAAGCAGGATTCACAGGTTCGACACCTACACTGGGAAGATCCTCTGAAGTAGAAAATGGCAACCCACTCCACTATTCTTACTTGGAAAATTCCAGAGACAGGGGAGTCTGGTGAGCTATAGTCTATGGGATCTCAAAGAGTCAGACAGGACTGAGCATTCATCCATACATGACAATTCTAGTTTGACCACACAGGGTCAGACATTCTTGTGCCTGATACAAAGGAGGAGCTAGTGATGTAAGCCTGAAATCAACTCAAAGAAGGCAGTCCTTTCCCCTCCCCTACTTTCCTTTGACAATAAAATTATAGCCCACTTAATCCTCAGTGCAGGGCTCCCTCACCTATCCACTTACATCTCTTACAAGCATCTTATACTAATAAATCTACTTTTTGCCTATCAGTTTGCTTCTTGCTGTTCCTTTCAGACTGAGATACAAAGAATCTGACCATCATTAAGTCCAGAAACCAGGTATGTGATCTCAGTTGGAAGACCACGGGTTTTGGCCAGGCTGAAGTTCCAGCCTCATGAGTTCAAGTCCCAAACTGGATTGTGGCCAAGTTTGAGTACTGGCACATGAGTTCAAACTCTGGCACACGGGTTCAAGTCCCAATCTGAGGTGAACTGTTTCACAACTGTGAATTTAACTGCAAAAAAAATATCTAATTTATCTTTTAAGGGGACGGGGCAGTCTGATGAATAGAACTGATCTGATATTCACACATAGACCTCGATATTATTAGAAGCTGGTCCAATACTCACAGGCAGGATATGTTGTTCTCCTGTTGAAGATAAATAATCTCTGAATACCAATCTTAGACAAGGTTACTCTAATATGGTAATAAAATGAAACAAAATAAGGCTACTTCATGATTTAGCCTAGGGACAAAGTATTACTAGAATTTCCCCTGCTTTCTGTCAGCATCCAATCTAAAATGAACACCTATGAACTGAGGTGACAGTGGCCCTCAAAAATTCATATCTAAATAGACCAATGGAACAGAATAGAGAGTCTAGAAATAGACCCACATAAATATAGTCAACTTATCTTTGACAAAGGCTCAAAGGCAATACAATAGAGAAAAAAATAAGTCTTTCCAACAAATGGTGCTAAAACAACTACTAGACATTAAGGTACATTTTAAAAAAAATCTTGACATAGACTTGCAAAAAATTAACTCAAAATACACAGGGAGGCATACAGGGCTTTGGGATAATTGGGGTCCATCAATAGAGAGTAAAAGATTAGCTCAAAATGGATCACAAATCTAAATGTAAAACGTAAAACTATGGAATTCCTAAAAGATAACTGGGAAAAAATGTAGATGCCCTAAGATCTAGTGCTTTGTTAGATATGTGAAAATTAATCAAGGAAAACTTCACTAAAATGGAGTTGAGAGGCCAGAAGAGGAAGTTTTCATCTAATTCTTTACAACATTAATTACAGGGAGAATTGTTCATCAGAGACCCCAACAAGAATCACCAATTATAATCCTAACAGGAAAAGATGTACATCACATCTCCTATCAGAAATCACTACTCCAGCAACTCAGCCATCATCACCCTGAACTCTCACCTTTATCCAGTGGACTTTCATCCAAAACAACCTTTCCCAATTTCCTCATTTTTCTCTACAAAATTACATTCTTCTCCGTTGTTCTGTGGACTTGCCAATGGGTTTTGTTATAGCTTTCTTATCTCAAATTGCAATTCCCCTACTATTCCCAAGTAAACTATTTTTTTGTTGATAAAATAACTTTTTATTTTTAAAGCCAATAGGTAACCTGAAAAGCACAATTCATGGAAGAAAGAACTGACAAGCTGGTCTTCATTAAAATTAAAAATTTTTGCTCTGAGTAAAACACTGTCAAGAAAATGAAAAGACATGCCACATACTTGGAGAAAATATTTGCAAAAGACATGTGTGATAAAGAACTATTATCCAAAATATACACAGAAGTCTTAAAACTCAACAATAAGAAAATAACTTGATTTTTTTTTAATAGGCCAAAGTAAGAATATACAATGGAGAAAAAGTCTCTTCAGCAAGTGACGTTGGGAACTCTAGACAGCTGCATGTGTATCAAGGAAACAACAACACACCCTCACATCATACACAAAACTATACTCAAAATGGCTTAAAAGACAAGACACCATAAAATTCCTATAAGAGAACACAGGCAAAATACTCTTTGACATAAATCATACCAATGTTTTCTTAGGTCAGTCTCCCAAGGCAAGAGAGAGAAAAGCAAAAATAAACAAAAGGGACTGAGTCAAACTTACAAGCTTTTGCACAGCAAAGGAAACCATAAACAAAGCAAAAAGACAACCTACAGACTGAGAGAAAATATTTGCAAATGATGCGACTGACAAGAGCTTAATTTCCAAAATTAAGCTCCTTAACTCAAACAATTCAATAACAACAACAACAAAATTGAAAAACATGCAGAAGACCTAGACATTTCTCTCTTAAAGAAGACATACAAATGGCCAACAGGCACATGAAAAGATGTTCATCATCACTAATTATTAGAGAAATGCAAATCAAAACAACGAGGTTCCACCTCACACCAGTCAGAATGGTGATTATTAAAAAGTCTACAAATATGTATGCCAAGAGTAACATGGAAACTTACATTACCATATGTCAAATAGACAGCCAACAGGAATTTGCTATATGGCTCGGGAAACTCAAACAGGGGCTGTGTATCTACCCAGAGGAGTGGGATGGGGAGGGAGATGGGGGGGAAGTTCAAAAAGGAGGGGATACATGTATACCTATGGCTGATTCATGTTGAGGTTTGACAGAAAACAACAAAATTCTGTAAAGCAATTATCCTTCAATAAAAGATTAATTAATTTTAAAAAGTCTACAAATAACAAACACTGGAGAGGGTATGGAGAAAAGGAAACACTCCTACACTATCCAGGAGATAGTGAAGGTAGTGAAGCCTGGTGTGCTGCTGTCCATGGGGTCACAAAGAGTGAGATATGACTTAGCAGCTGAATAACCACCTACATTGTTGGTGGGAATGTAAACTTGTGCAGTTACTATGGAAAATAGTATGGAGGTTCCTCAAGAAACAAAAAGTACAGTTGCCATATGATCCAGCAATCCCACTCCTGTGCATATACCCAGACAAAACTATAATTCTAAAAGATACATACACCCCAACGTTCAAACCAGCACTATTTATTACAATAGCCAAGACATGGAAACAACCCAAATGTCCATCAACAGATGAATGGATAATGAAGATGCAGTATACATATACAGTGGAATATTACTCAGCCATTTAAAAGAATTAAATAATGCCATTTGCAGCAACATGGATTGACCTAGAGATTATCATACTAAGTGAAGTAAGTCAAAAAGAGAAAGACAAATACCATATGATCTCACTTAATATGTGGAATCTAAAATATGACACAAATGGAACATATCTACAAAACAAAAACAGACTGGCAGACACAGAGAACAGACTTGTGGTTGTCAAGGGCAAGGGATGGATTGGGAGTGTGGGATTAGCAGATGCAAACGATTATATATAGAATAAATAAACAACAAGGTCCTACTGTATAGCACAGGGAAATATATTTAATATCCTGTGATAAATCATTATGGAAAAGAAAATGAAAAGTGTGAGTTGTTCAGTCGTGTCTGACTCTTTGCGATCCCATGGACTATATCCTGCCAAGTTCCTCTGTTCATGGAATTCTTCAGGCAAGAATACTGGAGTGGGTTCCCATTTCCTTCTCCAAAAGAATATGAAGAAGAATATATATATGTATAACTGAGTCATTTTGCTATACAGCAGACATTAAACACAACAATGTAAACCAACTACACTTCAAAAAAAAAATTTTAAGTTTTTTTTT
Organism: Bubalus bubalis; assembly: GCF_019923935.1. Classification (NCBI taxonomy): domain Eukaryota; kingdom Metazoa; phylum Chordata; class Mammalia; order Artiodactyla; family Bovidae; genus Bubalus; species Bubalus bubalis. The sequence goes on along the minus strand of NC_059165.1, from coordinate 96,990,735 downwards.
TTTTTTTTAATGGGCCTAAGACTTTAACAGATGCCTTACCAAGAAGATACATAGATGCCAAATAAGCATATGAAAAAAAAGATGTTCCACATTACATGTCATAAGGAAAATGCAAATCAAAACAATGAGACACCACTACATACCTAAAAGAATGGCCAAGTCCCGGTGAGGATATGGAGCTGGTGGGAATGCAAAATGGTACAGCTGCTTTGGAATACAAAGCAGTTTCGTACCAAATTAAACATACTCTTAGCCATATAAGCAAGCAATCATACTCTCTGGAAGTTACCAAAAGGAGTTAAAAACACATCTACACAAAAACCTTCATGTGGATGTTTATAGCAGTTTTACTCATAATTGCCAAAACTTGGAAGCAATCAAGGTCTTCTTCAGTGAGTGAATGGATAAACAGACTGGTATTGCACATCCAGACAACAAAATATTACTCAGCACTAAGAAGAAATCAGCCATCAAGCCATGAAGAGATGGAAGAACATTAAATACATATTAGTAAGTGAAAAAAGTCAACCTGAAAAGGCTATATACTGTGTGATCCCAACTACATGACATTCTGGAAAAGGCAAAACTATGAGAACAGTAAAAAGATCAGTGGCTGCCAGGAGTTGGGAGGGAAGGAGAGATAAATTGGGGTGGAAGGGGATAAAAGATTTTTAGGAGTAGTGAAATTACTCTCTGATACTATAATGGTGGATGCTTGTTGTTTAGTTGATCAGTTGTGTCCTACTCTTTCATGACCCCATGGACTATAGCCCACCAGAGACTCCTTTGTCTATGGGATTCCCAGGCAAGAACCCTGGAGTGGATTGCCATTTCTTACTCCAGAGGATCTTCCCAACCCAGGGATCCAAACTGCACATCTGCTGCATTGTCAGGAGGGTTCTTTACTACTGAGCCACCAGGGAAGCCCATAATGGTGGAAATGTCATCACATATTTATCTAAACTGTAACAAAGTACAACAAAAGTGAACACTAATATAAACTTGCGATTTACCGTAATAATGATGTGTCAATATAGGTTCCTCAACTGTAATAAATATACTACTCTGGCAGAAGGCAGTGCATTTATGGGATATCTTTGTACTTGCCAGTTAATTTTGCTGTGAGCCTATAAACTGCTCTAAGAAAAAATAGAGTGTACTGGAAAAAAGAAAATCCATGTCCACCCAGAATTCAGAACATTTACTTTATTTGGAAATAGATATTTGCAGATGTAATCAAGTTAACATAAAGTTATACTCGACTAGGGTAAGCCCTAAATGCAATGACTGGTGTCCTTACAAGGACAGAAAGATGTAGAGACAAAGGACAAAGGCCCTATGAAGATGGAGGCAGAGATTAGAGTGATGTGGCTAGCAACCAAGGACTGCCAGCAACAACCAAAAGCTAGGAAGAGACAAGGAGGGATTTTTCCTGAGCCTTCAGAAGGATCATGACACCTTGATTTCAGACTTCCAATCTCTTTAATTTAGAAGAGTAAATTTCACACTTCCTTGGTAGTACAGGTGGTACAGAAGATGTCTGCCAAGGCAGGAGACACAGGTTCGATCCCTGATGCAGGAAGATTCCACATGCCATGGAGCAACTAAGCCCATGCACCACAACTACTGAAGCCCTCACACCCTACAACTAACTACCAAAGCCCTCGCACCTAAAGCCTGGGCTCCCCGACAACAGAAGCCACCACGGTGGGAAGCCCATGCACCCCCAACAAAGAGTAGCCCCACTCACTGCAACTAGAGAAAGTCCAAGTGCAGCAAAGACCTAGCACAACCTAAATAAATAAAATAGTTGCCTAGCTACAGAATAAGACTGGGGAGTAGAGGTAGAGGAAGTTTTTTTTTTAAGTAAAAGAATAAGTTTCTGTTGTTCCTAGCTACCCAGTTGGTGGCACTTTGTTATGAAAGGCCTAGGAAAACAGAACAGCCTGTTGTCATAGACCTACCCCCAAATCATTTGACCTAAGTATATAAATCCTATAATATTTACTTTCTAACACACTGCATTGCTCCCCATGACATGTGTTTCTCCCTCACTGCTCCAAGGAATAAACCCAACTTGTTAAACTGGTGGTCTTTGGGTACAGGGAATTAATAGCAGTAAAATTCTCAAAAGGTCCCAAACCACCAATTTTCTCCCTGTCCCCCAAAGTGACCCCTGAAGCCTGTGCCCACACCATACACACTTAATAAGCCTCCTTGAGGATTCTGACCACAAGAAAAAGGAAAAGCAGGTTCAATATATATGTTTATTTTCTTCCTTTTTGTCATGTTAATTTCATATTTATCTTTTCCATTACTGAAGCATTTTGAATACAATGACATCTTATTGCCTATAGTATATATTCAAAAGGGTTTGATACAAATTCATCCTCAAAAAAAAATGCTTAAAGAATGAAAGAATGACTGAATGAAGAAAAATAATGCTTTCAGTACTCTGAGAGAAAATGAAAACTTTACAACCCTGAGAAAATGAAAACTCTGCATTCAGTGCCAGTGGCAAAATGGGTAAGGAAATTTTCATTAATTCTTTTGTTTGTTTTATATTGGTGAAATACTTTAACAATACACGTATTTATTTTCATGGTGAAGCTACTAGACTATAAGCTCCTTGGGGTCAGTGACCATGTCTGTCTTATTTAACAATTTATTCCAGTTTCTCAACCCAAATCCTAGAACAAGGGCAATTTATAAGATAAAGCTGTTTTCTAAATAACAGAATGTTGGAGGAATGTTACCATCCTTACCTAATGAGGCCAGGTTCCGGAAGTTTTCCAGCATCACATCTCTGTAGAGGTTTCTCTGAGCGAGATTCAGCAGAGCCCACTCCTCTTGGGTAAAGTCCACAGCCACATCCTCGAAGATCACTGTGTCCTAAAACATTCCACATACTTTGTTCAGAAAGGTACCAACTCCCCCAGCAGGGAGGCTGAATGAGGCTGACACTACTGGGGAACTGAGAATCAACTCACAGGAAGTTCAGAAGATTCTTTTCTCCCAAATATCTACCCTAGGATTCAGTCATCAGATCTTTCTCGTTCTATCTAAGCATCCTGACTGATCAAATTCTGTCTCATAGATTTAACAACATTTTTGAAACACTAAATTTATCTTTCCACTGTTTGATGGTGACCAGTTCCACTCTTACAATAATCAAGAACATCCAGAACATATTGCAGAAATGAGAGAAATGCTCTAAAAATGAAATGACAATTTCCACATCGAAAGAAGCAAAAATCCCTTGTTAGAGGGACTTCCCTGGAGGTTCAGGGCTTAAGACTGTGCCTTCCAATGCAGGGGATGTGGGTTCAATCCTTGGTTGAGGGGCTAAGATCCCACATGCCTTAGGGCCAAAAAACCAAAACAGAAAACAGAAAAAACAACTGTAACAAAACAAAACATTCTACTGTAAAATAGAAAAACTATTGTAACAAAAAAAAAAAAAAAACCTATTAAAAAAAAAAATCCTTGTTACAGGAACAAGTTCACCTGCTTCCTTATTCCCCACCATAGCAATCAGCACAACACAAAACACTATAAAATTTGGATGAGGTTTAAATCCCCAAGGCACAAGGACCTTTTCTTTTTCTTTTCCCCCCCATACACCTGGAGCCCAGAAGTCAGCAAGAAGCACAACATTCAACCCAGGCCCACAGTCATATTTTCTTACACTCTAGGCCCAGGAGCGGTAAATTATAGAACATGAACTAAAATCAGCCCATCACCTGTTTATATAAGTAAAGTTCTACTGGAACACAATAAAACATTTATTTATACACTGTATATGGCTGCTTTCACACTAAAATAGCAGAACTGATGGGAAATCCCTGGCAGTCCAGTGGTTAGGACTCCATGCTTTCACTGCTGAGGGCACAGGTTCAATCCCTGGTCAGGGAAATAAGATCCCACAAGCTGCCCAAAACAAACAAACAAAAAACAATAAAATACCAGAACTGAGTAAAATAGAAACTATGGCCTAAAATGCTTACTATGTGACCCAATGTAGGAATAGGTTGTTGATCTCTGCTCTAAATTTAGGACATAGATAAGCTGATGGAATTGAAATATTGTTTTGGAGAATTATTAGCTCTTACTTACCTGTATCACATTTTTCTGTAACTCAGCAGCTGTTCTCTCTTCCTCCATGTTCCCTTCATGAAGAAAGACAGAGTATTGAGATGTCACAGCTGAGACAGGAGAAAGAAGACATGAGAATCTGGGTGTCCCCACAGTCTCCACAATCAAGACTGTGGATTTGGCAGCACATCTGTTATGAGTGATCATTCTCCTCAAAACACACACACACACATGCAAAGACCCTGCACACCCAAGCAAATACACATTGATCTTGTGAGAAAATGGAGCAAGAAAAAAAATAATAATAGTAACTTACTTACAAAACAGAACGAGACTCACAGACATAGAGAAGGAGCTTATGGTTGCCAGGGGGAAGGATAAGGGAAAGGGATAGTTAGGGAGTTTAGAATGGACATGTACACACTCCTATATTTAAAGTGGATAACAAACAAGGGCCTACTGTGTAGCACATGGAACTCTGTTCAATGTTATGTGGAGGGCCTGGATGGGAGGAGAGTTTAGGGAAGAATGGATACATATATATGTATGGCTGAGTGTCTTAGTTGCTCACCTGAAACTATCACAACATTGTTAATTAGCTACACCCCAATACAAAATAAAAAGGTGTGTTTTTTTTTTAAGTTGGAGCAATTTTATCTCCTCCAGAGCTAGAAACAGTCCTCTCACTCTTGTAGATCATTAAAAAAAAAAAAAAGTTTAAGAGTCCATTTTTTAAGTGAGTCAGCTGGAGTCTAAAAAAATTTGGCTGTCAATCTGCCCATGATAATGAAAACATTAAAAATATAAGAGAATGCCTTCAGTAGTAAGAATATACATTCCATCTTAAAGGAAAGTGTGACTTGTATGCCAGATCTCCAGGGGTTCCAGACCCAATATTTATTTCTGCACTGCCTGGCAGGCCAACACGTATTACTACTCAATCTCTGACTATGAGATCTTCCCCCTCCAAGGGCTGCAGGGTCTCCAAAACCTGGTTTTTGAGAAACAGCACAACTGACTGAATTTTACATGCAGATGGCAGAGAAGGCACCTCATGTTAAATTTTGCCTGTACAGGAGATATAGTCACAGAATAACAAGAACACCTGAAGTGAAGTTGGCATATGTGTCATCTCTGACAGTGGCATCCACAGCACTAGTGCATGAATTTCGAATAATGAAAACACAGCAATCTCTCTCACTTCAGTGGACCAAATATGTACTGTAGAGCCAGTAGAAACTTAAGTCACTTAGACATGTGCTCAATGTTATCCAATTAGAAAGCTAAGGGAGGGTGTGTATCCAGGTGTATTTACCTTCAAAGCTAAATGCCCAAGAGTGTGTTTCTGAACATATACCTTATAATTTAGTTGTCAGTGAGGCCCTTATGCCCTAACACTACTGGGGTCTAGCCTAGAATGCTGTCGGGCACACTATGGAGAGTAAACAAATAAAGTATTCCCTTCAACTGTTTTATCTTTGAGCGCCTTCTCTTTTTTTATTTATTTTTAATTGGAGGGAAGACTTTTCAGAGTCCCTTGGACAGGAAGATCAAATCAGTCAATCCTAAAGGAAATCAACCCTGAATACTCATTGGAAGGACTGATGCTGAACCTTTGATACTTTGGCCTTCTGCTGCAAAGAACCAACTCATTGGAAAAGACTCTGAGGCTGAGAAAGATTGAGGGCAAGAGGAGAAGGGGATGACAGAAGATGGATGTCAGCTGGATGGCATCACTGACTCAATGGACATGAGTTTGAGCAAACTCCGGGAGATGATGAGGGACAGGGAAGCCTGGCATGCTGCAGTTCATGAGGTTTCAAAGAGTTGGACACGACTTAGCGACTGAATGCTTCCCTGGTAGTTCAGCTGGTAAAGCTCTGTCTGCAATGCAGGGGAGACCTGGGTTCCATCCCTGGGATGGGAAGATGCCCTGGAGAAGGAAACGGCTACCCACTCCAGTATTCTGGCCTGAAGAATTCCATGGACTGTATAGTCCATGGGGTCGCAAAGAGTCGGACACGATTGAGCGACTTTCACTTTCACTAGTTTACCGAACAACAAATGCTTTACAATGTTATGCTGGTTTCTTCTATACAACAAATTACATTATATTCCCTCCCTCTTAAGTCTCCCTCTCATCCATGTCCATCCCACCCCTCTAGGTTGTAGCACAGCAGCAAGCTGAGCTCCCTGTGCTATACAGCAGCTTTCTACTATCTGCTGTACACATGGTAGCATACATATGTCAATGCTACTCTCGCAATTCACCTCACCATCTTCTTCCTCCACTGTATCCACAAGTCCATTCTCTACATTTGCATCTCTATTCCTGCCCTTGAGCTCCTTCTCTTGACTAAGCCCTATGTCTTCAACAAGGATGCTCCCCTTAAGGTCCCTACCTCCTGCTCCTTCATCTCATATTTATTTAGGTAATATTTGCCCTGTCCAACTATGTGCAGTCGTAGGAGACACAGCACTGAACAAAACAGAAAAATCCTAAAGTGCTTGGGTCTTATAATTGTTTTAAGGAGGACCAGTAAATTAACAGAATATTATCAGGTGATGGTATATGCTATATAAAAATATATCACATTATAGGGATAAGGAGATACATACACATTTACCTTTAGCAAGTCAGGACCACTTATGTGACAGGGTAGAAGCAGGAAATTAAAACAACTGTTTTAGGACTTCCCTGGTGGCCCAGTGGTTAAGAATCTCCCGGGGACAGGGGTTTGATCCCTAGTCCAGAAAGAGTGTAAATGCCACAGGGCAACTAAGCTGTGCACCACAACTACTGAGCCAGCACTCTAGGGCCCTCACACTGCAACTACTATGCTCCCTGCTGCAGCTACCGACGCCTGCGCACCTAGAGTCTGTGCTCTGCAATGAGAAGCCAACACCATGAGAAGCCCACGCACTGCAGAGAAGAGTAGCCCCTACTCACCACAACTAAAGAAAACCCATGCTTGGCAATGGAGACCCAGTGCAGCCAAAAATAACTTTTTAAGAATAAATAAATAGAACTGTTTCAAATAACACAAAAAATCAATGGCTGGTGTGGCACATATATTTATGCACAACTGAGCCTCAAACAATTTCATGAGTTGGGGTACCAACCCTCCAGCAGTAGAAAATCTGAGTTTAACTCATAGTCAGCCTTCAGTATCCAAGGATTCAACCAATGGCCCATTCTATAGTATCTGCAGTATTTAATAGTGGGGAAAAAAAAAAATCTGCATATAAGTGAACACATGCATTTCAAACCTATGTTGTTCAAGGGTTAATTGTATTTATAAATATGAATTCCTATATTAGTAATGATAAAAATTAGTAATGATAGGTTAACCATTGACGTATAATGGCAGAAAAAGAACCACATAAAGGTGTAAATATATATATATGAAAAAATTAATGATATCTTTTGGAGAAGGAAATGGAAACCCACTCCAGTACTCTTGCCTGGAGAATCCCATGGACAGAGGAGCCTGGCAGGCTACAGTCCATGGGGTCACAAGAGTCAGACACGACTTAGTGACTAAACCACCACCACTAACCCTAACCCTTGAACAACATAGGTTTGAAATGCATGTGTTCACTTATATGCAGATTTTTTTTTTCACTATTAAATACTGCAGATACTACAGGATGGGCCATTGGTTGAATCCTTGGACACTGAGGGCTGACTATGAGTTAAACTCAGATTTTCCACTGCTGGAGGGTTGGTACCCCAACCCATGCAATTGTTTGAGGGTCAGTTGTGCATAAATTATTTGATATTTTGATATTTGTTATTTGATATTTTTAAAAACTTAAAACAGAATCAGAAAAGCTAAAATGGCAATACTACCCAAAGCAACCTACAGATTTATTGCCATCCTTATCAAATTACCCATGACATTTTTCACAGAACTAGAACAAATAATACTAAAATTTATATGAAATCATAAAAGACCCAGAATTGCCAAAGCAATCCTGAGGAAAAAGAATGAAGCAAAAGGCATAACCGTCCCAGGCTTCAGACAATACTACAAAACTATAGTAATCAAAACAGTGTGATATTTACACACACACACACACACAAAACAGGCATACAGATCAATGGAACAGAATAGAGAGCCCAGAAACAAACCCACACTCCTATGGTCAATTAATCATCAACAAAGGAGGCAAGAATATACAATGGGTAAAAGACAATCTCTTCAGCAAGTGATGCTGGGAAAGCTGGAAAGCTGCATGTAAATCAAAGAAATTAGAACACACTCTCTTCCATGGAAAAAAGGGAACCCTACTACCTGTTGGTAGGAATGTAAACTGGTACAACCATTGTGGAGAACAGTATGTAAGGTTTCTTAAAAAACTAAACACAAAACTACCGTTGATGCAAAAACCCCACTCCCGGGCATATATCTGGAGTAAAGCAATTCAAAAAGCTACATGCATCCCTATGTTCAAAGCAGAACTATTCACAACAGTGAAGTCAGGTAAACAACCTAAATATCCATCAGTGGAGGAATGAATAAAGAAGATGTGGTACATATATAAAATGGAACACTACTCAGACATTAAAAAAAAGAAAGGAATATGCTATTTGCAGCAACACGGGTACAGCCAGAAATTATTGCACTAAGTGAAGTAAGTCAGAAAGTGAAAGACAAATACCATATGATATCACTTATATGCGGAATCTAAAATGTAGCACAAACAAGCCAATCTACAAAATGGAAAAAGACTCAACAGATATACAGAACAGATTTGTGGTTACCAAAGGGGAGAGGAGATAGGACAGGGATGGACTAGGAGTCTGTAATTAGTAGATGCAAACTATAGAATGGATAAACAACAAAGTCCTGCTGCTGCTGCTGCTGCTAAGTCGCTTCAGTAGTGTCCGACTCTGTGCGACCCCACAGACGGCAGCCCACAAGGCTCCCCCATCCCTGGGATTCTCCAGGCAAGAACACTGGAGTGGGTTGCCATTTCCTTCTCCAATGTATGAAAGTGAAAAGTGAAAGTGAAGTCGCTCAGTCGTGTCCGAGCCTCAGCGATCCCATGGACTGCAGGCCACCAGGCTCCTCCATCCATGGGATTTTCCAGGCAAGAGTACTGGAGTGGGGCGCCATTGCCTTCTCTGAACAAAGTCCTATTGCATAGCAAAGGGAATTATATTCAATATCCTGGGATAGACTATAATGAAAAAGAATATACTATATAAACAAAGAATGTGTATACATGTATAAGTCATTTTGCTGCAGAGCAGAAATTAACACAACATTGTAAATCAACCATACTTCAATTAGAAAAATAAATAAAGTGAAAAAAGTTAACAAAATAAAACTATAAGCACAAAACCTGTTTACATCCAGTCATTAAAGAAAAAAAAAAAAAAAAAAAAAAAAACAGCAGTTTAGAACATACCTACAAAGGAAACGGAAGCTATAGAATTTACAGACAGGTTCACCAAACAAGTAAAGGATTCATAATTCCATTTTTTTGTTGTTGAGTTGGTGTTTTCCTGTGTATTTCCAAGACCAGAAAGGGACTCAAAACTCAAATATATGTGTATTTATGTACATGTACACACACACACATACATATATATGAAAGACCTCATTCGTATACACAAGGGCAAAATATTAAAATATTAAGTACAGTCCAGGAAGTAATAATGAAAATAGCAATCACAAACTAAGTTCATTTCCTCCTAGGAATGATGGGTGGTTAAAATGATTTATATGGTTAAAACGATAAATATAATTCACATCAATAGAAAAAGATCATATGATTTATCCCTTTCAATACAAAATAGTGACTGATCTCTATCAATACCCATTGATGATAATAATTTAACCCACTAGGACTAGAAGGAAATAGGCTTTAATTAGAAAATATATATATTATCTACAAACACCTATAGCAAACATCCTATTTAATAATGAAATGACAATTCCCTCTGGGATCAGGAACAAGGCAAGGATACAATTTATATGCTTTTCTACATTGAACTGAAAGTCCTGGCAAATGCACTAAATAAACAAAAATATAAGATACAAGGAATAAAAAAGAAAACGCTAAAACGCATATGATCACACTTCCGGTGTGAAATTTTTAAAAAATCTATGGATAATTGACCAACATTCAGAGCGGCAACCGGCAAACAGGGGTTAAAAAGATACTAAGTAATCAGTTCACTAGTATGTAGCTGAATACAATGTAACAAACTAACTCCCACAAACAGAGAAAAAGAAATCACAGGTTAAAATGTATCTCTTGCACCTGGAAGGGAGAGATGCAGACGGAGTTAAGCAAACGTCACCTCGCACTCACCGAACAAACCGAAATCCACAGACCCGCTCAGAGACGAGGTTGAGGCTCACGTCCCCGTGACCCGAATGGCAAGGATGCTTTTCCTTTCCGGAAAGACAGCAGAGGATGCTTTGGGAGGCCGATTAAGTACGAGAATAGCTCCTCAACTCTTGCCTGCAGCTGATTCACCCCGACTGCTGGACCCTCACAGAGTTCCTGATTCAGTGAGTTTGGGACCTGCCGCGGCTGCTACAGACCCCGGGAGCGGCGGGGAGCCCAAGCGGCAGCCTTTTGACCACAGATCCCAAGGCCGAGTTCTCCTCCTCCCGAGCACCAGACTTGAGGCCGGCTGGGTCGAACTAGATGGGAGATGCAAGAAGACAAGGCCGCCCGCTCGCGCAAGCGCAGAAGCGTGCTGCTGCTTCCGGTTTCTGAGCCACGTACAGCGTAAGGGGCGGGGTCTCGGGAGCTGGGAACTTGGGGAGGGCGGTGGCAGCTTCCAGCAGCAAGCGGACAAGTGTTAGTTTCCTCCAGGAAGAGACCAGAGTGGGTCTTGGAGCCGGGTCAGCCGAGGACTTGGCGTTGGATGACGCTGGAACAGGACCAAGCCCGTGGCGGGGCTTCGTTGACTAGGCCTGTGGGGCGGAGCTGGGACGCGACCAGGCCTAGGGGCGTGGCTTAGTTGAATATTCCCATGTGGGATCTTGGTTCCCCAATCAGGGATTGAACCTCTGTTGCCTGCATTACAAGACAGAATCTTAACCACATGCTTAACCACTGGACCACTAGAGAAGTCCCGAGGTAGTAGGTTTTTGCTGATCCCGTGCATAACTTTCATCCCTGCCACCGTGGCTACTTTGTTCCGGAGCCCACTGGAGAGACAAGAGCAACTGGAAAAGTAGGCTTACTGGTATCCACAGAACCCGTTATCCTATTGTCATAGTCACTCTGCAGATATAGAATGGAACCCCACCCCAAACTTTATTTGCATGTCAAGATATTATGCCACACACATACACCAAGAGGATATGAAAATGTTTAAAACTTACATTACAGATAACCCTTGGGTCAGCAAGGTAAAATAACTCTACTTGTGAGTTGCCATCAAACTTCCAGTTTTTTAAGACACTTGAGACATATTCTCCACCAATTAATTTCTCTCAGTCTTCCATGAACCTTTCTTGGAGCAATAAAAAGTTCTCAATGGTGGGATTTACCAACCATACGTTTCCACCTTCTCTCCCACTCCCTCTTTTTCTCCCAACCTTGCCTGTCTCTCTGGGACCCTTAATACTCAACACATCTTTCTCAGTTCTTCATCCCCACTAACCTATTTAGATGGGAACTTTTGACTCAATGAAGAGCCACTATTAGGTTCACACCTGAAAGATTTTTTTTCCCTTCTTTAATCTCTCAGGCTCTGATGTCCTAATATACTAATTTATGTTGGCTTCCCTTAAAGACCCTCCACTCCTGTTTCTCCAACTCACTAATTAGTTTAGTTTTCTGATTTACTTTTCTCAATAACTGGCTTCTCATCTACAGATGTGGGGGAAAGAAAGATTATAGACCCATATGAATCAATATAAACCCCACAATGCCTCTGCAATTGCACAGTTTTGGCAACCCACCCCAGAATTCTTGCCTGGGAAATCGCATGGTCAGAAGGGCCTGGTGGGCTATAGTCCATGGGATCGCAAAAGAGTCAGACGTGACTTATCAACTAAACAACAACAATCTCAAAGAATTAGAGGCACTATGACCTATTGTTGCAGATTTCATAGTCAAGAGCTTACTCATTCCTTGTACTAATCTCTGAAACACTCCTCTCCTCTTTAAAAAAATAATGATAAGGGGAATTATTTTGTAAAAAAAAAAAAAATTAAGGGTTATAAATTGTATCATGTGCCTGCATTTCCTGTGGCCCCCCAACCCACCTGCCATTCTGGCTTCTTTACTTCTGAAATCAGCATTACTTCACAGTAGTAGGTCTCTGTTCAGCTTTCTCTAGTATTCCTTTACATCCTGACTCCAAATACCTTTCGCTTTAGTATGACAAAACAATACACCTGGAAGTATGATGTCACAAGGCTTCATTCACTAACATCCCCTCCTACTTCTTCCAGTTTCTCAACCATAGCCTCCAAGCCTTTCAACCTCCCTATTCTTCTACTTTGATTCTAGGTGGTGGTGGTGGTGGTGGTGGTGTTCAGTCGCTCAGCCCTGTCCAACTCTTTTCGACCCCATGGACTGCAGCATGCCAGGCTTCCCTGTCCTTCACCATCTCCCAGAGCTTGCTCAAACTCATGTCCATTGAGTTGGTAATGCCACCCAACCATCTCATCCTCTGCTGAACTTTTATATTCACCTGATTTAACCTCCCCTCAAGAGAAATATTTTTATCTCTGGAAAACTTTGTTATCTAAAGACGTACAGTTTCTGGGAATTCCCTGGTTATCCAGTGGTTAGGGATAAGTGCTTTCATTGCAGGGGGCCTGGATTCAATCCCTGGTCATGGAACTAAGATCTTGCGAGCCTCCCAGCCAAAAATAAAGAAATAAGACACAAAGTTTTTGAGGATAAATTATAATTAAATCAGATTTAGTAGGTTAATTGTATAGTTCATGATGTAACACTGAAAAACAAGTCCTGACACCAAACTGAATAACAGCTATTAAAAATCCCCTTTCCTGGGGACTTCGCCGGTGATCCAGTGGTTAAGAATCTCCCTTCCAATGCAGGGGACGCTAGTTCATCCCTGGTGGGGGAACTAAGATGACACATGCTGCGTGCGCCAATACTAAGATCCAATGCAGCGAAGTAAATACATCAATATAAAGTACAATAAACTTTTAAAAAATTCCATTTCCTTTTGCTGAAAGACAACTTAGTTCAGTTCAGTTCAGTTCATTTGCTCAGTCGTGTCCAGCTCTTTGCGACTCTATGAATCGCAGCACGCCAGGCCTCCCTGTCCATCACCACCAACTCCCGGAGTCCACCCAAACCCATGTCCATGAAGTCGGTGATGCCATCCAACCATCTCATCCTCTGTCGTCCCCTTCTCCTCCTGCCCTCAATCTTTCCCAGCATCAGGGTCTTTTCCAATGAGTCAGCTCTTCGCATCAGGTGGCCAAAGTACTGGAGTTTCAGCTTCAACATCAGTCCTTCCAATGAACACCCAGGACTGATCGCCTTTAGGATGGACTGGTTGGATCTCCTTGCAGTCCAAGGGACACTCAAGAGTCTTCTCCAACACCACAGTTCAAAAGCATCAATTCTTCGGCGTTCAGCTTTCTTTATAGTCCCACTCTCACATCCATACATGACCACTGGAAAAACCATAGCCTTGACTAGACAGACCTTTGTTGGCAAAGTAATGTCTCTGCTTTTTAATATGCTGTCTAGGTTGGTCATAACTTTCCTTCCAAGGAGTAAGCGTCTTTTAATTTCATGGCTGCAATCACCATCTGCAGTGATTTTGGAGCCCAGAAAAATAAAGTCAGCCACTGTTTCCACTGTTTCCCCATCTATTTCCCATGAAGTGATGGGACCAGATGCCATGATCTTCGTTTTCTGAATGTTGAGCTTTAAGCCAACTTTTTCACTCTTCTCTTTCACTTTCTTCAAGAGGCTTTTTAGTTCCTCTTCACTTTCTGCCCTAAGGGAGGTGTCATCTGCATATCTGAGCTTATTGATAGTTCTCCCAGCAATCTTGGTTCCAGCTTGTGCTTCTTCCATCCCAGCGTTTCTCATGATGTACTCTGCATAGAAGTTAAATAAGCAGGGTGACAATATACACCCTTGACGTACTCCTTTTCCTATTTGGAACCAGTCTGTTGTTCCATGTCCAGTTCTAACTGTTGCTTCCTGACCTGCATACAGGTTTCTCAAGAGGCAGGTCAGGTGGTCTGGTATTCCCATCTCTTTCAGAATTTTCCACAGTTTATTGTGATCCACACAGTCAAAGGCTTTGGCATAGTCAATAAAGCAGAAATAGATTTTTTTCTGGAACTCTCTTGCTCTTTCCATGATCCAGCAGATGTTGGCAATTTGATCTCTGGTTCCTCTGCCTTTTCTAAAACCAGCTTGAACATCTGGAAGTTCACGGTTCACGTATTTAGGATTCCTAAAACTTATTGTGAACTGTGCACTGTCACCTTAATTATCTGCCTCCTTCTATGAAATGACTATTCAATTATGCACCCAAATTTGAAAGCAACTGTCATTCATGTAAGATGCATGGACTACTGAGGAAAGCAAACCTCCGAGCCAATCTTGGGCCACAGCCCCGCCATGCGGGTCCGGAAACTGCGCCTCAGTGCCTCTCGGCGGAAGGAAAAGGGTATAAACTCACCGAAGCTCCGGGACTTTAGAAGCAGTGGCCTCTAGGGCCCGCTCAACCTCCGAGGCCCCACCCCTTAGGCTGGACGAGGACACTGAAAGTGCGCGTGCGCGTTTGTATTTGCGCGTGCGCAATGAAGAAGTTCTGTTATTTGTGTGCCCCTGCTCCGGTGTGAGGTGAAATTTTCGTTTCTTATCGTCCGGTCTCTGTGTGGTCAAGCAGGAGAACAGACCCAAGAGGAGGCTTGAAATCAAAGGACACTAGCCTCGAGGGCTAACCTGGCCGCCCTGGCTTCCCGCCGGCGCTGCTGGGCGGCGGCCCCTCCTCCGAGAGCTCGGACCCACTCGGCCCGGCGGCAGTTCCGGGAGGAGGCGGGTCGGCCCGGCCTACTCTCCATCCGCGTTGCTCCCAATTTCACAAGCCACCGGAGCAGCCTTTGGGTCCTTCCTCCACAAGGAAAAGAAATAGTATCTCCGTCCTTCTCGACACTCCGGCGCCTATGGCCCCCTGTCCCCGTGTCCCGGTGAGCTCTCGGTGGCTTTACTCCGGCCGTGGTTGTCAGTTATTAAAGTTTGGTAAGTCATATTCCGTTGGAAACAGAAGAAACCTTTGTAGGTTATTAGGGAGCACATGTGTTTGATCTAAATAAGAGCAGGAGTGAAGGGATTCATATAAATAATAAATTTACCATATGAGAGCCCCCTAAAGCCCCAAACCTTCAAAATATAGAAGCCTCTGGGAAGGAAGTCAATCGAGGATGTTTTCCGTTAGTAGCCGCCGTTGGAATTGAATTTACCTAAGATGAGTTTTGACGGGTAGATTTTTCTTCCAGGTATTCATCTAGAATTTCTCTTTTTTTTTTTTTTCGCCCATGCTGCACGGCTGGAGGGATCTTAGCTCCCCCACCAGGAGGTGAACCCTGGCCCACGGGATTGACAGTGCGGAGTCCTAACCACTGGACCACCAAGAAATTCCCTCATCTTGAAATTTTTATCTTAAGAAAATTTGTGGTCAATAAAAGGAATATCCATGAATCTAAGTTCACTAATTTAAGATTTTGTCTGTCATTTTATATATATATAAAATGATGAACCATTTAATGGTAAACTGCAGACATTGACTTCTAACAATGAGGACAGTTTCCTACTAAGAACAAAACTCCATTGTCCATCCAAGAAAATCAAAATTTCTCCAGTTTTCCAAAAGTATATTTTATAGTTGTCGGGTTTTGGAGGGAGCTAGGAATCAAATAAGGTACATTGCATTTAGGTTTTACATCTGTTTTACCTAAAACATTTACCAGTATTTTTGGTTCCTGCAGTCCAGGAGATTTATATTGAAAAACGTTGGCATTCCCATATGGTGATGTTTTCCTATAATTTCATGTAATTGTGTATCTCATGGATTGTAGCCCACCAGGCTCCTCTGTCCGTAGGATTTCCCAGGCAAGACTAATGGAGTGGGTTCCATTCCCTCCTCCAGGGGATCTTCTTGACCCAGGGGTCAAACCCAGGTCACCTGCCTTTGCAGGCAGGTTCTTTACCACTGAGTCACCTGGTACAGCCAGTAGTATCTAATACAAATGTAATGTGATTTAAAAATTTTTAGTAGTCAAATTAGGAGAAAATATACATGTGAAGTTATTTTTAATAATATGTCGTAGCTAACCTAATTTACCCAGTTATTAATATATAACTATTGGTGAAATTAACGACCAATGTAGCTAATACAAAGTTATTACTGAGAAATTTTACATTTCTTTTGTACCAAATTGTTGGACTCGGATATGTACTTTACACCTAAGCTCACCTCAGTATGGATGCTAAATTTTTATTAGAAATTCTTGACCTGTATTTAGCTTTCAGAAAATTGACTGTTGAAAAAGTATTTGGGGAAACCCAGATTGCTCCAAACATACTGAAAGATTTTTTTAGTAACTGAACAGTTTTATTTCTAAAATTTAATTAAAAGTGAATAAAATGACAAATTCAGGCCCTCAGTCTCACTAGCCACATTTCATATTCACGATAGCCACATAGACCAAGACAAGGACTACTGCATTAGACTGCAGATTTAGAGACTTGAAAATTTCCTAGGTGATGTGTACTTCATGTTATGTCACATCAGGAGGCACATAAATGCAAGTCGTCCACTGTGTATTAGTGCAAAGCGTTTAGTTAAGGTACCCATCTCTGTCTTGCACAGTCACATTTTTCTTTGTGATAATCTGTAGGTGATAAGCTTCCCAGGTGGCTCGGTGGTAAAGAATCTGTCCACAGTGCGGGAATGCTGGTTTGATCCCTTTGTCAGGAAGATCCCCTGGAGAAGGAAATGACAACCCACTCCAGGATTCTTGTCTGGGAAATCCCATGAACAGAAGAGCCTGGTGGGCTAATCTGTGGGGTCACAAAAGAGTTGGACATGACTCAGCAACTAAACAACAACAACAACAATCTGAGGGTGATACTTGGCAACAGGGGAATAATCTGTTGCCCAACCCTTTCACCCAGTGGTTTTAGCATCACTTGTTGATCTTCACTTCTACCTATTTTTTACATTGAGGTCTTGAAAAGTGCTTTTGGTGGTTGTTGTTGTTGTTTCTAATTTTTTTTCTTTTTTTCCAAATTTTTCCATTCTCTTGCTGTCAGTCTTTTGTGAACAAGAGCTTTCTCTCCCCACTTCCCCTCCCTTCTCTATTTTTTTCCCCCTTTTCAGGATTTCACAACATATTCCCCTATTTTTCTTTCATTTATCATATTATAAACAGTTGCTGTTATTTGATGCTCGGGCTCTCCCAAACTTGGCCAAGAGTAGTCCTTTTAATTTGATTCATTTGTCCTTTCAACACATCCCTATAAATCTTTGAGCGTAAATTCCCAGTTCACTTTGAATTTGACTGTTGCTGCTTAGTCACTTCAGTCATATCCAACTCTGTGTGACCCTATGGACTGTAGCCTGCCAGGCTCCTCTGTCCATGGAATTCTACAGGCAAGAGTACTGGAGTGGGTTGCCATGCCCTCCTCCAGGGTATCTTCCCAACCCAGGGAACAAACCCAGGTCTCCTGCATTGCAGGCAGATTCTTTACTGCTGAGGCACCAGAGAAGCCCCAAACTTGACTGTTAACAGACCATAATCAATGATTTCTCCAAGAAGCCTGTTTCCTTGTAGACACCAAGGTCTGTATGATACATGGACTCAGTGCTCCTGGGGTTTAATTGTGTCTAGGCCTTTCAGTGGATATCTAAAATAGATATTTTCAGGACTTTTCTGGTGGTCCAGTGCTTAAGACTCCATGCTGCCACTGCGGGGGGCACAAGTTCGATCCCTGGTCGGGGAACTCAGATCCTACATGCCACACAAAGTGGCCAAAAATATAAATAAATAAATAAGTTTTTTTTTTTAATTTATAATTTTATACCCTCCTTTCCATATAAATTATATTGTGAACATACTCATATTATTATTCTTCAAAAACCCAATTAAAATATATCTTTTTTTACATCATAGGTTCATACTCATATTCCTAGTAAAAATTTTGGGCAACCCAGACCTGCTAAGTTAGTCATTTCCTGCACACTATTTCATGATCACTGTCCAGTCATATTGGAGAATTAACAATAATCTTAGGAGTTCAGGCTTTTGAGACAGAGTAACCTGGATTCAGGCTCTGGCTCACCACTTCCTAAGTGGTGATCTTGGACCAATTACTACTGCTGTTTGCACATGAATTGCCTCAACTATTGAATGGCAGTAATAATAACTTGATAATCATATGAGCTTTCAATGTTTCCAGTACATAATGGGTACTCAGTAAATGGCAATTATTTATATTCATGCCATCTACAGTTTCTAATGACTTTCACATAATATATAACTGCCGTCTTCTATAGAGTGATGGCTAATGAATGATGCTTGATGACATATCAGTAATGCCTACTGCTTAAAGATTGATGGCATGAGGCAAGACTCCCACTACTACTTAATCAAGAGGAATTCAACTGTCTTGAAGAGACTTCGGGAATAACATATATGAGGCAGATTTCACTGTCAGATTCACAGATGCCAGCCTTTGATTTTTTCCCTTGTGGCAAGTGCTTGCTGATGCTCCTTTCAGAGACAGTACTTTACTGGCCTGTGAGCATAGTGTCTTTGTGGTCTGGGTCTACACAGTCCTGCTTCTGGGCTGTCTAAGAGGGTGCTTAAGTATATAACAATATCCTGTTGTGTAAATTCTGGGACTTGGGGAGAAAGGGGTAAGTGCCCATTTTTGTGGGAGAAGTTCTGCTTAATAGATGAGTCATCACTGTTAGCCAAAAAAATAATCCCAACAATTTTACCTGTCTAGACTTTATCTGTAAAATGAACTTAGATTATTAAACTTTTTTTCCTTTTTACCAAAATCCATTTCTAATTTCAGGTGAGGCAGACTGTAGGGCATTTTATGGCAGCAGTGTGTATGTGTTTACTTAGAATTAGTGTGGGGTGTTTCCAGGCTTGTGAGTATGGGAATTGTGGGCAGCCTGAATTCTCAGTTTTTGTTTCTTCTTCTTAAGGCTGTCTTTCTCAGGACTTTTTCTGTCTTTATGAAGAGATGTCAGAAGGGGAAAGGACTGTGACTGGATGTCTGACAAATTATTTTCAAGTGAGTGGGAAATTTATTCTTTTATAAAAGCACATGCTTCTTCCTTCCAGGCAGATGTGTTTCCTTCTAGTGAAACAGAGTTTTTTATTCCAATAGGAATAAAAACTGAGGGTCTGAGTCCAAGTTAAATTTCCTCAGATCTTAGGGCCTTTCATTTACATAAGAGAATGATACTATCATCCCAGTATTTACTAATTCAGTCTGATCATCCATGATTGTGTGCCCTCATTTTGTTATAATAGACAGGGAGCTGACATGTGATTCTGAGAATTTGTGCTGTCACTGGAGGAGTGATGCATTTCCAGCATTTATTGTCTGTAATGTGCTCAGAACTATTGCTAATCCTATCACAAGAGAAAATTAAGACCAGAAGAGGTCACAATCTAGTTGTGGTGAGATACATCGTTAGGAGAGAGATAGGTGCTCTTAAGCTACATAATTGGATGAGGTCACTAAGAATATGTCCAGGTAGAGAGGAGAAGGGGCTTGAGGACCATCAAGCCCTGGGGTTGATGGTGGGAGAACATGAAACCTAGGCTTTGGGTCTCCCTTCCTCTTTTTCAAGTGCACACTGATAGAGATGGCAACTGCCTGATGCCAGGATGTTTGTGATGGTGTAGGATCCAGTGACCTTTGAGGTCACAGACTTTACAGTACAATGGCTTCCTCGTGAAAAATGAAGATCTGTCCATTGTACTGACTTTATTTTTTCTAGGATAAAAGGCTTAGGACTTCAAAATTCTGTATATAAGCTTGAGCTTAGGTTTTAGGCAAAAGATTGGGAGTCTATTTTGTGAAAAATGATAGAGAATGTGAATATGTTTGCGTTTTAGTTTTATTTTAAAGTTTACTGGTTTGATAAAGTTGACATGAACATTTTGTTGTTTCTCAAGTTATACCTGAGAGTATTTGGTATCCCTGAAGAGCAGACTCTCAGCCCCTTATTTATGGAAGTATTTGTCATCCCTTACATGTTAGTCTTATATCAGGCATCTTCCTCTCAGAGCAGGGCACCAGCTATGCAGACCTCGTCTGATATTTCAGGTAGAACTAAGAGGAAAGCTGAAGAAAATGGAAAGTTTTCCAAGCAAGAGAAAAGGCTAATTATTTATTTATTTATTTGGCTGTGCTGGGTCTTCGTTGCTGTTCGCAGCTTTCTCTAGTTGTGGCAAGTGGGGACTACTCCTTGTTGTGGTGCACGGGCTTCTCATTTTGGTAGCCTCTCTGGTTGTGGAGCACAGGCTCTAGGCTTTCAGGCTCAGCAGTGTGGCACATGGGCTAAGTTGTTCCACAGCAAGTGGGATCTTCTCGGACCAGGGACCAAACCCACGTCCCCTGCATCGGCAGGTGGATTCTTATCTACTGTACCACCAGGGAAGTCCAAACTTTTCTTCTCTTTAACTTTTCCCTCACTTTTGGAAACTTTCTTTTGGCCTGACAGTAGACTCTGTCCCATTTTTTAATTTAAATTTTGCATTTGCCTTAAGCTCTTTATCCATTTCCTTTCACCTTTGTTTTCCTCCATGGTGCTTTCCGTTCATAGTCAGTTTCAACACTTTTAGAATCATTTCTTAGTAAATCACCTACCAATTTGACCACGGCACCTTATCACGCCAAACTCTTAATCCAGCCAAACTTAATTTATTCTTTCTGTTCTAAAATATATTTTAAGTCAGTGTTTGAAAGTAAACACACATTGGCCTTCATTTTTAACACCTTCCTTCCATTTATTTTCCAATAACATAATGTTTTGTAATCTTATTTCAGATTGGGAGATTTGTCTCAATACCAGAAGGTCAGCACCTCAAGGGAATATTTTGAATGGGAAAAAATCCAACGTGGTAGACATGGTAAGATTCATAAGGTATAATTCCTTCCCTTCCACTAGTGGAAGATTAACAGTTCCATAAAATAGAAAAGCAGCACGATAACCATGACAGATATTTGAGGCTTGTGTCGTTCACCTGTTTTTCAGTCTCTGAGCATTGTGAATTTGGCAGACACTTGAAATACCCCTCACAATATATTTTTTTACATAGAATTCACTTGGCTAAATATTCCCATATATGTCATTCTGATGAAGTTTTGGATAAATCATTTCATTTTGGTCAACTATCAGCTCAACTCTATAAGAATCCTTATGAAAGTAAAGAATACAACAGAGCTTTGTTGCAGAATGATTATTTCATTTTGCTTGAAAGCAGTGAGGCCTGGAACCATGCATTGCAGTGAAAATGAAAAAAAAAAAACAAAAAACTTCAATCATACCAATTTGTTTCTTGTATATACTCTTATTTTTAAAGCCTTTATTTTTAAAGACTAATGATGTTAAGCATAAATATGATCAGCTGATCTTTGACAAAGGAGCGAAGGAAATGGAATGTAGAAATATAATTCTTTTCAACAGATGATGCTGGAACAGCCAGACATCCACATGCAAAAGAATAAATCTAGACACTGACCTTAACACTCTCAACATAAATTAATTCAAAATGCATTGCAGCCCCAGGTATTAAATACAAAACTGTAAAACTCCTTGAAGATAACATAGGAGAAAACTTAGAAGCCCTTGGGGTATGGCAATACTTTTTTAAATATAACATGGAAGATATGATCCATAAAAGAAATAATTGATAAACTGACATTGTTAAAATTTAAAATTTCTGCTCTGCTGAAGGCATTGTCCAGAGAGTGAGAAGGCAAGCACAGATTTAGAGAAAATATTTGCAAAAGACAACTGATAAAAGACTCTTAAGACTCAACAATAAGAAAACAAATAGCTGGTTAAAAATGGACTGAGACCTTAAAAGACACAGCAGCAAAGAAGACATACAAATAGCAAATAAGCGTGTGAAAAGATGGTCCACATCATATATCACCAGAAAAAAGAGTGAGAGGGCCTTCCTGAGCTCTACTGTAAATATAAGCACACACACCCTTTGCCAGTAACTCTGCCTTGGCCATCCATACTCATGCACCTCACTAGAAACCCAGAGCCTCTTGTTCCTAGAGGAAATGACAAGGCTGCACCCAACAGAAACACAGAGGGCAGACTGCTTATTCATTGGGATACAGCCTAGAAAGGAGAATCCACTGAAGAGGTTTATTCCATTGTTTTAATTTGGGAGAGAGGAGGTAGAAGGAAGTTCCAGAGGGGGTCAGACAGCCCAGAAATTCAGACAAGTGGCATGTCTTTTCTTACCAAACTTTGCTCTGCTTCCTGCTATAATCATTAACAACCTTTGGCCCTGAACTCAAGGTTCTTCCACTTCAGGACCACCAAACACTGCTCCTACTTCTGATGGATAAAAATATTTAGGACGGGGTGGGGGACACTAATTTGATATAAGAGTAAGTCCTGAGGGTACCCACATAGATGGCTTCCAGGTGCCAAGCAGAACCTGAGGCCAGGAATGATGAAGCTGGCATAAAACTATTGAACCAGATGTGAATTTCTCATTTGAATGAATCTCATTTGAGAACTGCAGTTGAATGCTGAACACATGAAGTCTAAGGACCCTGACCCTCTTCAAAGTCAAAAACCCCAGTACAACTCACCAGTCAGCCTTCTGAGTTCTGCACCTGTGAATACAACCATCCATGAACTGTGTAGTACTCTAGTATGTACTCATTGAAAAAAACAAAAAAAAATCTACATATAAGTGGACCTGTTACCTATCAACTGTAACGATATATATTCATTATAGTATCATACAGGGTATTTTCACTGCCCTAAAAGTCCTCTGTGCCCTGCTTATATATTCTACCAATCACTCTCACTAATCCCTGGCAATCACTGATCTCCAATTTTGTCTTTTCCAGAGTGTCTTATAGTTGGAATCATACAGTATTTAATCTTTCCAGAATGGCTTCTTTCACTTAATATATATGCATTTAAGGTCTTTTCATGGCCTGATAGTTCATTCACTTTAGCTCTGGTAATACGTTGTTTCTTATCTGTTCACCTTCTGAAGGACATCTTGACTGCTTCCAAGTTTTGGCAGTTATGAGTAAAATTGCTATAAACATTCATGTGCAAAGAAACAACCCCCCCACCCCCCACCCCCACCCCAGCCCCCAATCCAGAGCATGCATGTGCTGGTTTTTGTGTGGACATATATTTTCAGCTTACTTGGGTAAATATCGAAGAGTGTGACTACTGTATTACTTGGTAGGATTATGTTTAGTTTTGTAAGCGATCACCAAATTGTATCCCAAAGTGGCTGTACAATTTTGTATTTCTACCAGCACTGAATGAGCTTTCCTGTTCTACATCTTCACCAGTGTTTGTCATTATTAGTGTCGGATTTTGGCCATTCTCAGATTTGTAGTGGCCTGTCTGTCTCTGTCTCTGTCTATCTGTCAGTCTGTCTCAGCAGGTAGCTTAAAGTCTGATCTAGACTCTCTGGTTATTTGTTTTTAATACCAGGATAATCATTGTTTAAATCGGAATTGGGACAGAAAGGTCTCTGACTTCTGGGGGCTTATTTTGGTTAGGAAGAAGGGAGAGGCATTAACTACACAAGAGAATCCATAATGGCTGAGGAAGTGAAGTTTGGACTCCTTTTGACTGCTGAGTCTCCTTTTCAAAATCTTGGGGACCTCTACGTTTTCCCTTGGGGAGAGCAAATGGAGTCAAAAGACTTGGGCTCATGTACCTGGGGATCATTTTATATTTTAATGTGACATCAAGAGTAAGTTACTTTACTTGATAAGCCTCTTTTGCTTAAAATACGATGTCCTGCGTGGGTTCTCGGGCTGTCCAACTTCTGCGACCCCATGGACTTAAGGCCGCGAGGCTGCTCTGCCCATGGCATTTTCCAGGCAAGAATACTGGAGTACGTTGCCATTTCCTACTCCAGGGGATCTTCCCCATCCAGGGATGAAACCTGAAACCTGCCGTCTCCTGCATTACCAGGTGGATTCTTTACCACGAGACACCTGGCAAGCCCCCAAACTTTACTGGGCTTGTCCTCAGCTTGTGGCCCAGCAGCCTCACTGGGCCTTAGCCACTCTCTGCTTTGCCGCATCCTAGCCCCGCCCACTCGTTAACGTCGAAACTGGAAGCAGAAGTGCGCCTCCGGAAACGGCGTGGTCTCTGTAGCCCCATTCCTCAGCTTACCTTATCCGTTGGCATCCGATCCGGCCAGACCCAAGCCCAGGTTCTGACTGAGAGTCTGGAGTGGCGGTTGGAGAACGGGGAAGGATCATGGATAGGATAGGCGCAAGCGCCTATTGCCACGCTTCTCGCGCGACTCCCAGCCCTAGCTGCGCGCATAGGGCTGCAAGACCCACCGCTTTTACTCCCCGCAGCGACCGACTCCATCCCCGCCTGTTGGGGCCACGCTTTTCCCGCCTCCAGAAAGACTGCTGGATCGGTCTGTACACAGGAAGAGATGCGGACAGGGCACGTGCGCGGGGTCTTTTCTCCGTCTCCTGTCCACCATTTCTTTAAAAAGCCTCACTCAAATCAGACTGCATTTCCGTAAGAAGATGTCCATTCTTGTATCTCATTTTCTTCCGTTAATGACGTGTCTTGAAGTACTCATTAGGTCACAGAGATCTGCCCTTTTTTTTTTTAACCTCTTTTACAGCTCTGTTGTGTGGAATCATCCTGTTGGTGGACGATTGAGTTGTTCCCATCTGAATGGGTTTGTCCATGTTTCTTCATTTTTATGGACTTAGGATTTTAAATTTTAAGGTCGATTTTTAGAACTTGAGTTGTCGGGTCATAGGTGCTGTTCCTGTATACTGCAAACTGCCCCCTTGTTCTGTTTTGAGCCCTCAGAGCTATATTCTGTATCCAGCAAGCTGCATACCTCTTAGTTTTCAATTAATCTTACCTGTAGATGCTTTTGGATGTTTACACACTGTCATATCATCCAGGAATGGCAGGATGATGTTCTTCCTTTATTATCTTCCAACCTATCATGTCTCCCTATCCTTGTCCACTCTCCCCAGTTTACTGTGCTGTCTGTAACATGCTTAATAGAAGGAGCCACTCTTTTTCTGTGTCTCAAAGGCCTTCGGCTTTTATCTAGTAAATTGAAACACTTGCTGTATATTTTTGACATTTTCAGGTTTAAAGACATTTCCCTTTATGCTTCTTTTTTTTTGTTTACTAACATTATTTTTTGTAATAGTTTTCATTGTTGTTATTGTTCAGTTGCTAAGTCATGCCTGACTCTTTGTGACCCCATGGACTGTAGCTCTCCAGGCTTCTCTGTCCTCCATTATCTCCCAGAGTTTGCTCAGATTCATGTCCACTGAGTCAGTGATGCTATCTAACCATTTCATCCTCTGCTGCCCTCTTCTCCTTTTGCCTTCAGTCTTTACCAACATCACGGTCTTTTCCAGTGAGTCAGCTCTTCCCATCAGGTAGCCAAAGTATTGGAGCTTCAGCTTTAGCATCAGTCCTTCCAGTGAATGTTCAGGGTTGATTTCCAATAGGATTGACTGGTTTGATCTCCCTAGTCCAGGGAACTCTCAAGAGTCTTCTCCAGCACCACAGTTCGAAAGCATCAATTCTTCAGTGCTCAGCCTTCTTTATGGTCCAACTCTCACATTCCTGCATGACAACTGGAAAAACCATTGCTTTGACTATATAGACCTTTGTCAGCAAAGTGATGTCTCTGCTTTTTAATAGGCTATCAAGGTTTGTCATAGCTTTCCTTCCAAGGAGCATCTTTTAATTGTAATAGCTTTATTGAGATATAATCACATGTAACTAAAGTGTATAATCCAGTGTATTTTAGTGTATTCCCAGAGATGTGCCACCCTCACCGCAATCTAATTTTAGAAGATTTCATCATCCCAGAAAGAAATCCCATACTCATTAGCACTCACTCCCCATGCCTCACTACCCACCAGGCCCAGGTTACCACTAGTCTGTTTCTTGTCTTTATAGACTTGTCCATTCTGGACATTTCGTATACATGTAATCATATAATATTTTGTCTTTTGTGAATGGTTTCTTTCACTTAGTATAATATTTTCAAGGTTCATCCACATTGTAGGAAGTATCAGTACTTAATTCCTGTTAGTGGCCAAGTAATTCTTTTGTATGGATACATCACATTTATCCACTCAAAATTTAATGGGCATTTGGGTTATTTTCCACATTTTGGCTGTTATAAGTAATGCTGCTGTGAGCTCTCCTGCTAAAGTTTTTGTGTGGACTTATTTTCATTTCTCTTGGGTTTATACCTAGGAGTGGAATGCTGATTCTTATGATAATCATATATGTAACCTTTTGATAAACTGCAAATATTTCTAAAGGGGCTGTACCATTATTCTTTCCCATCAGCAAATAAGAGTTCTGATTTCTCCACATCCTCACCAGTTGTTAGTCTTTTGAGAATAATTATCAAAATGAGTGTCAAGTAGTATCTTGTGGTTTTAATTTGCATGTCCCTGGTAGTTAATAATAAGCATATTTTCATATGCTTAATGGCCATTGTATTTTTCTTTAGAAAAACATATTTTGCCCATTTTAAAAGTTGAGGGTTTTTTTTATTTTTTTTTATGGAGTTGGCTGAAAATATTTTTAAATCATTAGGCAATGTTGAGTATTATCAGACATTTTTAGTGTGTTATTGAGATGATCATACTATTTTCTACTTTGATCTATTGTGCTGTGTTCAGTTGCTCAGTCATGTCCAACTCTTTGTGACCCTATGGACAATAGCCTGCCAGGCTCCTCTGTTCATGGAATTTTCCAGGCCAGAATACTGGAGTGGGCTGCCATTTCTTCTCCAGGGGATCTTCCCAGCCTAGAGATAGAACCTTCATCTCCTGCACTGGCAGGTGGATTCTTTACCATGGAGCCACAAAGGAAGCCCATATATGTATATGTATATATATGTATAAATGTGTGTGTGTGTATATATATATACACACACATACACATACATGTATGTATACAATGGATATAAATAAATCACTTTGCTGTACACCTGAAACTAACATGACATATATATCAATATACTTCAATTAAAAATTTTTAAACAAACTTTTAACAGAAGTTTTTAGCATTATCACAACACCATTATGACACACCCCCAAGTTAATAGTTTTTCTTTATATTATCAGTGGTCTTTAGCCAAAGGTTACCAGGAACACACAGAATTAAGCAAGTTGGATTTATTACTTATTGCAGCAAGGCAGAATGCACACTATAGTGAACTGTGGGATGTCTTAATAAAGGAGTGTTAGAAAAGACATTTGGTTTTGTACACATGAAGCTTACATAATTTTGTAAATCATTATTACCTCAATAAAAATAAACTTAAAAATTACTTTTAAAAAGGAAAGGAAGGGACTTCCCTGATAGTCCCATGGCTAAGACTCCCAGCTTCCAATGCAGGGGATCCAGGTTCAATCCCTGGTCAGAGACCTAGATCTCACGTGCCCCAACAAAGACCTGGTGCAGGAAATAAATAATAAATATTTAAAAAAAAAAAGAAAGGGAAACATTGCTCTTGATAAACATATTAGCAAATTTGCTCATAAGTTTAATGAAAAAAATCATAGATCATTTTAACATCCAGGAAGATTGCTTTAAAGGGCATCTAGTATAAAACTGCTGACTCAGAAGCACACTGCATGGAGAAGGGAATTGGAGCCCACTCCAGTATTCTTGTCTGGAGAATTCCACGGACAGAGGAGCCTGGTAGGCTATAGTCCATGGGGCCACAAAGAGTTAGACACGACTGAGTGACTAACACTTGACTAGAATGCTTAAAAGGATGGAGCTGCATTGCTGAACTAACTCAGCATTGAGAGGGAGCAAGCTTTTTTATAATAAATCACTTTGGGGAAAAAAAAAGCACACTGCGTTTTGTTATTAAAAAATGTCATTCCAAGGATCAAAAGTGTGAGTTGTAAGTCAATGTGATTTTTCAAGCTATAGTGATATTTTCCAAGGGACGGTGATATTTAAAATTGTAGTTTAATCCAACAACAATACCTTTTTTTCTCACATTGGTAGAAATAGCTATTTTTGAAGGCAAATTCTCTAGTTTTCGAACTAATTTGTCAATGTTGAGCATTTTCTAGACTTTCTCCATGTCTGTTGACCTTTGTTCATTGAGAACCTAAAATCATGTAACTTAAAAGGAATATATCTTTGAGGTGCCAGCTGAAACCAGGAACTTTGTAAATGCCATTACAAAGCCTTAATGTTAAAATATTTTATCATATTTCTCTAATCTATAAAAAAAAAATTGGGGGCTTCCCTAGTGGCTCAGTTGGTCATAACTTTCCTTCTAAGGAGTAAGCGTCTTTTGATTTCATGGCTGCAATCACCATCTGCAGTGATTTTGGAGCCCCAAAAAAGAAAGTCTGACACTGTTTCTACTGTTGCCCCATCTATTTCCCATGAAGTGATGGGACCAGATGCCATGATCTTCGTTTTCTGAATGTTGAGCTTTAAGCCAACTTTTTCACTCTCCTCTTTCACTTTCATCAAGTGGCTTTTTAGTTCCTCTTCACTTTCTGCTGTTAAGGGTGGTATCATCTGCATATCTGAGGTTATTGATATTTCTCCCAGCAATCTTGATTCCAGCTTGTGCTTCTTCCAGCCCAGCATTTCTTATGATGTACTCTGCATATAAGTTGAATAAAGACCAACTTAGCATATTAAAAAGCAGAGACATTACTTTGCCAACAAAGGTCCGCCTAGTCAAGGCTATGGTTTTTCCAGTGGTTATGTATGGATGTGAGAGTTTGACTATAAAGAAAGCTGAGTGCTGAAGAATGGATGCTTTTAAACTGTGGTGTTGGAGAAGACTCTTGAGAGTTCCTTAGATTGCAAGGAGATCCAACCAGTCCATTCTAAAGGAGATCAGTCCTGGGTGTTCTTTGAAAGGAATGATGCTAAGGCTGAAACTCCAGTACTTTGGCCACTTCATGCGAAGAGTTGACTCTGACTCATTGGTAAAGACCCTGATGCTGGGAGGGATTGGGGGCAGGAGTAGAAGGGGACGACAAAGGATGAGATGGCTGGATGGCATCACCGACTCGATGGACATGAGTTTGGGTAAACTCCGGGAGTTGGTGATGGACTGGGAGGCCTGGCGTGCTGCGATTCATGGGGTCGCAAGGAGTCGGACATGACTGAGCAACTGAACTGAACTGAACTGGTGGCTCAGTAGTAAAGAATCCACCCACCCGTGCAGGAGATACGAGTTCAATCCCTGGTCTGGGCAGGTCCCACATGCTGCAGAGCAACTAAGCCCAAGCACCACAACTACTGAACCCATGTTCCACACTACTGAAGCCTGTGTACCACAACTAGAGAGTAGCCCCCACTCACTGCCACTAGAGAAAAGCCCACACAACAACGAAGAGCCAGCACGGCCTAAAATAAATAACATTATTTTTTTTTTTTAAGCTGTAAGGGCCACACATTGCAGTGAATTGTTACACCTCTTAAGTCTCTTAATCAGGAAGAGTTCTGCTTTCCTCTTTCTCCTCCAAACTGGATATTTCTGATTATGTCGTCTATATATCATTAAGCATGTCCTCTGTCCCCTCCTCTTACCCTTCTTCTATAAACTACTAATTAGATGAAAGGATTTGTTAGGATTTTTTTTTTAGCAAAAAATATTTTATAATTGGTATTGTCTCTTATTGCATCATATCAGAACTCATGGTATCCACATGTCTCTTAAGATGTTAAGATTTATCAGCTTGATCTTCCTTTATAAAGTTGCCCAGCACATCTATTTAGTTAAAATAATCCCCTTCAGGTTTCTTCTTAGTTACAAAAAAAAAAGGGGGGGGGGTCACTTAATGGGGAAACCTGCTGCATACCACCTTAACCAAGTGATCAAAATTAACATCAGTATTCAGACACACTGTTGTCATATGCCTCCTGAAGTGATTCACTGAGGACAAGCATCAGTTATAAAATACATCATCCAAAAATAAACTTTGTGAATCTAACCATGAGAAAACAGACAAACTAAAACTGAGATGTAATCTGTAAAACATTTGACCTGGGACTTTTCAAACCTGAAAAGATGAAGAAAGGCCAAGGGACTGGTCCAGATTAAAGAAGATGAAAGAAACATAGTCTGAGGGTATAATCCTGGATGAGAAATTTTAAAGTGGCTGCTGTAAAGGATATTATTGGACTAGTTGGTAAAATTCTGCATATGAATTATATGTTAGATAATAAATATTAAATCCTGGTTTTGATTGTATAAAGTCCTGAGTTCCTATGACACTCTGAAGTATATAGGAAAAAAGGGTCTGACACCTGCAATTTCCTCTCAAGTAGTTTCCTCTCAATATTCTTGATGAAACACACACACACCCCTACAGAGAGGAGAAAGGAAGCAAATGTGACAAAACTTTAACAATTAGTAAAGAGTATAGGGAAGCTCATCATTTTTACACTAATTCTTACAACTTTTGAGTTTGAAATTTTTTCAAAGCTAGAAGTTGAAAATACATATTCCCATTCACTTTTCACGTAATATTTTAGTAACCATTGATTGTCATTGCCTACTTGCATTAATTTACTACTGGTTTCAGAATCGTGACTTTCTGATTCTAGCATTTTCTTCATAATAAATGAAACTTAGAATAAAGTTTGTATGATTATTCTGGAAAGAACTTTCTTGCATCACAACTATTTAGTAATAATAAAATGTTGTTCATAAAGGAGGGGACAGGATGATACAGGCTTGATTTTTTTTTTTTTTTTTACAAATTTTCAGAATAACAAAATTATATCCTGGCCACCTCCGGTAGTGACCATTGACCGTTTTTTAGTAACATTATGGACTCATGCCTTTGTTTTATATTTGGTGTATTTCAACTGATTGTAATTACTCTTTATTAAATTGTTCCATCATAAGCCAGTGGGAACCTTTTTAAGTTTTCTCCTGTGTGGTAGATTCCTTCCTTTCTGGTATAAGCTGTTCCAGGCTTATGCCGAACATTTCTTGTTCCACACTGAACATAGTTCCCAAAGGAGTCCTGGTTTCTTATACAGAGGAATTTTAATACTAGAGGAATCATTGCTCCTGAATTGTTAGTGACTCTAGGCAATTTTGGTGGCTCAATCTAGGGAAAAGTTTAAAAAATAAGAACATACTGTATTCTCAATTCCTAATTGTTCTTGGGTAAGGAGATAAATTCTTTACTGTATTATGTGTATATATATATGTGCATTTAGGTGCGTGTGGTTACTCTGAAGCTAGTATGAGGACTCTTACAAGGCCTGTAAGTGTTGAATATCTGTCAGGCCCAGAATCTCATGGCTTCTTTCTTCGTTTCTAGGTCTTCATGGTCAGAACCCTGCCAAGCCAGGAGGGAGACACACAAAAGAAAGAATGGCTGCAGGATTACTGACAACCTGGTCACAGGTATGCGGGAAGTTACTCTTTCCAAAAAAAATCACTGTTCCCAAAGGCTACATCTCTTGTCTGTGACCCAGAGCTTCACAGCCCAACCAGGCTAGCCTCAGTTCAGTTCAGTTCAGTTCAGTCACTCAGTCGTGTCCGACCCTTTGCGACCCCATGAATCGCAGCACGCCAGGCCTCCCTGTCCATCACCAACTCCCAGAGTTCACTCAGACTCATGTCCATCGAGTCAGTGATGCCATCCAGCCATCTCATCCTCTGTCGTCCCCTTCTCCTCCTGCCCCCAATCCCTCCCAGCATCAGAGTCTTTTCCAATGAGTCAACTCTTCACGTGAGGTGGCTGAAGTACTGGAGCCTCAGGCTCCCTCAGTTCTTTGGGCTTTTTAGAATGGGAGAGAGAGAATGTTTAAGGAAAGGCTTCAACATTTGTTTTGTGTTTCAGATAATCCCCCAGGGTGAGTGAGAGTTCCATATTCTGCTGGCTGCCATGAAGAAAAATAAAGACTTTTTTTCACTAGGAAAAACATTGATTTTCCAAGTATTTTCTCATTCTATAGTATGCTCAATCTGTACTAGATCTTGAATAAGATTAGAAGACTCCTTGCAACCTAGTTGTGGCAATATCAGCTCAGTTGTGTTAGAAAAGCTTCTAAAAACCATGAGCCTGAAAGAGATGGCCCAGTGAGTGAGAACAGAAGTGGAAGTTTCCAAGAACTTGGGTGAGATGATAAGAGGCCTCTGAAGAATGTCTGAGCTTACTGCACATTGGGTCTTCTCCCCAAGTCCTCTCAGCCTCACCCATCATCTTTCTGGTTCAGAGTTAGAGATAGTTCTTGGCTGAACCTGAATGTATACATGGTGTTTTAGGAGTTGGTGACCTTCGAGGAAGTGACAGTGGACTTCTCACAGGAGGAGTGGGCCCTGCTGGCCCCCGCTCAGAAAATCCTGTACAGAGATGTGATGTTGGAGAACTTTAGGAACCTGGCCTCAGTGGGTAAAGTTGGCCTCATTCCTTCATATTCATTTGTTCATGCATGTACTAGTTCTTCATCACTTGTCTCTCCCAGGAACTGAAAAGAACAGCTATACACAGTAAACACAGAATGAACGGTTCCTGCCCTTGTGGGGCAGTCTTATCACTTCCCAAGAAAATTCACTGATTGTATTTTCTCAGTCCTTAAAAAATTTAGGTAATTTACAGATCTTGGGCTTAGAATTCAAGGGTCAGATCATGTGGGAAAAGGTGTGCGGGTGTTTGTCTTACGGTGCTTTGTGAAAAGGCTATGTAATCTGATTCTTTTGCTGCTCTTGCCTATCTTTAGAATCCTTGAAAACCAAAGTATTGGAATCAGTTTTGTGGAACGATTCCTTGTCTCCTTCACAGTCTCCCCACATCATGTGTCTTTTCCCATGAGCAGGGTATCATCTCTGCAAACACAGTCCAATCACTGAGGTGGCGCAGGAAGAGCTGAGGCCAGAGGGGAGAGGAATTCTCCAAAGTACTTGTACAGGTGAGCCCCAGGCAGGAAAGAGTCATTGTATGGAATAGCCACAGCTTGTGAGTGGTGGTACAGTTGTCAGTCATTGTGAGATAAGAAGGCTGAGACCATTACATGAGCTTTACGTCTCAAGCCTCCAGAATTCTATGTAAAATACCTCACATTTCCGTTGCTTGTTCCTATCATTGGCATCTTTTCCCAGAGAGAGCCAAGTTCGTAAATTAATCTCTCTGGTCACTGGTTGTATCTTCTCTCTCACATTTTCCTCCTATATTTAGGGTTATTAATTAAAAACAAATCGATAGCATGCCTGCCTCCTTTTTTCTTTCACCCCTACTTTTTCTCCCAATAATTATAAAAAATTTCCCCATTCACTTTCAGATGGGGCTACTCAACTTAAATCAAAAGATGTAATTCTCATGCAGAATGTTCCTGGAGAAAAAACTGCTGATGGCATAAAAATGGTGAGATTCACTAGAAATTATTCCTGTTTTTTAAGACTGGGAGAGCTCTGTGAATTTCAAGGAATTAAAACAGCAGCAGCACCCAAGCAAGAGGAGACACTTGAGGCAAGTAGAATCATTCATCAGAAAGCTGCATCAAGAAATCCTTTATTAATCCCATAAAATTGGAGAAATCTCCAAACCTACCTCAACACTTGCAGCCTTGCAGAGAATATCAAAAAGTAAAATTTACTTGGGCTTCCCTGGTAGTGCAATGGTAGAGAATCTGCCTGCCACTGCAGGAGATGCAGATTCAATCCCTGAGTTGGGAAGATCCCCTGGAAAAGGAAATGGCTACTCACTCCAGTATTCTTAGTTAGGAAATCCCATGGACAGAGGAGCCTGGTGACCATGAGGTCACAAAAGAAACACAACATAGCGACTAAACAACAACAACAAACATTTACTTAAATGTCATTCCACTATTAAGTATTTAATAAATCATTCATTCTTCACCCATGATTAGAAAAACTCTATAATTAGGATGCCCTTTGATGGAATGAATTCCATGGGGCCTTGGGAAGAGTATTCAGCTATTTCAACTTGAAAGAATAAGGCAAAAAATATATACACATCCTGAAAATGGCAAAAATGTTAGTCATAATAATATACTTCCTATATATGGCAGGATCCACATGGAAATGAGTTCCTGTGTAATAAAAGTGAGAAAGCCTTTGTGCATGTTAAGTCACTTCAGGCTTGTCCGACTCTGTGCAGACCCTATGGACTGTAGCCTGCCAGGCTCCTTTGTCCATGGGATTCTCCAGGCAAGAATACTGGAGTGGGCTGCCAAGCCCTTCTCCATGGGATCTTCCCAACCCAGGGATCAAACCCAGGTCTCCTGCATTGCAGGCAGATTCTTTATTGCTTGAGCCACCAGGGAAGCCCCAAGAAGGCCTTTAGTCATCACTTACTCCTTTTTCTGTAGGCACCAACCCACCCTGGTGAGAAACCATTGGAATGTGATCACTGTAGAAAATTCTTCAGAAAGAATTATCACCTTATTCGTACAAGATATTGCAAGGGCGAGAAATGCTACAAATATAAACAATATGGGAAAGACTTTGGCCATCCCTCAACTCTTAGGAATCATTTAAGTACTCACATTGGAGAGAAAATTCTTGAATTCAGTGATTGTGGAAAAACTTTTAATCAAGAGTCATCCCTTAGGAAACACTTCAGAACTCTCACAGGAGAAAAATCTGAGTGTAATCAACATCTTATGTCCAAATTACACTCTTCCTTCTCAGTACATAAACAAATACCTACTGAAGAGAAACTCCATGAACGCAGTGACTGTGGAACAAGATCTTTCCATAGTGTCCACAAAAAAATATGTACTGTGAAAGAAAGCTCAAAATGTAATGGACATGGGAAAGTTTTCACTGGCCCCTTGTCCCTTCAGATATGTATGAGACCTCACACTGGAGAGAAAGCTTATGAATGTAGGGACTGTGGGAAAGCCTTTGTTTTTCAATCTTCCCTTAAGAAACACGTAAGATCACACACTGGAGAGAAACCTTATGAGTGTAATCACTGCGGAAAATCCTTCAGCCAGAGCTCTCACCTTAACGTTCACAAAAGAACTCACACTGGAGAGAAACCTTACGACTGTAAGGAATGTGGCAAGGCTTTCACTGTTCCTTCATCCCTTCAGAAACATATGAGAACCCATACTGGAGAGAAACCCTATGAATGCAGTAACTGTGGGAAAGCCTTTATTGATCAGTCATCCCTTAAGAAACATACCCGATCTCACACTGGAGAGAAACCTTATGAGTGTAATCACTGTGGAAAATCCTTCAGCACAGGCTCTTATCTCATTGTGCACAAGAGAGCTCACACTGGAGAGAAAACCTATGCATGTAAAGAATGTGGGAAGGCCTTTAGGAATTCCTCTTGCCTAAGAGTACATATGAGAACTCATACAGGGGAGAAGCCTTATAAATGTATCCAGTGTGGAAAAGCATTCAGCACTAGCACTAACCTTATCATGCACAAGCGAATACATACTGGGCAGAAGCTCTGTGAATGAAATGAGTACAAGCTAGCCTTAAGGGCTCCTTCCCCTCTCAGTCATTTCCGAATACACTCTGGAGAGAAATCATATTATGACCAATTCAGAAGGCCATCAGGCACAACTCTTCAGTTACATTATACTGAGGCAAACATAAATGTTACGCTTCTATGATTATATTTATCAGTGAGTGTTTAAAGTGTGACAACTCATTAGTTGATGAGTATTAAAGATTATATAGCACTCTAAATTCCCCCTGATGTACATCACAAAGGTTTTGTTTTTGTTTTTGTTTTTAGTATTTATTTATGTATTTATTTGGCTACAACAAGTCTTAATTGCAGCATGTAGGATCCTCAGTCTTCATTGTGGCAAACAAGATCTTTAGTCACAACATACAGGATCTAGTTCCCTGACCAGGAATTGAACCTAGGTACGCCCTCTGCATCGGGAGTGTGGAGTCTTAGCCACAGGACCACAAGGGAAATCCCTCACTAAGGTTTAGGTATGTAATGTTTTTATTATAAGTAAGTACTAAGTATTGTGCATTTCTCATCAAGATATCTTGGACTGAACTATAGGTTATTTATAAATATGTATTTTAATGTATGGGCTGGGCATATTTTAATTATCTTTTAGTTATAGATTCCTAATTGAATTGTACTGTCCACAGAATGCCTGATCTTCATGACATAGACCAATAACCTACAAACAGAAAATTATTAGAGACTTGCTATGTGGCCTAATGTGTGAGATATAAGAAGTTGCTGTCCCAATATCCATTTCTCCCTTGCTTCCTTCAAGTAACAAAACTACAGTTGTGTTCAGATTAGCAGTGTAGACAATTTCTGAGGACTCATCTCCCAGCTTTTCTTGCAGCTGTGAGTACCCATGACCTCACATTCTTGGCCTGTGAGAAAGAAGCAAGAGGTCACGGCTTGTGGGTTCTAAAGAATTCCATGGAAATGGGAGCATGGCATCTGGCATTTTCACTTTACCATCTGCCCTCAGGTTTATCTCTTTTTTCTTAGAGAATAGACCAATAAGATGACAATCATAGACTACTG
Source organism: Bubalus bubalis (assembly GCF_019923935.1). Lineage (NCBI taxonomy): Eukaryota > Metazoa > Chordata > Mammalia > Artiodactyla > Bovidae > Bubalus > Bubalus bubalis. The sequence continues at coordinate 96,953,889 of NC_059165.1, read as the reverse complement.
ATTATATAATAGACACGTAAGGTATTTTTTGGATGTATATAAGCAACTATGAGTTGCTTGTTTCTGAATTTCATGTAACATGAGAAAAATAAACTCCTAACTGGTTTAAATCACTCGTGTGGGAAGAATCTGTTACAGTGGATTTCAGTCTTAACTGATGCATCTCATATATGGTCAAGCTTTAAGAATCCTTCAAGGGAGAGGGAGCATATGTATTCTTATGGGTGATTCATGTTGTTGTATGGCAGAAACCAACAACATTGTAAAGCAGTTCTTCTCCAATTAAAAAAAAATTTTTTAATCCTTCAAGTATAGTTGAAAACAATGTGTATTCTGTAATTGTTGAGTATAGGTCAGTTTTCATTCCAGTCCCAAAGAAAGGCGATGCCAAAGAATGCTCAGAACTACCACACAGTTGCATTCATCTCACATGCTAACAAGTTCAATTCAGTTCAGTTCAGTTGCTCAGTCATATCTGACTTTTTTGAGTAATGTTTAAAATTCTCCAAGCCAGGCTTCAACAGTACGTGAACTGCGAACTTCCAGGTGTTCAAGCTGGATTTAGAAAAGGCAGAGGAACCAGAGATCAAATTGCCAACATCCATTGCACCATCAAAGCAAGAGAGTTCCAGAAAAACATCTACTTCTGCTTTATTGACTATGGCAGTGCCTTTGACTGTGTGGATCTCAACAGACTGGAAAATTCTTAAAGAGATGGGAATACCAGACCACCTTACCTGCCTCCTGAGAAATCTGTGTGCAGATCAAGAAGCAACAGTTAGAACTAGACATGAAACAGACTGGTTCCAAATCAGGAAAGGAGTATGTCAAGGCTGTATATTGTCACCCTGCTTATTTAACTTATATGCAGAGTACATCATGGGAAATGCTGGGCTGGATGAAATACAAGCTGGAATCAAGATTGCCAAGAGAAATATCAATAACCTCAGATACACAGATGACACCACCCTTATGACAGAAAGTGAAGAAGAACTAAAGAGCCTCTTGATGAAAGAGAGTGAAAAAGTAGGCTTAAAACTCAGCATTCAGAAAACTAAGATCATGGCATCCGGTCCCATCACTTTATGGCAAATAGATGGGGAAACAGTGAGAGACTATTTTCTTGGGCTCCAAAATCACTGTAGATGGTGACTGCAGCCATGAAATTTAAAAAGATGCTTACTCCTTGGAAGAAAAGCTATGACCAACCTAGACAACATATTAAGCAGAGACACTACTTAGCCAACAAAGGTCCATGTTGTCAAGCTATGGTTTTTTCCATAGTCATGTATGGATATGAGTTGGACTATAAAGAAAGCTGAGCACCAAAGAATTGATGATGCTTTTGAACTGTGGTGTTGGAGAAGACTCTTAAGAGTCCCTTGTACTGCAAGGAGATCCAACCAGTCAGTCCTCAAGGAAATAAGTCCTGAATATTCATTGGAAGGACTGATGTTGAAGCTGAAGCTCCAATACTTTGGCCACCTGATGTGAAGAACTGGCTTCTTGGAAAAGACCCTGATGCTGGAAAGATTGAAGGCGAGAGTAGAAGGGTATGACAGAGGATGAGATGGTTGGATGGCATCACCAACCCCATGGACATGAGTTTGAGAAAGCTCCGAGACTTGGTGATGGACAGGGAAGCCTGGCCTGCTGTAGTCCATGGGGTCACAAAGAGTTGAACACAACTGAGTGACTGAACTGAATTGAATAGATTTTCAGTATATCTGATGAATAAATCTTGTGTTTTTAAAACCTGTATCATTACAAACTTTATCTCCTGATCACCCCTTTATTGAGAGAGGTATTTTAGTGTCCCAGTATGACAGTGGATATTAGGTTGTTTTTTAATTCTTTTATTTTGAGGCCATAGAACTGGAAGCACACAAATGTAGCCATTTTATATGTTTCTGATAAATTATCCTTTCATTCTTAAATAGTGTCTGTTCTTTTCCTGTTAATAAGTATTTATTGCCAACCCAGGTATCGAACCCGAGTCTCCCACATTGTAAGCAGACACTCTACTGTCTGAGCCACCAGGGAATTCCCTCACTTGATATAAATGTGAGCTATTGACCTACTGCATGCATGCTAAGTTGCTTCAGTGGTGTCCAACCTTTTGTGACCCTGTGGCCTGTAGCCTGCCAGGTTCCTCTGTCCAAGGGATTCTCCAGGCAAGAATACTTGGGTGGGTTGCCATGCCCTCCTCCAGGAGATCTTCCTGATCCAGGGATTGGATCCACATCTCTTTAAGTCTCCTGCATTGGCAGGTGGGTTTTTTACCACCAGCACCACCTGGGAAGCCCCAGGATAACATTTTCTCCCTACCAATTTTAAAGACAGCCAGAAACAACCTTTCTTCATCACCATATTATTTATGATGTTCCTTGCAACACCAAGGGACATCTCCTCCACAACATCCCTTGTGGGAGACAAAGAGACCTGGAGGTCCCCAGCAGCTGTCCAACCAAAGACACCAGCAACCCTCACCTATCTCTCTGTTGCTCCTTGCTTGGCTTCTATAGTGATTTGTTCCCCAACCTACTGGGATATGAGGGATCTCATCCATAGAGACTGGTGGCTCAGTATTTAATGAAAAATGAAAAGGGAGAGGGACATTTTGTTCTAATTCCCAAGAAATCTCAGAAGGTTTCTCAAATCAGTTTGTAAAGCTCCTGGTCAGTGTGCTTGGGCTCTGGTGAATGCCACTGCCTATCACCATGAAAGAGCGTCTTCCTGAAAATCAAACTTAGAAAATAGGGATTGCCCCACCTTGGCTATAGACTCTAGTCTCTCTGAGGTTGACAGGGCCATTCTAGAAAGGGAGGCTACTGCTCAGAGCAAGAGTCACTCAGGACCATCAGGAGCTTATCAGGTAAGTATCTTAACAAAAATAAAAAAGGGAAAGACAGGAGACCAAAAGAAAAAATATAAAGGCTGGGGCTTTACAGGTTTACAGGCAGTCTCCTCAACCCCTATCAAAAAAAGGGGAAACTAAATATTATATACCAAGCAGTTGTGAAATCTAGCAAATGTAATGCTAGTCTCAGCTTGCTTACTGATTTAAAAATGAAACAAAATTCAAAGAAAAATTTGTCCTGGGACTCCCCAGACAGGCTTAGAGATGCCTGGTGTGTACCGATCCCTTCTGTTGGGGCCTCGAGGACTCTCAGAACCAGGTCCAGAGGCCGCTACAGCAAAATGTAAGGGTGCCTCCACAGGGTCATTCTGGTTTCATCTTGTGCTCTGCTCTTCAAAAGCATCCAAAGCAACCTTTATGAGTTTTCTTCAAGAGGTGAGGAATTTCTGCCTTTAAAGTCGTTGACTCCAACCTTGTGTCCTGACATCCTTACGGTCCTGGAGATTCTGGTGAGCAGTGGGGGAAAGTGGTGATCCATGTTTGGATATGTTAAAGGTTATTGATATTTAACAAAAAGAAGCTAACCTTTAGATACAGAATGTTAAAAGAACTTAAGCATGAAGAAAGTCTGTGGAAGAAGTGAATAAACAAAAGCAAATTAAATGAAAATGGAATTGAAAACTAACATGAGAAGGTGATTTTCTGAAGAGATTCATAAAATAGATGAATGTTGGACTAAGTATGATGGGGCATTGCTCCTTGTCCAAGGCAAGGAGAGAGTGCAGAACTGTTTTGAGGGTGTCCAATGAGGACCTGTGGAGGCTTACCAGTACTTTAATGTATTCTGAATTCTTTTGTAAAAAGTTTCATACATTTTTTTGTAATCTTTTTGGGTCAAGTATGGGAGACCTAATGATTTCTCCCTTCTTAATTTGCCCAGGAAATAGCAAAATATATGTAGGGTGTCTGTGTGTCTCTGTTTCTATGTGTGTGTAGGATAACATTTTTTTTTTACCTGTTTGATTGTTTTCCCATATTACTAATGAATTGATTTATCAATTATTCTTTTATTATCTATCTTCTGTAATAAGAATGATGGATATTTAATGCCTATAATATTTTCTGTATATGTTACTGTTCTCAAGTGATTGCCTGGCTTAGTGGCATTGAAAGAATAAAGGAATAATCCAGTGATGGTAAAGAATCTGCATCCAATGCGGGAGACATGTGTTCGATCCCTGGGTTGGGAAGATCCCCTGGAGAAGGGAAGGCTACCCACTCTAGTATTCCGGCCTGGAGAATTTCATGGACTGTATAGTCCATGGGGTCGCAAAGAGTTGGACACAACTGAACGACTTTCACTTTCAAGAACTTAAAAAGGCCCAGAGCTTCAAGCGTCTCTAACATCCATTAAGAGAAACTCAAGGGTTTTGACCAAATAAACGTTTTATTTTCTCCCTTCATAAGCCCAGAAGCATCCTGAGTGCCTGCTAAGTCACTTCAGTCATTTCCGACTTTGCAAACCTGTGGACTGTAGCCTATGAAGCTCCTCTGTCCATGGGGATTCTCCAGGCAAGAATACTGGAGTGGGTTGCCATGCCCTCCTCTAGGGGATCTTCTCCACCCAGGGATCAAACCAGGCAGGTGGGTTCTTTACCATTAGCACCACCTGGGAAGCCCTTTTAGCAGCAGCCTACACCAGTGCTTTTCCGATATAAATATAATGTATAGATCATGTACATAATGAAAATATTTTCACTGCCTACAATAATAATGAAAGATGAAATTTGTTTATATGAATATATTTTATCCTATATATACTCAAATATTAATTAAACACTTAAGTCAATATTAAAAATGAGATGGGGAGGGCATGGCAACCCACTCCAGTATTCTTGCCTGGAGAATCCCATGGACAGAGGAGCCTGGCAGGCTACAGTCCATAGGGCTGCACAGAGTTGCACATGACTGAAATGACTTAGCACACATACACACATAAAACAATGAGATGTTTTACATTGTTTTCTTCATGCAAAGGGATTTGAATCTACCGGACATTAAATTTTTATCCTATATACTTGATTTCTGTTTAGAGTTTACATAATTCACAGTGGAAAGAGTAGATTCCAATAATCAAGTTGTTCTAAAAAATATACGTAAGGTATAAGCTCCTAATGAGAGATCTGGTACATAATGTCTTCAGTGAATATCAATTGATGTTACTGATATTGCCATATAGAGTATACTCTTTTTGTAACTATCATCTACATAGACCGGATTTATGATGTTGTATATGAGATAACTAGTATTTCTTGTTTGGTGTTTGGTATGAAGCAAGACTCCAGATAACCCAGTCTCCCAGGGGATGGAGATATCCCTATCCGCTTATATTTATAAGCTGCCTTACATGATCTTGACATCAAAGAATGAAATTTTGAGGCAAATTTTACCATCATCACAACATTGCCAGGAGCCAGCATGAGAGTCCCCACCCATGACTGCCGGGAGCCAGCACGGGAGTCCCCACCCCATGACAAGGTCATGCGGGAGAGATCTGGTGGGCAAGGTGAGCCAGAACTCGAGGGGTGCCCCTCTGGGCCTGCCTGAGCATCTACCCCAAAACCTGAGCCTGTCTGTTTTACTGCTTCATGACTTTCACCAACTCCTTTGACAGTCACGAGGGGCTACCCCCAACCACTCTTATCTGTAAGAAAAGCAACTTAGAGCTCTAGTTACTAAGTCTCCAGGGTATAATAAGGTGTGTTCCAATTGTGATCCCCTCAGAAAGCCTTCTAACCTGCCCAACAGGTTTCCAGACTCCTACAGCTATGCATGTGATTGTTTATAGTCCCCCAACTGTATGAGGTACAAGGAGACTCGGTTATTTTAACAATACAGAGCCTTCCGGAGAGTTAGAAAATGTCAAAATAGAACCAATAGAAAAATTCTTTGTCCAGTTAATGCCTGCTGCCAAGTTTCCATATTTCCCACCCACTATGTCCCTGAAAGTGTATTGATTAATATAGTTGATATATAAGAAATATAAGTAGAAGCTTTAATGTTAGTAATAACCTTGGACCCCTAAGCTAATAAATTCTTCCTTTAATTACCCCCACTGCACCCTTGCCCTATAGGAATGCAACTCTGCCTAGTGCTTTTGGGGAGTGGTACTAAACTCTAAAGTCACCTTTGGAGAAAAGTTTTTCTGGCTGACTAACTCTTATCAGAAGAAAAATGTTAGCAGGTCTCCTGACCAGATGATGTAAATCATAAAGCCTTTGTATCTGAAGAAAAGCCTGGTTTCAAGGTCTGCTGACTTTGCATGCGTTTACATCCCCTATTATCTTCTATGTACAACTTTGAGTATAAAAGCCCCTGCTGGAAATAAAGCTACGAACCCTGCTCACTAAGCTCGGTCTCCCCGTGTCGTTCTTTTTCGTCTCCTTTTCTTTCCTTTTGTCTCTACTCTTTCTTCAGGCCAAAGTAATTGGAACGTGGGGGTATATTGATTTCCCACGTAAACCAATTATAATTAGGCCTCTGATTCTCTCCACTGACGCTATCCCTTTTCGCCAACGCCGTCATCCTGAGGGAATCCCTGGATCCTACCGGGGCTGGACCCCGGTACAACATGACAGCTATGATATGTCCCATGAGAAGTCTTTGTTAATGCCATTTTTCAGAGACCCTAGGTTAGGATCTGCCAGTTTCCTTTAGTCTGGGCCTGAGCTGTCATACTTCTGGTTCATCTAGGAACTGCTGAAGGAAGCCAGAGAATGCTGTTCTCTAAGTAAATTTTCTGGAATGTGTGTTAAGTAGAGTTGCTGTATAATATTATTCATGTATTTTATTGTCTTGGCAAGTGAAAAGTCACATTACCCAGATCTTAAGGTCCCTTACACATAAAATGAAGCCACTGTCTTTTCCTAATGGGCAGCGTGGCTCACCATCCCCTTTTCTGGCTCCAGGTGAGACAAGGCTATTCTGATATTTCACAGCAGTAGTGTGGATTTATGTGAGATTTCTTGGATGTGAAGAATATTCAGAAGTTTCGAGCTAGAGTGGAATGACTTTCAGGCAGTGACTGTGGGAATTATGACCATTTCTGTGTGCCCATGCCTTCTTTCTTTTCTCCTAGGTGTTCTTTCTAAGGGCCCTTTCTGCCTTCCTGAGGGAAAGGATAATGTCTTGAGTGTTTGAGAAGTTGCTCTTGGTAAGAAGACAGAGTATCCTTCTACAAAATGGCCTGCTACATCCACCAGTGGACACATTTTGTTTAGGTAGACCCTTGTCCAGAACTTCTTAAAGAAAAGCCACTGCAGGACTCAGTCCCTGGGAAATCCCCTCCCAAAATGGAGTCTTATTCTGGTGACACATTCAGTTCAGTTCAGTCACTCAGTTGTGTCCAACTCTGTAACCCCATGGACTGCAGCCTGCCAGGCTTCCCTGTCCATCACCATCTCCCAGAGCCTGCTCAAACTCGTCTCCATCAAGTCTGGTGCCATCCAACCATCTCATCCTCTGTTGTCCCCTTCTCATCCTGCCCTCAGCCTTTCCCAGCATCAGGGTCTTTTCCAGTGAGTCTGTTCTTTGCATCCGGTGGGCAAAGTATTGGAGCTTCAGCTTCATCATCAGTCCTTCCAATGAATATTCAGGATTGATTTCCTTTAGGATTGACTGGTTTGATCTCCTTGCAGTCCAAGGGATTCATTACCCTGAATGATCTCAGTATTTCAGTAATTACCTCCTAATACTGCTTTTCACAATGGTGACTGCATTGTTTTTGTTTTGCCTGGTGCACTTACATAGTAACGAAGATGACCATCAATTTCTCATCAGCATGTACACGGCCTCCAATTGGCTTACAACTGTGCAGCCAAAGGGAAATGCTTTTAGGCTCATTGTATTTAGATAAGTTCATGTATTCCTTGTTCCTGTAGAGCCATAGCTGAAGAATATCAATCATGAGTGAGTGTAGATGGAAGAGAACCTAGGACCAATGTGACCTGGGAGAGATGAGATGTTGAATACCTCTTCCTATGGGTCACCCATCTCCATTCCCCACTAAACATTGGCGGAAATCTTACTTTACTGAAGCTAGTATGTGTGTGATGGTTTAGGACTCAATGACCTTTGCTGATGTGGTTGTGGACTTCACCCAGGAAGAGTGGACTTTACTGGACCTCTTTCAGAGAAAGCTATACAGACATGTGATGCTAGAGAACTACAAGAACCTCACCACAGCAGATAAGGCTGCTATCATTCCTATAGCCTCTTAGAAAACAGATATTTGTGATGCACTTACTCTTGCAGCATGATGTTGTTCAGTCACTCAGTCATGTCCAACTCTTTGCGACCCCATGGACTGCAGCACACCAGGCAACCCTGTCCATCACCATCTTCTGGAGCTTGCTCAAACTCATGTCCATTGAGTCAGTGATGCCATCCAACCATCTCATCTTCTGTCCTCTCCTTTTCCACCTAACTTCAATCTTCCCCAGCATCAGGGTCTTTTCTAATGAGTCAGCTCTTCGCATCAGGTGGCCAAAATACTGGAGCTACAGCTTTAGCATCAGTCCTTCCATTGAATATTCAGGATTGATTTCCTTTAGGATTGACTAGGTTGAGCTCCTTGCAGTCCAAAGGACTCCCGGGAGTCTTCTCCAACACCACAGTTCAAAAGCATCAATTCTTCAACACTCAGCCTTCTTTATGGTCCAATTTTCACATCCATAGATGACTACTGGAAAAACTATAGCTTTGACTATATGGACCTTTGTTGGCTAAGTAATGTCTGCTTTTTAATACACTGTCTAGTGTTTTTCATAGCTTTTTTCCCAAGGAGCAAGCATCTTTTAATTTCATGGCTGCTGTCACCATCTGTAGTGATTTTGAAACCCAGGAAAATAAAGTCTGTCACTGTTTCCATTGTTTCCCCATCTATTTGCCAAAAAGTGATGAAACCAGAGGACTGATGTTGAAGCTGAAACTCCAATACTTTGGCCACCTGATGCAAAGAACTGACTCATTTGAAAAAACCCTGATGCTGGGGAAGATTGAGGGGCGAGAAGACTCATCTCCCCCTCTGAGGGACAACAGAGGATGAGATGGTTGGATGGCATCACCAACTCAATGGACATGAGTCTGGGTAAACTCCGGGAGGTGGTGATGGACAGGGAGGCCTGATGTGTTGTGGTTCATGGGGTCGCAAAGAGTCAGACATGACTGAGCGACTGAACTGAACTGATGGAACAAGATGCCATGATCTTGGTTTTTTGAATGTTGAGTTTTAAGCCAGCTTTTTCATTCTCCTCTTTCACTTTCATCAAGAGGCTCTTTAGTTCCTCTTTGCTTTCTGCCATAAGGGTGGTGTCATCTGGATACCTGAGGTTATTGATATTTCTCCCAGCAATGTTGATTCCAGCTTGTGCTTCATCCAGCCTGGCATTTTGCATAATGTACTCTGTATATAAGTTAAATAAGCAGGGTGACAATATAAAACCTTGATGTACTCCTTTCCCAATTTGGAACCAGTCCGTTGTTCCATGTCCAGTTCTAACTCTTGCTTCTTAACCTGCATACAGGTTTCTAAGGAGGCAGGTAAGGTGGTCTGGTATGTTGCAGCAAGGGTGATGTTAAATCTGAATATAATGGAAACTCACTAGTCTTCACATGAATGGGTTTCAATTTGGGTGGTGTCTGAAATTGTAGTTTGAAGACTAACTGTATCACCATCGTTCTTAGACATGTGCTTTCTCAGACTCCCAGACTCCACCTTTGACCCACTGAATGAAATTGCAGCATTGGGACCCAGTCATCTATGTCCTAACAAACACTGGACTTGACTCTCGTGAAGAACAAAGTTTGACAATCATTGGTATGTTGGTTTCTCCATGTGAATGAACTTCTCTTTTTGCACTTAGTTTCCCATTTCAAAAAAAAGTCTTGGCTTTGTCATTGTGTATATCAATCTGAACGTGGACTTGAGATGCCAAAGAGAAACAATTTTTGTGGAAAACAGATATAGGTGAATTCCCATTTTTATCTATTCTGAAATACTTTTACCACATTTTTAGAAATACAGGACCTGATTCATTGGATAATTTCTCCTGTTTTGCAGGAGCTTCTTTAATTAATATATCTTTCCTCAGGGACAGGATATCAGTCGTTGAAACCCACTCTAATATCTTGGTTGAAATAAGATTTGAGGACAGTGGAAAGAAGAAGAGTCTTCCAAGGTGAGTGATTCCTGGTCAACGAAACTTTCAGTATGTTTGGAATAAGTGAGGAGACTTATGAATAATGATCGGCTTTCTCACAGAGGGCTGAGGTCATTGTTCTCCAGTGTTTCACAATATATTCAAGTTATCATAGATACTTATTTGACATTGATTCAAAATTTCATATGGGTTCACAAGGTGGCTTGTTCGTGTTTTTTTTTTAATTTTATTAGTTTATCTGTTTTGTTTTGGCTGCACTTTGTCTTTGTTGCTGTGCATGGACTTTTCTAGATGTGGAGAGTAAGGGGTGCTCATTGCAGTAGCTTCTCTTGTTGCAGAGCACCGGCTCTAGGCCCATGGGCTTCAGTAGTTGCAGCTTGCAGTTTCAGTATTTCTTAGTCGCTCGGTGTCTTGTGAGATCTTCCCAAACCAGGGATCGAACCCGTGTCTTCTGTATTACCAGTGGATTCTTAACCACTAGACAACCAGGGAAGTCTTTCTGTCTTATATATATAATTTTATTGCAGTATAGTTGATTTACAGCACTGTGTTAAGTTTCAGTGTACAGCAAAGTGATTCAGTTATACATAGACATATATTTATTATTTTTCAGATTCTTTTCTCATATATGTCATTACAGAATATTTAGTAGAGTTTCTTGTGCTATACCATAGGTCCTTGGTGGTTATCTATCTTATATATAGTAGGATGTGTATATTCCTCCCAAGCTCCTGATTTATCCCTCCCTCCTCCATTTCCCTTGGTAAACATCAGTTGTTTTTGATATTGTTAAATCTGTTTTATAAATGAGTTCATTTGTATTATTTTTAAATTAGATTCCACATATGAGTGATAGGATATTTGTCTTCATCTGACTTACTTCACTTAATATGGTAATCTCTCAATCCATCCATATTGTTGCAAATGACATTTTTTCTTTTTTAAGTTTATCATTTTGATGTAGGCTTTTTTTCCCAAAAAGTTCTTTTTTCCTTCACTGATAATATTCTGGTTTTTTTTTTTTTCTCCATCACATTTAATTTTTATGGAATTCTTTTTAATCAGGTACTAGATTTCAGCTCTGCAACCCTATCATTGTAAATACTTTGCATTAGCCAAACTCCTCAAATCAAGTATGTATATATCAACATTTTTAGCATCTTTACTTTGGAAGCAAATAAAAATGAGTATTATTTTTAACTCCATCAATGAACTCTTTGCTTCTACAAACTCTTACACAATTGTTATTCTTTTTTATGGGAAAAACAATTTAAACCAAAGACTCAGCAATTCAGCAGGATAACTTTGTGGGGGAAACATCTGTTGAAATGAAAACAGTAACATCAGTAATATTAAAATGTCATATTTCATTTTATCCATATTCAGAAAAGAAAGGTAATTTCATTTACAGTACAAGCAAAGTGATAGATGTATGCAATAGGTGGCAGTCATCCAGGGGAAAGCAGTGTCTATGGTGAGATAGTCTGAACAGGATGAATTTGGGGATATCGTAAGCCTAGCTTGATACTTATTGCTTCAGAGTTCCCCTAAGTTCTCGCTTCCACATATGTAACAGGAAATTTGAGATTTTCACAATAATTCATGAAGCTGTAGAGGATTATTTCAAGGTTGAAGTAGATGGAACATCATTCTAGCGGAAAGATTCCATCATTCAATTTGAAAGAAATCAACAGAGCAGATGTTTGTGAATATAATAGAAATGGTGAAAGTCATCATCATTATTATAGTCATATTTCAAGTTTGAGATGAATAGGATCAGTTAATGAGTCTGAGCAATCTTTGCATCTGCTGGGAAATTAAATAAATAGTTTTGTTTAGGCTTCAGAGACAAAGCAAGCCTCTGACATTGCTTCCAACCTGCCTGGACACTGTCCTGACTGTGAGTGACTATGAGTGACTGCCTGCTGTGAATGCAAGACTTGCAGCACCGTAGATAAGATGGGGGAGGGGTCTTGAGATTGTTGAGCCCCTGGAGGGGGCCTGGCCAGCCAAGGCCCAGGTTTAGCAACATTCCAAGTTTTACATGACAAAACCAACAGTATTAACATGAAACCAGGCTTGCAATTTGGTCACAGATTGATGATAATATCAGTTTGCAGCCCTCCTGGGATTATAAATGGGAACCCTGAACTGCAATCTTTGAAGTTTTACCCGTAGAGCAGACTTGCTTCCTGAAACCCTTTCCCAGTTGAGATTCCAGATGTGCTGCGACATGAGACTTCTCAGTGCTATTTAAGTCAGGATGTTGGTCAAAACCCAATTTGGTGATGTATTCTCTGCTTTCTATTTCTCTTTTCTTTTAATGTTAGTATATTAAAAGTAAGCTAGATAATTCTCTAATAAATATTTGTATTATTTATTTGTATATAACGAGTTACTCACTTTGTTAACAAAACCTTTGAACCTGAGATGAAAGTGAAAACTTTTGGCAAAACAGTGTCATCATTTCTTTATCCATCCACAGGCAGCAATCAAAAATGGATGGGAAGTCTATGACTGTGAGCAACATGAGAAAGGCTTCAGTGAACACACTAACCTTATGATACACAGGAATATTCAGAATGGAGGGAACACTTAAAAGCATAATGAGTGCGGAAGAAGCTTCCTACCTCCACAGAAGAAAAACTCTACTGTTGTGAAACATTCTGTTTAATTAGTGTGGAAAAGCCATCAGTCCGACTGAATGCTGTAGATGGGAGAACCAGCATGGGAGAGAAAGCTGGAAGCCTCTGGGCATCAGCTTTCTCTTCAGGCACAAATGGTAACTCAGAATGGGGAAAAACTGAATAGAAGTAACATGGGAAAGCTTCTGTTCACTTCACAAGCTATGATGTACATGTACGAAATCACACCTCAAACTACTTATGAATGTAAGGAGTGTGGGAAAGTATCGTACATCCCTTAAAATTCATATGGGAATTCACACTGGAGAGAAACTCATGTTAATGTAAAGAATATGGGAAAGCCTTCATTATACCTTCTAAACTTAATCGGTATATAAAAATTTCATACTGGAGACAAGCACTTTATAAGTAAGAAATTTAGGAAAGCTTTCATTAGAGCTTATAAGTAGGTTTGATGCATGATACAGGATGCTTGGGGCTGGTGCACTGGACCAGCCTCCCTCCTCATACCATCTGGTATGGTATGAGGAGGGAGGTGGGAGGGGGCTTCAGGATAGGGAACACGTGTACACCCATGGCGGATTGATGTTGATGTATGGCAAAACCAATACAATATTGTAAAGTAATTAGCCTCCAATTAAAATAAATAAATCTATATTTTTAAAAAAGTAAGGAATCTTAGTAAAGACTTCTTTTTTTTTTTTTTTTCTCATTTTTTATTTTTTTATTTTGTTTTAATATAAATTTATTTATTTTAATTGGAGGCTAATTACTTTACAATATTGTGTTGGTTTTGCCATACCTCAACATGAATCCACTATGGGTGTACACATGTTACCCATCCTGAACCCCCCTCCCACCTTCCTCCCCACACCATCCCTCTGGGTCATCCCAGTGCACCAGCCCCGAGAATCCTGTATCATGCATCAAACCTGGACTGGCGATTCGTTTCACATATGATATTATACACGTTTCAATGCTATTCTCCCAAATCATCCCACCCTTGCCCTCTCCCACAGAGTCCAAAAGACTGTTCTATACATCTGTGTCTCTTTTGCTGTCTCGCATATAAGGTTATCATTACCATCTTTCTAAATTCCATATATATGTGTTAATATACAGTATTGGTGTTTTTCTTTCTGGCTTACTTCACTCTGTATAATAGGCTCCAGTTTCATCCACCTCATTAGAACTGATTCATATGTATTCTTTTTAATGGCTGAGTAATACTCCATTGTGTATATGTAACACAGCTTTCTTATCCATTCATCTGCTGATGGACATCTAGGTTGCTTCCATGTCCTGGCTATTATAAACAGTGCTGTGGTGAACATTGGGGTTCACGTGTCTCTTTCAATTCTGGTTTCCTTGGTGTGTATGCCCAGCAGTGGGATTGCTTGATCATAAGGCAGTTCTATTTCCAGTTTTTTAAGGAATCTCCACACTGTTCTCCATAGTGGCTGTACTAGTTTGCATTCCCACCAACAGTGTAAGAGAGTTCTCTTTTCTCCACACCCTCTCCAGCATTTATTGCTTGTAGACTTTTGGATCGCAGCCATTCTGACTGGTGTGAAATGGTACCTCATAGTGGTTTTGATTTGCATTTCTCTGATAATGAGTGATGTTGAGCATCTTTTCATGTGTTTGTTAGCCATCTGTATGTCTTCTTTGGAGAAATGTCTATTTAGTTCTTTGGCCCATTTTTTGATTGGGTCATTTATTTTTCTAGAATTGAGCTGCAGGAGTTGCTTGTATATTTTTTGAGATTAACTCTTTGTCAGTTGCTTCATTTGCTATTATTTTCTCCCATAGGAAAGACTTATTTGAGCTTATTGTCTTAGGAGCTGTATAAAATCTCATACTGAAAAGAGGCCTCCTATGCAGAATCACAGAGAAATAAAAAACTGCATAAATGTAAGGAGTGTGGGAAGAACTTCTATACTTCCTGTAGACAGAGAACATAGGAAATCTCATAGTTAAGATGGCCTTTTCCATGATAAAAATGTGGAAAATTATTTCAAAGTTCTTTGCATCTTAACACTCACAATCAAATTCACCCTGGAACAAAACCATATAAATGTGAGGAATGTGGTAAAGCCTTCATCTGGTCTTTCTTCACTTTTCATATGAAAACTCATGCTAAAAAGTTTTTATGTGAAGATTGTGAATTTTTTGTTAAGTTTCCATTTAGGGAGCATAGAAATCATTGTGGAAAATCCTTTAAACATTCCTTATGCCTTCAACATTACAAGAATACTCACTCTGGAATAAAACCCAAGAAATGTGAGAAAACCTTCACTTGGAAATTTTTCTTTGCATGGTTAGAGTATTTTCACATGAATGACTTAACTGTCAGTGATTGAAATTATATACTCCACTATTTTTATTTTATATTGTCACCCTGCTTATTTAACTTATATGCAGAGTACATCATGCAAAATGCCAGGCTTGATGAAGCACAAGTTGGAGTCAACATTGCTGGGAGAAATATCAATAACCTCAGATATGCAGATGACACCACCCTTATGACAGAAAGTGAAGAGGAACTAAAGAGCCTCTTGATGAAGCTGAAAGAGGAGAGTGAAAAAGCTGGCTTAAAACAACATTCAAAAAACTAAGATCATGGCATCCAGTTCCATCACTTCATGGCAAATAGATGGGGAAACAATGGAAACAGTGACAGACTTTATTTTCTTCGGCTTCAAAATCCCTACAGATGGTGATGCAGCCATGAAATTAAAAGATGCTTGCTCTTTGGAAGAAAATCTATGACAAACCTAGACAGCATATTAAAAAGCAGAGACATTAGCCAACAAAGGTCCGTATAGTCAAAGCTATGGTTTTTCCAGTAGTCATCTACGGATACGAGAGTTGGACCATAAAGAAGGCTGAGTGCCAAAGAATTAATGCATTTGAACTGCGGTGCTGGAGAAGACTGGTAAGAGTCTCTTGGACTGCAAAGAGGACAACCCAGTCAATCCTAAAGGAAATCCATACTGAATATTCATTGGAAGGACTGATACTGAAGCTGCAGTATTTTGGCCACCTGACGCAAAGAGCCAACTCTTTGGAAAAGACCTGATGCTGGGAAAGATTGAAGGCAGGAAGAGAAGAGGATGACAATGGATGAAATGGTTGGATGGCATACCAACTCAATGGACATGAGTTTGAGCAATTGAGCAAGCTCCAGGAGACGGTGATGGACAGGGAAGCCTGGCGTGCTGCAGTCCATGGGGTTGCAAAGAGTCAGACACAACTGAGTGCCTGAACAACAACTTTCATTTTAGCTACTACCCTGAAACTTTTTTTGTCTGTATTGGGTCTTCATTGGGGCACAGGCTCAGTGGTTACAGTGTGTGGATTTAATTGCCTCATGCTGGCTTAATGCCCCATGGAGTGTGGGATCTTAGTTCCCTGACCAGGAATCAAACCTATGTCTCCTACATTGGAAGTCTAATTCTTCACCCCAGACCACTAGCAAAGACCTCTGAAACCTTTTAAATTAACGTCTTTCACCAAAGTCTTTATACCTTTTCCCTCATACAAAGTGTACTGGGACTTGTGATCCCATTTGACAATGCTGATTGTCAACTTCTCAGCAGCAAACTGACCCAGAGACCCAAAAATCAGAACACAGTCAGAAGAGGCACTAAACAGGCCCAGATGGGGGAAAAAAAAACAAGTCCCCCCCCTGAGAAGTGGCAGAGCCCTTCCTTCTTGAGAGAAGTTACAACTGACAGTGACTTGGAAACCCCTGTGGGGAAGTCCTCAGTATCATCAGCAACAGTGAAATTAATGCACTATTGTGAGGTAAATTGGCTGGCTCCTTCCACAGGAACACAGCCATGGAGATGGACTGCATGATTGCCCCATTGTGGACATAACCGTAATGATGATGGGAATGATTTTGACTGTTACCCAGCTTTGCCTGGGTCATGAACGCTTCACATTGGACTTTTCTTTTTCCATGCAGCTTGATGTGTGGGATCTTAGTTACCTTATCAGGGATAAAACTCTCATTTTCTGCAGTGGAAGCACTGAGTCTTAACCATTGGACAACCAGGGAAGTTCCACACATTGGCCTTTTCTGCCCCAGACAACTTTGGACATGGCTGTCAACCTCAGTCCCCAGTGGTGCCATCCTTTGAGTTTCCCATTTGCTTTGTCCTCTGTTTCTGGGACCCTGCAGTCAATGGATCTCGGGTTCTTTCTTCCCTCTTTGCCCAAGCCTGCTGCTCTCACAGGCAGCTGTCTTCCTGTGGCCTTTTCTCCCTCCTCAGTGTTCTGTCATTTGTTACATAAAGGGTGGCCTGTGCATCCCTGTGGCAGGGACATTGTAAAAGATGTTATTGCACCTCAGCAGTGTGTCTTTCCACATGGCATAACAGCAGACAAGTATCTCTTTAGTACAGGAGCTTTGAGGGAGGAGCTGCTGCTGCTGCTGCTAAGTCGCTTCAGTCGTGTCCAACTCTGTGCGATCCCACTGATGGCAGCCCACGAGGCCCCCCCGTCCCTGGGATTCTCCAGGCAAGAACACTGGAGTGGGTTGCCATTTCCTTCACCAATGCATGAAAGTGAAAAGTGAAAGTGAAGTCGCTCAGTCGTGTCTGACTCTTTGCGACCCCATGGACTGCAGCCTACCAGGCTCCTCCGCCCATGGGATTTTCCAGGCAAGAGTACTGGAGTGGGGTGCCATCGCTTTCTCCTTTGAGGGGGTAGTGGGGGGTGTTAGTCATTAAAGTGGGGTTAGATCAGGGTCAGCTTACATTTGTGCTACATGAGGGGAGGAGAGATCTGCACTATAATTATTTCAGTGGAAGATGTGACAAGTTTTGTCCAGCTTCAACTGGACAACACCTTGCCATAGGCCCGTGCCATATACCTCCTGCTTTCTGCTGTAAAGCTTCTCTGATACTACACTATGGGACACCTGAGAGAGTCTGCTCTGTATTCAGAAATGTACAACTCAGACATAGAGGTATGCTAATCTCTCTGGGACCACCTCTGGCCCATAGAATGGAGGAGCTGCTTTCTTTTCATTTATTGACTGGAAAGTTCTGAGAGACATATCATGAGGTATTTCAGAAGGGGGTTTAGCTCCAGTCATTCATAAAGGAATCAAATTGATAATGATTACTTTAATTGGTTTGGTTTTCTGCCCTTCCCTGGTGGGTAATAATAGAAGATATATACTATACACACACACACACACACACACACACACACAACACACACACACAAACATCAAGACCATTCCCATGGAAAAGAAATGCAAAAAAAAGCAAAATGGCTGTCTGGGGAGGCCTTACAAATAGCTGTGAAAAGAAGAGAAACTAAAAGCAAAGGAAAAAAGGAAAGATATAAGCATCTGAATGCAGAGTTCCAAAGAATAGCAAGAAGAGATAAGAAAGCCTTCCTCACAGATCAATGCAAAGAAATAGAGAAAAACAACAGAATGGGAGAGACTAGAGATCTCTTCAAGAAAGTTAGAGATACCAAGAGAACATTTCATGCAAAGATGGGCTCGATAAAGGACAGAAATGGTATGGACCTAACAGAAGCAGAAGATATTAAGAGGTGGCAAGAATACACAGAAGAACTGTACAAAAAAGATCTGCATGACCAAGATAGTCACGATGGTGTGATCACTCACCTACAGCCAGACATCCTGGAATGTGAAGCCAAGTGGGCCTTAGAAAGCATCACTACAAACAAACCTAGTGGAGGTGATAGAATTCCAGTTGAGCTATTCAAAATCCTGAAAGCTGATGCTGTGAAAGTGTTGCACTCAATATGCCAGCAAATTTGGAAAACTCAGCAGTGCCCACAGGACTGGAAAAGGTCAGTTTTCATCACAATCCCAAAGAAAGGCAATGCCAAAGAATGCTCAAACTACCACACAATTGCACTCATCTCACACGCTAGTAAAGTAATGCTCAAAATTCTCCAAGACGGGCTTCAGCAATATGTGAACTGTGAACTTCCAGATGTTCAAGCTGGTTTTAGAAAAGGCAGAGAAACCAAAGATCAAATTTCCAACATCCGCTGGATCATGGAAAAAGCAAGAGAATTCCAGAAAAACATCTATTTCTGTTTTATTGACTATGCCAAAGCCTTTGGCTGTGTGGATCACAATAAACTGTGGAAAATTCTGAAAGAGATGGGAATACCAGACCACCTGACCTGCCTTTTGAGAAACCTATATGCAGGTCAGGAAGCAACAGTTAGAGCTGGACATGGAACAACAGACTGGTTCCAAATAGGAAAAGGCATACATGAAGGCTGTATATTGTCACCCTGCTTATTTAACGTCTATGCAGAGTACATCATGAGAAACACTGGGCTAGAAGAAACACAAGCTGGAATCAAGATTGCCGGGAGAAATATCAATAACCTCAGATATGCAGATGACACCACCCTTATGGCAGAAAGTGAAGAGGAACTAAAACAACCTCTTGAAGAAAGTGAAAGAGGAGAGTGAAAAAGTTGGCTTAAAGCTCAACATTCAAGAAAACTAAGATCATGGCATCTGGTCCCATCTCTTCATGGGAAATAGATGGGGAAACAGTGGAAACTTTGTCAGGCTATTTTTGGGGACTCCAAAATTACTGCAGATGGTGATTGCAGCCATGAAATTAAAAGACGCTTACTCCTTGGAAGGAAAGTTATGACCAACCTAGATAGCATATTCAAAAGCAGAGACATTACTTTGCCAACAAAGGTCCGTCTAGTCAAGGTTATGGTTTTTCCAGTGGTCATGTATGGATGTGAGAGTTGGACTGTGAAGAAAGCTGAACACTGAAGAATTGCTGGTTTTGAACTGTGGTGTTGGAGAAGACTCTTGAAAGTCCCTTGGACTGCAAGGAGATCCAACCAGTCCATTCTGAAGGAGATCAGTCCTGGGTGTTCATTGGAAGGGCTCATGCTAAAGCTGAAACTCCAATACTTTGGCCACCTCATGCGAAGAGTTGACTCATTGGAAAAGACTCTGATGCTGGGAGGGATTAGGGGCAGGAGGAGAAGGGGACGACAGAGGATGAGATGGCTGGATGGCATCACCGACTCGATGGACATGAGTTTGAGTGAACTCCAGGAGTTGGGAGGCCTGGCGTGCTGCAATTCATGGGGTCGCAAGGAGTCGGACACGACTGAGTGAGTGACCTGACTGACATACACACATACATACATATGTATATAGGTATCTACTACCTATGTGTCTGTATACATACGTATATATACACATTTGTTCTGTTTCTCTGGATAATCCTAATAACTACCCAAAAGAAATGAAAATATTTCTGAACAAAAGGATATACATAAATTTTAAAGCACCATTATTTATAACATGCACAAAGTGGAAACAATCCAACCCAACATTCATCAACTGGTGAATAAATAAATGGAATATTTCTGCAATAAAAAGAAATTATATATGCTATAAAGGACATGAATCTTTAAAAATACACTAAGTGAAAAAATTATTGATGACTTTATTTATGTGAAATTCTAGAAAATGCAAATGTATAGAAATAGCGGAATCACAGCAGTGCAGATGTTAAGTGTGTGGGAAAATGGTGTGACAGCTAAAGGTAATGGAACCAAAATTCCAGAATATTTTTACCACTAAATTTTAAAATTACATAAATCTATTTTTATCAAGAGTCTGATACAGGCATATGTAAATATTAACTGGCACAGAAGAGTCTGAAATCTAATATAGGTATATATAGGACTTTATTATTTATTAAAGGTGAAATTTTAAATTAGTATGTCAAGGATAGATTATCAGTAAACAATTGGCTGTCTTTCCATAGGAAAACGTAATTGGAAATACTACCCCACACCACATGGCAAAATACATTCTTCAAGGATTAAAGACTAAAATGTCAGTAAAAAAAATATTTAATTTTAGAAGAAAATTAGGAAATCTATTAAACTAGAGTTGGAAGAGAATTTTAAGGCCAGCAAAAAACCCAGAAATTATTTCAAACAAGAAGAGAGTCCTTTGGCCAAATAAAAAGTGAGTATTTTTTTTAATTTAAATGTATTTATTTTAATTGGAGGCTAACTACTTTAGAATATTGTATTGGTTCTGCCACACATCAACATGAATCCACCACAGGCGTACACGTGTTCCCCATCCTGTACCCTTCTCCCACCTCCCTCCCCGAACCATCCTCCGGGGTCATCCCTGTGCACCAGCCACAAGCATCCTGTATGGAACCTGGACTGGCGATTCGTTTCTTATATGATATTATACATGTTTCAAAGCCATTCCCCCAAATCATCCCACCCTCGCTCTCTCCCATAGAGTCCAAAAGACTGTTCTATACATCTCTGTCTCTTTTGCTGTCTTGCATACAGGGTTATGGTTACCATCTTTCTAAATTCCATATATATGCATTAGTATACTGTATTGGTGTTTTTCTTTCTGGCTTACTTCACTCTGTATAATAGGCTCCAGTTTCATCCACCTCATTGGAACTGGTTCAAATGTATTCTTTTTAATGGCTGAGTAATACTCCATTGTGTATATGTAACACAGCTTTCTTATCCATTCATCTGCTAATGGACATCTAGGTTGCTTCCATGTCCTGGATATTATAAACAGTGCTTCAATGAATATTGGGATACATGTATCTCTTTCAATTCTGGTTTCCCTGGTGTGTATGCCCAGCAGTGGGATTGCTTGATCATAAGGCAGTTCTATTTCCAGTTTTTTAAGGAATCTCCACACTGTTCTCCATAGTGGCTGTACTAGTTTGCATTCCCACCAACAGTGTAAGAGAGTTCTCTTTTCTCCACACCCTCTCCAGCATTTATTGCTTGTAGACTTTTGGATCGCAGCCATTCTGACTGGTGTGAAATGGTACCTCATAGTGGTTTTGATTTGCATTTCTCTGATAATGAGTGATGTTGAGCATCTTTTCATGTGTTTGTTAGCCATCTGTATGTCTTCTTTGGAGAAATGTCTATTTAGTTCTTTGGCCCATTTTTTGATTGGGTCGTTTATTTTTCTAGAATTGAGCTGCAGGACTTGCTTGTATATTTTTGAGATTAGGTCTTTGTCAGTTGCTTCATTTGCTATTATTTTCTCCCATTCTGAAGGCCGTCTTTTCACCTTGCTTAGAGTTTCCTTTGTTGTGCAGAAGCTTTTAAGTTTAATTAGGTCCCATTTGTTTATTTTTGCTTTTATTTCCAATATTCTGGGAGGTGGGTCATAGAGGATCCTGCTGTGATGTATGTCGGAGAGTGTTTTGCCTATGTTCTCCTCTAAGAGTTTTATAGTTTCTGGTCTTATGTTTAGATCTTTAATCTATTTTGAGTTTATTTTTGTGTATGGTGTTAGAAAGTGTTCTAGTTTTATTCTTTTACAAGTGGTTGCCCAGTTTTCCCAGCACCACTTGTTAAAGAGATTGTCTTTTCTCCATTGTATATTCTTGCCTCCTTTGTCAAAGATAAGGTGTCCATAGGTGCGTGGATTTCTCTCTGGGCTTTCTATTTTGTTCCATTGATCTATATTTCTGTGTTTGTGCCAGTACCATACTGTCTTGATGACTCTGGTTTTGTAGTAGAGCCTGAAGTCAGGCAGGTTGATTCCTCCAGTTCCATTTTTCTTTCTCAAGATTGCTTTGGCTATTTGAGGTTTTTTATGTTTCCATACAAATTGTGAAACTATTTGTTCTAGCTCTGTGAAAAATACCATTGGTAGCTTGATAGGGATTGCATTGAATCTATAGATTCCTTGGGTAGTATACTCATTTTCACTATATTGATTCTTCTGATCCATGAACATGGTATAATTCTCCATCTATTAGTGTCCTCTTTGATTTCTTTCACCAGTGTTTTATAGTTTTCTATATATAGATCTTTAGTTTCTTTAGGTAGATATATTCCTAAGTATTTTATTCTTTTCATTGCAATGGTGAGTGGAATTGTTTCCTTAATTTCTCTATTTTCTCATTATTAGTGTATAGGAATGCCAGGGATTTCTGTGTGTTGATTTTATATCCTTAAACTTTACTATATTCATTGATTAGCTCTAGTAATTTTCTGGTGGAGTCTTCAGGGTTTTCTATGTAGAGGATCATGTCATCTGCAAACAGTGAGAGTTTTACTTCTTTTTTTCCAATTTGGATTCCTTTTATTTCTTTTTCTGCTCTGATTGCTGTGGCCAAAACTTCCAAACTATGTTGAATAGTAGTGGTGAGAGTGGGCACCCTTGTCTTGTTCCTGACTTTAGGGAAAATGCTTTCAATTTTTCACCATTGAGGATAATGTTTGCTATGGGTTTGTTATATATAGCTTTTATTATGTTGAGGTATGTTCCTTCTATTCCTGCTTTCTGGACAGTTTTTATCATAAATGGATGTTAAATTTTGTCAAAGGCTTTCTCTGCATCTGTTGAGATAATCATATGGCTTTTATTTTTCAATTTGTTAATGTGGTGTATTACATAGATACTCCAGTACTTTGGCCACCTCATGTGAAGAGTTGACTCAATGGAAAAGACTCTGATGCTGGGAGGGATTGGGGGCAGGAGGAGAAGGGGACGACAGAGGATAAGATGGCTGCATGGCATGACCGACTCAATGGACATGAGTTTGTGTGAACCCCGGGAGTTGGTGATGGACAGGGAGGCCTGGCATGCTGCAATTCATGGGGTCTCAAAGAGTTGGACATGACTGAGTGACTGAACTGAACTGAGGGAAGATGTGGAGACTCTCTGGAAAAATACTCTTCACTGGAAGAGGCTCTCGATCCCAAGAAGGGAGAGAAAGAAACAACCAGAACTAGAAAAGACTAATTTCATTTCATACTACAGCACCTTCAAAAAACAGGGACTTCAATGTTACACATCAAGTAAATATGAGACTCTCCCAGTCTCACTATTTTACAAGTCAAGCCAATGAGGATGGACTGTTTTCTGCCACATCAGTAAACAAGGATGTCACAGTCATCAGCAATTGCAGCCTTCCTTCATGAACCTGTGAGCCCTGAGGGAACACAAGAAGAAAAAGATTACCTGCCATCTAGCAGCTATCTGAGCACAGCCCCTTTGGTGAGCCCTGAGGAAACTCAAGATGTGAAATCTTAGGATACTGGCCTTACATAGCTGATATGCATATCAAAGGAATGATTTTGGTAGGCCCAGACTCTTGAATCTTCACAGGCATAGAAAATCACTAAATTCCTAAAGTGGCATACCCAATTTCTTTAATTAACAATAATCTTTGACATTCAGACTACTTGCCCTTGGCTATAAAACTTCTATATAACCTGGCTGCCCCCCTCCTCACCTTCTCAAAGTAGTTCTCTCAGAATTCCTTTAGATGCTGCCTCCCAGGCTTGAAGTCCTAAAAATCCCTGCTGAATAAAACACAACTTAGAACTTTTAGGTTGTCAGTATTTTTAAGTCAACTCCCAGTACTATCTCTCTATTCCTTCTTATTCCAGCAGTACATCCTGAGAGACACACTCTCTGATGTTTATCACTGAAGCTTTCTGTTCTCCATTGTCTGTTCTTGGGAAGCCCAGTTGTGTTTTCACTTGGCTAGAGTCAGAAAATTATAGGAATGGGACAACAAAAGTTTTAAAGCCTCCAGCATCTCAGAGGTTGGATCCTCAAAGCTCCTCATTAAATAAACTGTTCTATTGTCTTCCTGCTCTCCAAACAATTCACCTCCTTTGGGGTGCATAGATTAAAGAATGGAAAGTTTTCAGCCAGTGTGATGTCCTTGCAAGTATCCTTGGAGGGAGATGGATTTATTTCCTCCAAGTAGAAATTTTTCTTTCTTTGTCTTGACTTAAAATTACAAGGTGTCCCCCAGAGAAACTTTAATTTCTACAGGAACCAACTTTCTATAATGCTCTTCCCTTGATGAATCTTTGGAGGTTTCATGGATTATTTGGTGTCCACAATATCACGGAGAAAAAATGTCCTTTCTGAAGAAAAATAAACTGGTTAATAGTTTTGGTTTTCTTGAAATAACTATCAAAATGAAGACTGAAAAATATCCCCTGGTATTTGCTTATGTCAGGAGCTATTTGTTGCTTTGTTCTCTAATAGCTTTGTTGCTATAAGAGAGGTCTCCATTTATTATCTCTAACGAGAGGGACAGAAATAACCCAGGTAAAGTGGGTTGAAAAATATTAAAGGCGTATATATGGCAAATATAAAATAACTATAAAGAGAAGGAAAGAGGAATGTATAGTCTAAAAGGAGTATAAAATATAGGAAAGATTAAAATTTTTAATAGAAGACACAGGGAGAGGTTTAATTTCATAAAGAATGATCATATTTAGTGTAGGCATTTGAACACACAGGGTATTCTAACTAATTTGCAAAATGCAGTATACACTCTAAGTCAATGACAATCATTATGTGCTGTATCTCCAACAGAGTACATGGGTCTCTAAATGAAGAATTTGATGTGGGGAAATAGGCTTATGGAACATAACTCCTGTTGGAAAAAACTGCACAACATGACAGTTATGAGTTAAGTTGTTTTGTTGCTACTTTTTGTTGTTGTTGATGTTGTTTTTTGGCCGCGCCTCATGGCATGTGGGATCTTAGTGGCCAGACCAGGGCTCAAAACTGCATCCCTTGCATTGGAAAGCAAAGTCTTAACCACTGGACCACCAAGAAGGTCCCCAGCAAGTTAAGTTTTAGTGGGGACCAAATGAGAAGTGTATCCTGGGAAAAAGAATTTCAGATAATCTGAGAAACTGTTCCAAGGAGGTGAGAGGTGAGCTAGGATATAGAAAAGCTTTTGCAACAAAGACCAGGTAACCTGAAAGTCAAAAGATTATTGTTAATTAAAGAAGTCAGATATGTCAAGGTAAGGAATTTAGTGATTTTCCGTGTATGGGGAGACGCAAGGGTCTGGGCTCACTGAAATAATTTCTTTGATACTCTCTTTCATAGTTTCCATGGGTTGTTTTTAGGGGTGAGGGTGAGTGAGATAAACCTCTACTTAAAAGAGGGTCAATGGGTCAATCTATAGCCTCTGCTACTGTAGGTGGCCTCAGGGCCACAGTTGATTCTCATTGTCTCCTTCATGCATTATCCATCCTCAACTCTTATCCCCAGATAATACTCTGCTAGATCAGATGGCTTAGTTGGTAGGGTGACCCTGAACCTCATCCCTGAGTGTTGTCAGCCGTAGTCATCATTTCTTTCTCATGTTGTATTTTACCATTTACTGTCAAAACTGGGAAAGGCAATTCCAAGAAATGCCCATTTTCCAATCTTTAAATCTTTTTCCTAGAGACATTTTTGGCTTCTCTGGTAGCTCACCTGGTAAAGAATCCACTGCACTGCAGGAGAACCTGGTTCAATTCCTGGGTGAGGAAGATCTGCTGGAGAAGGGATAGGCTACCCACTCTAGTATTCTTGGGCTTCCTGGTGGCTCAGCTGGTAAAGAATCAGCCTGCAATGCGGAAGACCTGGGTTATTTTTATCACCCCAATAGGAAACTCTACCCATTCAGCAATTAACTATTTTTGCTTTCTCTACCAGGCCCTGGAGACCACCAATCTGCTTTCTTTCTCTATGGATTTACTTATTCTCAATATTTCAGATAAAAGGAGTCATACAATGTGAGACCTTTGTATCTGGCATATTTCATCGAGCATGTTCATGAAATTAGTATTTCATTCCTTAGAAAAAATTTCTGGCTGTGTTCAGCTCAGTTCAGTTGCTCAGTTTTGTCCAACTCTTTACGACCCCATGAACCGCAGCACACCAGGCCTCCTTGTCCATCACCAACTCCCAGAGTCCACCCAAACCCATGTCCATCAAGTCAGTGATGCCATACAACCATCTCATCCTCTGTTGTCCCCTTCTCCTCCTGCCCTCTGGCTGTGAAACTGATATTTAATTGCTCCATTCTTTTTTATGACTGAATAATGTTCCACTGTATATGTATACCACAGTTTGTGTATCCTTTCATCCAGTGATGAGCATTTAGGTTCCATGATTTTTAATTGGGAATAGTGCTGTACATATTGGATTGCATGCACATATTGGTTTGGCCAAAAAGTAACATCTTATGAAAAACTCAGACTTTTTTGCCAACCCAATATATTTGTTTGAGTGTTTTCAATGATTTAGGAGTAGAATTGTTGAGTCATATGGTAATTCTGTTTATCCCCAAAACATGCCCCAAAAAGCTTCCTAATAGTCTGTCCTTGTCTCAGAATCAGCTTTTCAGGGAGCATGACCTACAGTAGTATGAACAGTGTCTGATGAAAACTTATTTGTGCTGCATGGGGTTCCATAGTTGGGAAAGGCTTCTCTTAAGAAATGACAGCTAAACTGAGAACAAATTCAATGTTTTTTCCTTCTTTCCTTCATTCCTCCCTTCCTTTCTTCAGAGGGATGGCATCGATTTTTTACACAGTATGTACTTTCAAAACTTTTGCATTTGAACCCTGAACTTATTGATAAGACAAAAAATATAAGCAGTATATTAAGGCTCAAATTATTAATATCACAGAAGCATTATAGTGAGAACTTGGATTGGAAACAATTAATTAGTAAAAACTATGGGAGTTTTTTTAAATAACAATTTTGATAGGAAACTTGACAAATGAGAGTGTATAGAGAGAATATTGGTTATTTGGAAAATTGGAAGCACTTCCCTAGTGGTTCAGTGGTAAAGAATCTGCCTGCAGTGCTCAAAAGGCAGATTCAACCCCTGGGTCAGGAGAATCCCCTGGAGAAGTCAATGGCAACCCACTCCAGTTTTCCTGCCTGGGAAATTCCATGGACAGATGAGCCTGGTGGGCCAGAGTCCATGGGGTCACAGAAGAGTTGAACAAGACTTAGCAACTAAACAACAACATCATAATATTGATGGGTTACACAAATTCTTCCATTTACTTGAAAAAAGGAGTGTTAAGTCAGCTTGGGTTGCTGTAAATATATATACCATAAGTGGGGGTGGGGTGGGGGTTGAAAACAAGAAAAATGTATTTCTCACAGTTCTATAGACTGGAACTCTGAGATCTAGGTACCAGTGAACTTCAGATTGGGACTTGAACCCATTACAGTCACTCACCTGGTGTCTGAACTTACCGAGGCTCAGATTCTTTGTGTCTCTCTGAACAGATGGAATTCAGCAAGAGGCAAAGTAGTAGGCATGAAGCTGATCTGTTAATATATTAGGACACTTGTGAGAGATGCAAGCAGGCCATGTGGAGGGGACTCCACCCCAAGGATTGGTGGTGGTGGTGGTTTAGTGCTAAGTCGTGTCTGACTCTTGCTACCCCATGGACTGTAAACTGCCAGGCTCCTCTGTCCATGGGATTCTCCAGGCAAGAATACTGGAGTGGGTTGCCATTTCCTTCTCCAGAGGATCTTTCTGACCCAGGAATCGAACCCATGTCTCCTTGCTCTTGCATTGTAGGCGAATTATTTACCTCTGAGCCACTAGGAAAGCCCTTCCAAGGATTAAATAGGCTATATTTTTATAATCAAAAGAGAGTGGGGGAGAAAGAAAAGACCTCTTTCTTCCTTGTTGTTCAAGTAGATGTTAAGCTTTTGTTACCAGCTCCCCCTTCGTATGGGGCAGAAGAGTGTCTGACCCTATGAGGTCAAACTAGGACTGTCATAGCGCTTATTCACATCATCAGAAGATTAATAACATTTTCTTTCTTTCACTTAATGACCTGGGGCATGTCTCATACTTTATACTTAAGCGAGCCTACTTCATTTCATGAGGTTTTGATAGCCTTCTTAAGCGATCATTAACTAACAAAGTTCACTAGGTTTCTTTCCCTCTGTATCTGTAATCCCCTACCAGGATTTCAGTAGCATATTGGGCACCTACTGACCTGGGGAGTTCCTCTTTCAGTATCCTATCATTTTGCTTTTTCATACTGTTCATGGGGTTCTCAAGGCAAGAATACTGAAGTGCTTTGCCATTCCCTTCTCCAGTGGACCACATTCTGTCAGATCTCTCCACCATGACCCGCCTGTCTTGGGTTGCCCCACGGGCATGGCTTAGTTTCACTGAGTTAGACAAGGCTGTGGTCCTAGTGTGATTAGATTGACTAGTTTTCTGTGAGTATGGTTTCAGTGTGTCTGCCCTCTGATGTCCTCTTGCAATACCTACTGTCTTACTTGGGTTTCTCTTACCTTGGATATGGGGTATCTCTTCCCTGCTTCTCCAGCAAAGCGCAGCCGCTGCTCCTTACCTTGGACGAGGGGTATCTGCTCATCGCTGCCCTTCCTGACCTTCAAGGTGGGATAGCTCCAATAGGCCCTCCTGCGCCCGTGCAGCCACTGCTCCTTGGACATGGGGTTGGTCCTCCCAGCCGCCGCCCCAACCTCAGACGTGAGATAGCTCCTCCCGGCCATCACCCCTGACCTCGGACTTGGGTAGCTCCTCTCAGCTGTTCCTGCGCCATCGCAGCCTGGCAATCTCAGCCGCTGCTCCTGAACTCGGACATGGGGTAACTCCTCTTGGCCGCCACCCTTCGGGCATGGGGTCCTCCCAGCTTCCGCCCCTCACCTCGGACGTGGGGTAGCTCCTTTCTGCCACACTTAATGCACCAGTCGCAGCCGCCCGCACTAAGCAAAAACAATACCCAGCTGTGGATGTGACTGGTGATAGAAGCAAGGTCCAATGCTGTAAAGAGCAATATTGCATTGGAACTTGGAATGTCAGGTCCATGAATCAAGGCAAATTTGAAGTGGTCAAACGAGATGGCAAGAGTGAATATCGACATTCTAGGAATCAGCAAACTAAAATGGACTGGAATGGGTGAATTTAACTCAGATGACCATTATATCTACTACTGCAGGCAGGAATCCCTCAGAAGAAATGGAGTAGCCATCATGGTCAACAGGAGTCTGAAATGCAGTACTTGGATGCAATCTCAAAAACGACAGAATGATCTCTGTTCATTTCCAAGGCAAACCATTCAATATCACAGTAATCGAAGTCTATGCCCCAACCAGTAACGCTGAAGAAGCTGAAGTTGAATGGTTCTAAGAAGACCTACAAGACCTTATAGAACTAACACCCAAAAAAGATGTCCTTTTCATTATAGGGGACTGGAATGCAAAAGTAGGAAGTCAAGAAACACCTGGAGTAACAAGCAAATTTGACCTTGGGATACGGAATGAAGCAGGGGAAAGACTAATAGAGTTTTGCCAAGAAAATTCACTGGTCATGGCAAACACCCTCTTCCAACAACACAAGAGAAGACTACACATGGACATCACCAGATGGTCAACACCAAAATCAGATTGATTATATTCTTTGCAGCCAAAGATGGAGAAGCTCTATACAGTCAACAAAAACAAGACCAGGAGCTGACTGTGGCTTAGACCATGAACTCCTTATTGCCAAATTCAGACTTAAATTGAAGAAAGTAGAGAACACCACTAGACCATTCAGGTATGAGCTAAATCAAATCCCTTATGATTATACAGTGGAAGTGAGAAATAGATTTAAGGGCCTAGGTCTGATAGATAGAGTGCCTGATGAACTATGGATTGAGGTTTGTGACATTGTACAGAAGACAGGGATCAAGACCATCCCCATGGAAAAGAAATGCAAAAAAGCAAAATGGCTGTCTGAGGAGGCCTTACAAATAGCTGTGAAAAGAAGAGAAGCTAAAAGCAAAGGAAAAAAGGAAAGATATAAGCATCTGAATGCAGAGTTCCAAAGAATAGCAAGAAGAGATAAGAAAGCCTTCCTCAGCGATCAATGCAAAGAAATAGAGAAAAACAACAGAATGGGAAAGACTAGAGATCTCTTCAAGAAAGTTAGAGATACCAAGGGAATACTTCATGCAAAGATGGGCTCGATAAAGGACAGAAATGGTATGGACCTAACAGAAGCAGAAGATATTAAGAAGAGGTGGCAAGAATACACAGAAGAACTGTACAAAAAAGATCTTCATGACCCAGATAATCACGATGGTGTGATCACTCATCTAGAGCCAGACATCCTGGAATGTGAAGTCAAGTGGGCCTTAGAAAGCATCACTACAAACAAACCTAGTGGAGGTGATGGAATTCCAGTTGAGCTCTTTCAAATCCTGAAAGCTGATGCTGTGAAAGTGCTGCACTCAATATGCAAGCAAATTTGGAAAACTCAGCAGTGGCCACAGGACTGGAAAAGGTCAGTTTTAATCCCAATCCCAAAGAAAGCCAATGCGAAAGAATGCTCAAATTACCACACAATTGAATTCATCTCACATGCTAGTAAAATAATGCTCAAAATTCTTCAAGCCAGGCTTCAGCAATACGTGAACCATGAACTTTCTGATGTCCAAGCTGGTTTTAGAAAGGGCAGAGGAACCAGAGATCAAATTGCCAACATCTGCTGGATCATGGAAAAAGCAAGAGAATTCCAGAAAAACATTTATTTCTGTTTTATTGACTATGCCAAAGCCTTTGGCTGTGTGGATCACAATAAACTGTGGAAAATTCTGAAAGAGATGGGAATACCAGACCACCTGACCTGCCTCTTGAGAAACCTGTATGCAGGTCAGGAAGCAACAGTTAGAACTGGACATGGAACAACAGACTGGTTCCAAATAGGAAAAGGCATACATCAAGGCTGTATATTGTCACCCTGCTTATTTAACTTATATGCAGAGTACATCATGAGTAACACTGGACTGAAAGAAACACAAGCTGGAATCAAGATTACCAGGAGAAATATGAATAACGTCAGATATGCAGATGACACCACCCTTATGGCAGAAAGTGAAGAGGAACTAAAAAGCCTCTTGATGAAAGTGAAAGTGGAGAGTGAAAAAGTTGGCTTAAGGCTCAACATTCAGAAAACGAAGATCATGGCATCCGGTCCCATCACTTCATGGGAAATAGATGGGGAAACAGTGGAAACAGTGTCAGACTTTATTTTGGGGGGCTCCAAAATCACTGCAGATGGTGACTGCAGCCATGAAATTAAAAGACGCTTACTCCTTGGAAGGAAAGTTATGACCAACCTAGATAGCATATTCAAAAGCAGAGACATTACTTTGCCAACAAAGGTTCGTCTAGTCAAGGCTATGGTTTTTCCTGTGGCATGTATGGATGTGAGAGTTGGACTGTGAAGAAGGCTGAGCATCGAAGAATCGATGCTTTTGAACTGCAGTGTTGGAGAAGACTCTTGAGAGTCCCTTGGACTGCAAGGAGATCCAACCAGTCCATTCTGAAGGAGATCAGCCCTGGGATTTCTTTGGAAGGACTGATGCTAAAGCTGAAACTCCAGTACTTTGGCCACCTCATGCGAAGAGTTGACTCATTGAAAAAGACTCTGATGCTGGGAGGGATTGGGGGCAGGAGGAGAAGGGAATGACAGAGGATGAGATGGCTGGATGGCATCACTGACTCAATGTACGTGAGTCTCAGTGAACTCCAGGAGTTGGTGATGGACAGGGAGGCCTGGCGTGCTGCGTTTCACGGGGTTGCAAAGAGTCGGACATGACTGAGCGACTGAAATGAACTGAACTGAACTGAACTAGGATTTCAACAACTATCTGTATGACTCTCCTGTTTCATCTCTTTCACCAGGATCATCAAAGTATCTTCTGGTTTGCAGATTGTTTCCTTCTCATTGAGTCCTCACAGGGCAGAGGCCAGAAAGAAAAAGCGAGCTCTCTCGTGATTAGCAAGGGTAAGAATCACGTCGTAAAGGCTTCATCCTCGATAGAAATGAGAGCTTCTATCGAGGGTGTGAAGCATTGCTACATATACCAATAGACCATGTGTTTGCAGAGAGAACTACTGGACTGGCCAAAAATATCATTTGTGTTTTTCTGTAAGATATTATGTAAATAATACAATATATAATAAGTTGCTCACAGAATAGATTCATCTGTCTTCCCCAAAAAAGTCTCTGACATCAGTGGTCCATTCCTGGAAAGTCATTCTTCCTCAAGGAAATCTATACTCTCATTTAAAAAAAAAAAAAAAAAAGAACAACAAATTAAGCTACATGAAAGACACAAAGGACTTTTCTGGCTCTAAGGTTTGTTGATTAAACCTGTTAGTCCAAACTTAGTTCCAAAATGTACCTCAAATATGGTTTCATTCACTTAACAATATTTGAGAGGCTCACTGTGGTATAGACTTGCTATGCAAGACAAAGTTGGCCAAATATATATCTTGACTCCCAGGGAGCATATAGTCTTGACTTGAGAAAAGAGTAGGGAAGAGAGTGAGTCAGGGAGAAGCAGGCCTAGAAGAAACATAAACAGGAGGCTTGAGATAATTTATCAATATAATCAAAGGTATTTAGGCAAATTAGGTTAATTTTATTTCATCCCTGCAGACTATATACACTTCCTTTGATTCTGAGGGTTTTAGTTTATGCAGTCCAGGCCCCTTTAAGGAGGAGGTGAACATTTTCAGTCTTGCTTTCCTTAAGCCTTGTGCAACAATGTGTTTTGCCTGAGATCTGGCCTTTCTTTAGGAGCTAATGATTACACAGCATAATGTCTTACTCATGGAAATGCTTTTCTCAATGGCATCCCACTCCAGTACTCTTGCCTGGAAAATCCCATGGATGGAGGAGACTGGAAGGCTGCAGTCCATGGGGTCGCTGAGGGTCGAACACGACTGAGCAACTTCACTTTCACTTTTCACTTTCCACTTTCATGCATTGGAGAAGGAAATGGCAACCCACTCCAGTGTTCTTGCCTGGAGAATCCCAGGGATGGGGAAGCCTGGTGGGCTGCTGTCTATGGGGTCACACAGAGTCAGACACGACTGAGGTGACTTAGCAATAGGCTCTATGGTAATTGTTATAATTGTAACAAATCTTGCCTGGGAACCTGTGTCTCAAGACTTGTAGCCCAGATTACACAGCAACAGTATATCTTGCTCAGAGAGGTTGCCCAGAACCTGCTGTCTCTGGCTAATCTTGTGCCGAAGTTATCTCAGGATGTATGCCTTGGGAAAAGGTCCGATGGAATTCTTTCCACCTTGAGGTATCATTTTTATTTATTCCCAGTAGCCAGTTGAAAATTATATAATGCCCCACTTAAACTAGTGATGCAGGCACTCTTGTGCCCCTTCCAGTGATTTTATCAGAAGCTTTCTCTATCACTGTTACTTTAATAAACTTTACTGCACAAAGCTCTGAGTGACTGGGACTGTGTCTTTTGGTCCTGGACTGAAATCATCTCTTCTGGGGCTTCGAACCTGTTTGACACTGGTCTCAATGCTAAGCTATCAATTCTAAATTTCATATAGTAAATAAAACTTAAATGTTGAATGACATATATTAATTTTGAAGAGACAGTTTTCAGTGAACACAATGTCACTGCTTTATATAATTGGCATTATCTCATTTTTATTTTCTTAAATTAAAAAAATATGTATTTGTTTATTTATTTGACTGCATCAGGTCATAGCTGTGACTAACAGGATCTTTCATTGTGACCTGTGGGCTTCTCCCTAGTTGTGCCTTAGTTGTTCCACGGCATGTGGGATCTAGTTCCTTGACCAGGGATTGAACCCATGTCCCCTGCATTGGAAGGTAGATTCTTAACCACTGGACCACCAGGGAAGTCCTATCTCTTTTTTATTTTTAATTGAGGCATAATATAATAACATAATAAGATGCAAAAATCTTAAACACATGAAAAGCTTTTACTAATATATATCTTCATAGCTACTCACCTGATGAAGATATAAAACACTTCCATCACCCAAAATGTGTCTTTGTGACCTTTCTCAGTCAACATTTCCCACATTCAAAGTACCCACTATACTGATTCCTATGTCCATCAATGAGTTTGACAGCTCCTAGATTTCATAAAAATGGCATCATATAATGTATACACTTTCATGACAATCTAACTTATGTCTGAGGTTTGTCAATGTTGTTGTGCATAGGAGTATTTGTTCTTTTCATATTAATGTGGAATTTTCTGTATTTTGGTGTGCCATATTTTGTTTATCCATTCTAGCACTGATGGGCATTTGAGTTATTTCCATTGTGGTGCTATCTTTCAAATTGCTGCTGTAAACATTTTCAGACATGTTCTGTGAATATAAGCACTCATTTCAGTCAGGTATATACCTAAGAGCAGGAGGGCTATGAGGTAGAGTAGGAGTATAATTAGATTTAGTGCATGTGCCAGTTTCCAAAGTAACTGAATCCATTTATGCTCCAGTATAAATATCCTAGTACACTAGTAGTATATGAAAGTCCCCATTGCTTCATGTCTTTGCCAGCCCATGGTATTTTTAATCTTTTGAACTTTAGCCATTCTGGTGGGTGAATTGATGATTTTTTTGCAGGAGGGAGAGGCACACATAGTGTGCCAGGCGGGATCTCATTTCCTCAACCAGGAATCCAATCCAAGGCCCCTGCAGTGGAAATAAAGAGTCTTAACCACTGCACAACTAGGGAAGTCCCAGTGATTATCTTGATATGCCTAATGGTATATGAAAGAGACCAAGGATGAACATCTTTGCATGAAATGTTCCCTTGGTATCTCTAATTTTCTTGAAGAGATCTCTAGTCTTTCCCATTCTATTGTTTTCCTCTATTTCTTTGCACTGATCACTGAGGAAGGCTTTGTTATCTCTCCTTGCTATTCTTTGGAACTCTGCATTCAAATGGGTATATCTTTCCTTTTCAGGAAATGCCTCCTCAGACAGCCATTTTGCTTTTTTGCATTTCTTTTTCTTGGGGACCATCTTGCTCCCTGTCTCCTGTACAATGTCATGAACCTCCATCCATAGTTCATCAGGCACTCTATCTATCAGATCTAGGCCCTTAAATCTATTTCTCACTTCCACTGTATAATCCTAAGGGATTTGATTTAGGTCATACCTGAATGGTCTAGTGGTTTTCCCTAACTTCTTCAATTTAAGTCTGAAACTATACAAAAACTACACAAAAAAAATATCTTCCTCACCCAGATAATCACGATGGTATAATCACTCACCTAGAGCCTGACATCCTGGAATGCGAAGTCAAGTGAGCCTTAGGAAGCATCACTATGAACAAAATTAGTGGAGGTGATGGAATTCCAGCTGAGCTATTTCAAATCCTAAAAGATGATGCCATGAAAGTGCCGCACTCAATATGCCAGCAAATTTGGAAAACTCAGCAGTGGCCACAGGACTAGAAAAGGTCAGTTTCCATTATAATCCCAAACAAAGGCAATGCCAAAGAATGCTCAAACTACTGCACAATGGCACTCATCTCACACACACACTAGCAAAGTAATGCTCAAAATTCTCCAAGCCAGGCTTCAACAGTGGGGAACCGTGAACTTCCAGATGTTTAAGCTGGTTTTAGAAAAGGCAGAGGAACCAGAGATCAATTTGCCAACATCTGTTGGATCATAGAAAAAGCAAGAGAGTTCCAGAAAAACATCTACTTCTTCTTTATTGACTATAACAAAGCCTTTGACTGTGTGGATCACCACAAACTATGGAAAATTCTTAAAAAGATGGGAATACCAGAACACCTGGCCTGCCTCCTGAGAAATCTGTATACAAGTCAGGAAGCAAGAGTTAGAACTAGACATGGAACAACAGACTGGTTCCAAGTAGGGAAAGGTACATCAAGGCTGTATATTGTCACCGTGCTTATTTAACTTATATGCAGAGCACATCATGAGAAGCGCTGGGCTGGATGAAGCACAAGCTGGAATCAAGATTGCCAGGAGAAATATCAATAACCTCAGATATGCAGATGACACCATCCTTATGTCAGAAAGTGAAGAAGAACTAAAGAGCCTCTGATGAAAGTGAAAGAGGAGAGTGAAAAAGTTGGCTTAAAGTTCAACATTCAGAAAACGAAGATGATGGCATCTGGTCCCATCACTTCATGGGAAATAGATGGGGAAACAGTGGAAACAGTGACAGACTTTATTTTCTTGGGCTCAAAAATCACTGAAGATGGTGACTGCAGCCATGAAATTAAAAGACGCTTACTCCTTGGAAGAAAAGTTATGACCAACCTAGATAGCATATTAAAAAGCACAGACATTACTTTGTCGACAAAGGTTTGTCTAGACAAGGTTATGGTTTTTCCAGTAGTCATGTATGGACGTGAGAGCTGGACTATAAAGAAAGCTGAGAGCTGATGAATTGATGGTTTTGAACTGTGGTGTTGGAGAAGACTCTTGAGAGTCCCTTGGACTGAAAGGAGATCCAACCAGTCCATCCTAAAGGAAATCAGTCCTGAATGTTCATTGGAAGGACTGATGCTGAAGCTGAAACTCCAATACTTTGGCCACTGGATGGGAAGACCTGACTCATTTGGAAAAAAACCCTGATGCTGGGAAAGATTGACGGAGGGAGAAGGGATCGACAGAGGATGAGATGGTTGAATGGCATCACCGATTCAATGGACATGAGTTTGAGTAAACTCCAGGAGTTGGTGATGAACAGGGAGGCCTGGCGTGCTGCAGCCCATGGGGTCACAAAGAGTTGAACACAACTGAGCAACTGAACTGAACTAAACTGAAGGATGAACATTTCTGCACAGGAAAGATTAAATAAATTTCACTAAAGGAAGTTCTTGAGAATCAGTTACTTTTGTTTTATTTTTTATTACTTATTTTTTATCTTATTTTTAATTATACTGGGTATTCATTGTTACAGGCTGGCTTTCTCTAGTTGTAGCTGGCAGGGGCTGCTTTCCAGCTGTCATTGGATGGCTTCCCATTTCAATGGCTTCTTTTGTTATGGAGCACAGACTCGAGGTGCACTGACGTCATTGGTTGTAGCACAGGGCCTCCGTCACTGCGGCTCATGAGCTCTAAATCATGGCCTCAGTAGTTGTGGTGCTCAAGCTCTTCAGTATGTGGAATCTTCTTGGACCAGGGATCAAACACACATTCCCTGCGTTGGCAGGTGGATTCTTATCCACTAAGCCATCAGAGAAGTCCAAGAATCAGTTGCTTTAGGAAGTGAAAACTTAGAAGAAGCTCAAGCTATGGTATTTCAGAAAAAGAGGGACAAAGCATACACTCAATGAAGTTGAAGATTAGGTATTTCTGATTGCCAGTGTATTTATATAGGTTATTACAGTGATTCTCCCATCCCAACATCCACGTCTCCTCACGAGGACAAGAAAAACCTGCTGGCAAGTTTCCTCAGGGCCCCATTCATATCCCTGTCCCTCAAGCTGTAGATGAAGGGGTTAAGCATAGGGATGACCACGATGTACCTCACTGAGACAATTGCCTGCTTTGAGGAGGAGGGGGAGAAGGCAGAACTGAGATACACTCCTAATCCTGTCCCATGGAATAAGGAAATGACTGTTAGGTGAGACCCACAGTACACAGAAAGCTTTGTACTTCCCCTCCACCAAAGAGATGTTCAATATGGAGGAAATAATCTTAGTGTAAGAGAAAAGGATCCCAGAAAGTGGAGGAATTCCCAGCAATCCAATCACAGAATACAGCATGATGTAATTGCTGAGAGCATCCAAACAGGCAGACTTGAGCACCACAGCAAATTCACAGAAGAAGTTCAGAATTTCCATGTGTGTGGAGAACAAGAGATGCAATACCATCAGACTGTGCAAGAGGCTGACTAGGACACTGAGAGACCTAGAGACTAGAGCCAGCAGGGCACACAGGTGGGGACTCATGGTGACTGTGTAGTGCAAGGGGTGGCATATGGCCACATAGTGGTCATCGGCCATCACAGTCAGGAGGAAGTTGTCCGAATACCCCAATACCAAGAAAAAATACATCTGGATGATACAACCTTCATAGGTGATAACTTTGCTCTGTGTCTGGATATTTGCTAGCATTTTTGGAACTACAGTGGAATTGAAACAAATATCAGAAAGAGACAGGTGGGAGATGAAAAAGTACATTGGGGGTGGAGGTGGGGGTCAGAGCTGACAGTGAGGATGATGAGGTTCCCGAGCACCAGGACCAGGTACATGGACAGGAAAAGCCTGAAGAGGAGGGGCTGCTGGTCTGGATCTTCTGAGAGTCCTGAGAGTCCTGAGATTCCTGAGAAGAGGAATTTTGAAACAACTTTGTGGTTTTCTGCATCCATGTAGCTGATCACTGTGCCAGGTAACTGACAAAGCAAAGCTAATTCAAACAAACAGGAGTCCCCAAATATAAAGAAACTATCCTATTAATGAACACCCCAGAAAAATGGACATGAGTTTGAGCAAATTCTGGGAGATAGTGAAGGCTAGGGAAGCCAGGTGTGCTGACGTCCATGAGGTTGCAAGGAGACACGACTGAGTGACTGAACAATCAGAAAAACGAGGAAAAAACCACACACATTTTGACTAACAATCTAATATTCCTTCCCTGAGAGCATGATAAACACCATTATCTTGTACAGATATTATTTTAGGGAAAATTTCTTCCTTTCTTCTAACTTTTTCACAAATGAGTGACTGCCTTCAAGACCATCAACTTTTGTGGGGTCCAGCTCAGCTTCAGCCTATTTCGGGTGTAGCATGTCAATGGCTCGAATGTTCTTCCTTCTTTGGGGTGGAGTTTTGCCTCTTGGATAATTCTGCTTTTTCCAAAATTTCTGTAGTAGTCAAGCAGCTCCATATGTGTTTGTGGTGCACTTACTTTGCTCTGTGGCCCTACCCCCTGACAACAACGAATTAGATCAGAAAGTGGTGTCTGGCCGAATCTGGCCATCTCAAGGATTGCCAGGTTTGTCAATATGGGAGAATCTAATTTTAAGCGCTCCCGGAATCTGAGAACAGGCAGGCAGAAAAGTTTTTGAGTAGCATCGTCTTGGGTGGATAACCATCGCCAGCCTCTCCCTTCTGCCCTCCAAACCCAGAACTATTACTCGTCCCAAAACTCGCCTCCAAAACTATATCCTGTTAGGGGCCCCGGCTTCTGCTCGCAGCTCCGCCCATAGACTTAGTTCTGGCCTCAGCCGCTTCCGCTGGGCCTGTTCCTGCCTTCAGTCCGCGTTCTGAGCTGACCTAGGGGTCTCGCCCCAACGCGACGAAAACTACCGTATCGCTAAAGGAACTTGCCAATCAATCGAACTTGAATGGCAGCCAGCGTCCTGGAACCCCGCCCCTCTGCAGCCGCGGCACTAAGCGGAAGTGGCGTCACAGGTTCGCGACAGCATTTTGGTTAGGCTGGTCTACGCCTGGTGGAAAGAGGTAGGTTAGTCGTCCTGTGTTTCACATTGTTGTGGGTGAGTCTTGCGTGGAGGCAGGGTTCTGGGATGCACCGAGGTCGTTATACAGCACGTTGGGCCTGGCTTCCGAGGGGACTCCTGAGAGAGGCCTGGCCCCTCCTTTCGCGTCCGTGGGATCAGAGTCACCGTCGGGTGGTAAGTGCTGTGAGGGCGTGTCTGCGGGGTGTAGACATTCACTGTGCTTTCCTATTCGAAAGCCTCCAGTGAGTTCTTTATGACTTTCGTCCACGAGGAAAAGAATTTCCGCTGTTCCAGTGTGCATTGCTCCGTCCCCCACGTCCTCCGGGTGTTACGAACCTGGCTACCCTGTCCTGTTGCTCAGAGTATTGGGGAGAGTTGGTTTAAATGCCTGCTTCTTTTGTATGAAAAATAACGTTTCACCAAACAATTTGGCTTTCTCTTTGCACGTTGTTTTTCAATATTACATAGAGGTACAGATTCCTCGGATATCGAGGCTGCGCATATTACTCTGTTTATATGTATGTAGATTACAGAACTTGTTTTAAACACACACACACACACACACACACACACACCCCCGAGAGCAGTTAACTCATCTGAAATACCTAGGGTCGTAAGATCCCACAGTCAAACATGGGTTAAACACACACACACACACACACACACACACACCCCCCGAGAGCAGTTAACTCATCTGAAATACCTAGGGTCGTAAGATCCCACAGTCAAACATGGGTCTCCAGGAGATACGGTGGAGGCTTTTTGATACAAGTTCAAGAATGAGAAACCATAAATA